>NW_027249092.1:1200000-1629749 GCF_030848795.1 Temnothorax nylanderi | reverse complement strand
CATTACACGCCTCAGCTCGCTCATACGGTCCGTCGCGTGTCCCTCCGCCGCGCCGCGGGACATTTACACGCCTCGCTCGCTCGTACGGTCCGTCGCGTGTCCCTCCGCCGCGCCGCGGGACATTTACACGCCTCGCTCGCTGATACGGTCCGTCGCGTGTCCCTCCGCCGCGCCGCGGGACATTTACACGCCCGCTCGCTCATACGGTCCGTCGCGTGTCCCTCCGCCGCGCCGCGGGACATTTACAAGCCTCGCTCGCTCATACGGTCCGTCGCGTGTCCCTCCGCCGCGCCGCGGGACATTTACACGCCTCGCTCGTTACGCCGTCGCGTGTCCCTCCGCCGCGCCGCGGGACATTTACACGCCTCGCTCGCTCATACGGTCCGTCGCGTGTCCCTCCGCCGCGCCGCGGACATTTACACGCCTCGCTCGCTCAACGGTCCGTCGCGTGTCCCTCCGCCGCGCCGCGGGACATTTACACGCCTCGCTCGCTCTACGGTCCGTCGCGTGTCCTCCGCCGCGCCGCGGGACATTTACACGCCTCGCTCGCTCATACGGTCCGTCGCGTGTCCCTCCGCCGCGCCGCGGGACATTTACACGCCTCGCTCGCTCGTACGGTCCGTCGCGTGTCCCTCCGCCGCGCCGCGGGACATTTACACGCCTCGCGCTGCTCGCTCGTACGGTCCGTCGCGTGTCCCTCCGCCGCGCCGCGGGACATTTACACGCCTCGCTCGCTCATACGGTCCGTCGCGTGTCCCTCCGCCGCGCCGCGGGACATTTACACGCCTCGCTCGCTCATACGGTCCGTCGCGTGTCCCTCCGCCGCGCCGCGGGACATTTACACGCCTCGCTCGCTCATACGGTCCGTCGCGTGTCCTCCGCCGAGCCGCGGGACATTTACACGCCTCGCTCGCTCATACGGTCCGTCGCGTGTCCCTCCGCCGCGCCGCGGGACATTTACACGCCTCGCTCGCTCATACGGTCCGTCGCGTGTCCCTCCGCCGCGCCGCGGGACATTTACACGCCTCGCTCGCTCATACGGTCCGTCGCGTGTCCCTCCGCCGCGCCGCGGGACATTTACACGCCTCGCTCGCTCGTACGGTCCGTCGCGTGTCCCTCCGCCGCGCCGCGGGACATTTACACGCCTCGCTCGCTCATACGGTCCGTCGCGTGTCCCTCCGCCGCGCCGCGGGACATTTACACGCCTCGCTCGCTCATACGGTCCGTCGCGTGTCCCTCCGCCGCGCCGCGGGACATTTACACGCCTCGCTCGCTCATACGGTCCGTCGCGTGTCCCTCCGCCGCGCCGCGGGACATTTACACGCCTCGCTCGCTCATACGGTCCGTCGCGTGTCCCTCCGCCGCGCCGCGGGACATTTACACGCCTCGCTCGCTCATACGGTCCGTCGCGTGTCCCTCCGCCGCGCCGCGGGACATTTACACGCCTCGCTCGCTCATACGGTCCGTCGCGTGTCCTCCCCCGCGCCGCGGGACATTTACACGCCTCGCTCGCTCATACGGTCCGTCGCGTGTCCCTCCGCCGCGCCGCGGGACATTTACACGCCTCGCTCGCTCATACGGTCCGTCGCGTGTCCCTCCGCCGCGCCGCGGGACATTTACACGCCTCGCTCGCTCATACGGTCCGTCGCGTGTCCCTCCGCCGCGCCGCGGGACATTTACACGCCTCGCTCGCTCATACGGTCCGTCGCGTGTCCCTCCGCCGCGCCGCGGGACATTACACGCCTCGCTCGCTCATACGGTCCGTCGCGTGTCCCTCCGCCGCGCCGCGGGACATTTACACGCCTCGCTCGCTCATACGGTCCGTCGCGTGTCCCTCCGCCGCGCCGCGGGACATTTACACGCCTCGCTCGCTCATACGGTCCGTCGCGTGTCCCTCCGCCGCGCCGGGACATTTACACGCTCGCTCGCTCATACGGTCCGTCGCGTGTCCCTCCGCCGCGCCGCGGGACATTTACACGCCTCGCTCGCTCATACGGTCCGTCGCGTGTCCCTCCGCCGCGCCGCGGGACATTTACACGCCTCGCTCGCTCATACGGTCCGTCGCGTGTCCCTCCGCCCCGCCGCGGGACATTTACACGCCTCGCTCGCTCATACGGTCCGTCGCGTGTCCCTCCGCGCCGCCGCGGACATTTACACGCCTCGCTCGCTCATACGGTCCGTCGCGTGTCC
Source organism: Temnothorax nylanderi (assembly GCF_030848795.1). Classification (NCBI taxonomy): domain Eukaryota; kingdom Metazoa; phylum Arthropoda; class Insecta; order Hymenoptera; family Formicidae; genus Temnothorax; species Temnothorax nylanderi. Next base: position 1,627,559 of record NW_027249092.1, on the reverse strand, counting down.
CTCCGCCCCGCCGCGGGACATTTACACGCCTCGCTCGCTCATACGGTCCGTCGCGTGTCCCTCCGCGCCGCCGCGGGACATTTACACGCCTCGCTCGCTCATACGGTCCGTCGCGTGTCCCTCCGCGCCGCCGCGGGACATTTACACGCCTCGCTCGCTCATACGGTCCGTCGCGGGTCTCTCCGCGCCGCGAGACATCACGTCATAAAGTTAAGCGTATAAAAAATCTTGTCTGCAAAAGACATCATCAAGGGAATAATTTGTAATTCTTTTCAGCAATTACATTTCCATTAAGCGAGAAAAGTCAAGAACATTTCGACTATATTGCAACAACGTCGTAAAATTAATGCAATATAGCTGAAATGGCTTCTTGATTTATCTTGCTTAATGGCAATGAAATCACACTGCATGCCACGAGCTCAATGTGGCTCGAGACTCCTAGCTGACCCGGAGATGGAAGTGGATTTGGTGGCCTGAAGCGCTTAAAAGAAAGTAGGTGAGTGTAATTCATTTTCACGTACTATGTCACTTATGTCATAAATTTTCTATCTCTTCTGTCTTTACTTAATCGAATCCTTCATTTGAATGTTCAGAAAATAACGACGCAGAAGATGACATCGGAGCAGCGAGGGAATCCTGCGAAGCTGACATCCCGAGCAGCCTGAGAGGAGGAGGAGGCCTAGGATAGGCATCTGGCATCGGCGTACCAACACTTCTGGTAAGTATTACTTTTTATTTTTTTTAAAGATATTATAGAATCCCTCTTTGTACTTATTCAGTTCCTACATTAAACCGTGTTTAGAATATAAATTAGTAAAAAAGATATTTTGAAAAATTTGATTCAAGTTGATTCTAACGTAGAAACCTTTTTCGAAGATGTACTTTAAAATATAATATTAATCTGAATAACGAATAAGATGTTCGATGCGCGTGACACGTATTTAATCGATTCGATTATTTTTATGTTACAGAAAATATCCGCGCTGGAAGGAGCATCATCTTCGCATCGAGGAACCACGAGTGACATCCCGAGCAGCCTGAGAGGAGGTGGAGGCCTGGAAGAGGCATCAGGCGCCGGCGGAACAACATGCGGTAAATATAATTGGTTTATTACATATTTGTGTCTTTCGCGGAAAGTTTAACCAATCGGTTTTTCAATTCGAATAGTAAAGATAGTCAGAGAGTAGAAATTAAAAAGAGTTTAATTTTTTAAATTCTATTTTGAATTCTTGTGTTCAGTAAATAGATTATACTTTCAAGAAATTAAACGTGTTTTTTTTATTAAATTTATTTAATTAAAAGAATATAGAATTCCGTGTTTTACCTTCGGTAATTATTTTTCGAAATACAAACTGTCTCTTTTCTTCCCTGCTCTAATCTGGATTATATGTTTGATTGTTACAGAATCATCGTAGCGACGTTGCAGATACAGCTCCGCTGCTGCGCATTCGGTGTCGGTGAGTTTTAGCGTAGGGAAGTGTGGAGAAATAAGCGTAGGTAGGGACATAGTTAAAACGTAGGTAGGGAATAATTTTTAATTATTTTCAGTAATTACATTCCCATTAAGCGAGAAAGGTCAAGAAACATTTCGACTATATTGCAACAACGTCGTAAAATTAATGCAATATAGCCGAAATGGCTTCTTGATTTTTCTTGCTTAATGGATGAAGTCACACTGCATTGCCACGAGTCCTCAATGTGGCTCGAGACTCCTATCTGACCCGGAGGTGGAGGTGGATTTTGCGGTCGGAACAGCAGGAAAGAAAGTGGTGAGTGTAATTGATTTTTACGTACTATGTTACTTATGTCCAAAAATGTTCTATCTGTTCTGTCTTTACTTAATCGAATCGTTCATTTGAATATTTCAGAAAATAACGACGTAGAAGGTGACATCGGAGCAGCGAGGGAATCCTGCGAAGCTGACATCCCGAGCAGCCTGAGAGGAGGAGGAGGCCTGGGAGAGGCATCGGGCGCCAGCGGAACAACTTTGCGGTAAATATTATTTTTTATTCGTGTAAAAGTAAATTTTTCCTGTTTATTCTCGAGTTGTTTTATTTCCCCGTGATTTAGAAATAATAATTAGAAGAAAAGAAGTAATTTAATATTGTAGAAATTTATCCTTGTAAAGATCCTTTTCGTAAAATGTTTCCTTATTTAAATTAATATCTAATTGAATAATAAAAAGTTTGATCCACATAGGAATTATGTTTCAAAACATTAGGTTTTTTGAACACCATTTTAATATGAATTTTATGTTTGTATATTACAGATACAACGTAGCTACGTGGCAGATGTAATTCCGCTGTTGCGCATCGTGGTCGGTGAGTAATGAATTAACATATTTTTTGAGGTAACGGGGATGTGTGGCAACCTATGAAATATATACCACGAAAAATGTATTCCACATAAATGTATACCTTAAATGTATACCACATATCTAGATAAACGTATGCAATTTGATGATAACATAAGTTTATAGCATTCCATACATCTGTTGCCTTAAAATGAATCAGTTAAAACAGATTAGGATAAGTTTAATCTTGGATGTCTTTTTATTATTATATTTATTGATTAATTTAGGATGTATACGAGAATGTACTCGTATGCATACACTGTGTATAAAGACAGAATTTTTCGGAAAATTGTGAATACCATGAGGATCAAATATTATTTATTAATAATTATATTAATTAATAATGTTATTTGGTTAATATTTAGAATCAAATAATATAATTTTTAATTATATATATATGTACATAACATAATTTTTTAACAAATATAAAAAATAAAGAAAGTAAAGTAGAATACAAATAAAGATTTAAAAATTAAAATCTTTTTAATTTAATGCTCTTATTTAAGTTTACTCATGATATTCATATCTCGGGATCAACAAATAGAAAGAATAAAATATTTATATTGTTTCATACATGCAATAAGAAAAATGAAAAATATAATAAAATAAAAAATAATTAAAGTAAACAATATTGTAATCATAATACTGAAAAATATTTATTACAAATATTGTATTATAAAGTGTAATATTGTATTATTCCTTTTCTCATCTACCTCTTTCCTATTATATCCTATTAAATATTTATCCAAGATTAAACTTTATATAAGTTAGTGCAAAGGAGCGATACATATATGTATACATATCACGTAACATTTTATATAAGTTATTGATCTCGCTTTTTTATCTAAAAGACATGCTTCCAGTTATTAATTATTATTACCTTTTTTTATGCATTGACTTTAGCCTAATCTGTTATAGCTTATTCATATGTAGTGATTGATAACTGGATTTTATACCAGTTAAAGTAGTAAAGTGACGTGAGATCCGATATCTTTTTTATTATAGAATAAAAGATTTTTAAAATAATTATCTTATGTATAGAATCTATCAGTTTCATCTCGCTTAAAAATTATTTTGAAACAATATATTGTATAAAAAGTAATTTTAATAATTTACAAAGTACAAAGTGATTATTATTATCAACAATAGAAATATTAATCGACTCTACTGGCCATTATAATCGCCAAGACAATACGACCACAATTTGGTTCGATTATCGTCAAGACGCTCTTTTAACCAATATAAGCTGCTCTAATCTTTGATACTTATATATAAGCATCTCATTTAAATAATTAAATTTATTGCGAAAGATATATATACCTCAGCCAGAGTTCGAATCTGGTGTCGTCAACCCATCACGGAATGAGGGAGGTTCCAGGTTCGAACCCTGGCTGAGGTAATATTTTTCGCAATAAATTTAATTATTTAAATGAGATGCTTATATATAAGTATCAAAGATTAGAGCAGCTTATATTGGTTAAAAGAGCGTCTTGACGATAATAATCGAACCAAATTGTGGTCGTATTGTCTTGGCGATTATAATGGCCAGTAGAGTCGATTAATATTCCCATTGTTGTTTATTATTTGACTGGCGAAATAAAAATTTATTTATGATTATTATTATATCAATTCTAATCGTGTGTGTGTGGGAAAATTATTCTTATCGGGTCTTACGTCATTCATCTGAATTTCTCATCTTTGCATATATGCTTCTTGATGAGATTCAGCAATATTAAATCGTTCGAATCGATGAAAATACGCATATATGGGCTTTAGATTTTATCAAATGGCGGATCTGTTTATTTTCTAATTAGATTTATTGTTTATATTATAAAGTTTATATTTAAAATTTAATATAAATTTCATAATCGCGATCGAATCTCTTTGAATAAAAACGCTGTTGACATAGAGATTTTTTTTCAAATTCAGATTTGTTTCCAATCGGGTATGTATTTTAATTATTGAATATATTTTAGTACAAATAAATAACGCGTGTAAACAATAAATGCGCAATTAATTTGTATACTAATGGAGTTATTATTATTATTGTTAATTGGTTAATTCCATAATTGATTTAATTAATGTGATGGCCCCTTCGCGACGCGTTCGTGTTTCGCGCATCGTACAAAAGCGTAAAATCTTTTACGCTTATTGCTGGCAGCAGGAGTATTTCTCCTTGCTGTCGATCTCTGATCGTATGAAGTCAGAATACGGCCAAGTGCAAAAGGTGAGTCCACTCTGGCCAGAAGAAAGAAGACGAAGAGGATCAAGGTAGGTTGGTGTATAACACCAATCAATTTGTAAAAGGTACATAATGGTAAGCCTAAGATTTTCTCGTATACGTGCGATTGCACGTAATCAGAGACGGACAGATGCCGTCTCGAATTATATCTGAATTAAATCCGAATTAATTCCGCGTAAATTAAACCCTCCATAAAATCTCGTAAACGGTTCCGATTTAAAACCAATGTCATGCGCATTTTTCTAATTTCGGGTGATCGCGATCATAACTATAGAAATACCAGATAAAAACACGGGTAGGTAGGAATATTATTCATGTAGGTAGGTAGGAATACGGGTAAAACCTAGATAAAAATCGGGTAAGTAAGGATGTGTGAGTGTGTGTGTAAAAAAAACAAAAAAAATATGAAGCTTATATCCCAGAAAATGAGGACCGCTGATTGGAATCGGCGGGGGTGGTGGAGGGCCTCTACAAGTTGGCCCATTTTTATTGCACAGAATTTCAGCTGAAATTAAAAGTGTAACTTAATTTTATTTAAAAAATCTAGGCCGAGTTTAGCCAAAGTACATTCAATTGCAACGATGTCCGGTAAAAACGGGTCCTCTTTTATAAGTATAAAGTTTATAAAATACACATTAATACAATTAATTATATTAATAAGTTGGTAATATATAATATAAAATAATATATATGATTAAAATAATGAGAGAGATGCCCCCGGAAAAAAGGGAGGCGTCTCATTATTTTCAGCCTTTATTTTCAGCCTTTATTTTCAGCCTTTGGATTATTATTTGGATTATTTGGATTATTATTGGGTTAGGAGATACAAGATCGAAGAAAAAGTTGTAAAAAAAGGGTTAAGAAGAATTTACTGGCAAGATGACAAAGAAGAGACGACATAATAATGATAGAAGAACGAAGGCTCAAGAGATAAATAGAAATCGAACAAAAATAAGAAAAAATTTGTCGAAAAAGGTTCAAGGAAAACAGTGATAGAAGAAAGAAAAATGAACATATAAAGTAGCGTCAAGCAGCGTCAAGAAATGACTAACAGCATCGATGATGGAAATTATATAAGAAAAATTATGAAGATTTTATTGAAGAATCGAAATAAGAAGGAAAAACAACGATAGAAAAGGAAGGAACGTACAAACAAGAAATAAGCAGCATCAACAAAAATCAAGCAGCATCGACGATGGACATAGAGGAAGAACAATTTTGAAGAATTATTGATATAGGGTCAAAATGAGCAGAAAGAATAAAGGGGAAGAAAGAGAATTGCATTGTCATTGCTAAAAAGGATGAACAAGAATCTTTCGGCGATACATTGCGATAAAGAAGACAACGCAGGTAGTGATAGAAGAATGAAGATCGGAGAAAGAAATGGTGGAGCAAGAAGAATTAAAGAGAAAATTAACGAAGAAGGATTAAAGAAGAAAAACAGAAATGGCGATATAAAAAAAAAGAAAAAACAAAGTAAATTACATGAAAAGAAAATTACAGTTGAATAATAAAAAAATTTGTCGAGAAAGAATTAAATAAAGCAGAAAGCATAACACCAGAGGCAGAAAAATCGTAGAAAGACATGAAAAGGAATTAGGAGGTATTTGTCGGCGAAGCGTCGCGATAGAGGAGACAATACAACGATAGAGGAACGAAGATCGAAGAAAGAAATGGAATAAGAAGAAAGAGAAGATTGTTGAGGGAAGATCAAGGAAGCGAAGAAGAAATCTCCATGCAAAAAGGATAAATAGAAAACTAAAATAAAAGAAGTATTGAAGATAGAAATTGCGATGGAGAAATTACGAAAAGTAAATGTTCAGGAAGAATCGAAGAGGGCAGAAAGCATATAACAAAAGAAGAAAGATCGTAGAAAGACATAAAAAGGAATCAAGAAGAATACGTCGGTGAAGCTTCGCGATAGAGGAAACAACGCAACGATAGAAGAACGAAGACCGAAGAAAGGAATGGAACAAGAAGAAAGAAAAGCTTATCAAAGAAAAATCAAGAAAGGAGAACTTACGAAAAATTTCCCGAAGAAGAATTAAAAAAATAACGGCGGAGAAAGAGGATAACAGGAGGAGGACATGACCAACGAGAGCAACGAGACAATGTAAGAGGAGAAACAAAGAACGAAAGGAGTATTGAAGACGGAAATTGCGATGGAAACATGACAAAACATTACGTTTGTCGAGGAAAAATTAAAATAACGACGGAGAAAGAGGATTGACAAGAAGAACATCGTTAAAAAGGAATAAAGAGGAACATCTCAACGAAACATCGTGATAGAGGACACAATGCAAAGACGAGCAAAGACTGAAGAAAGAAAATGACGTAAGAAGAAAAGAGAAATTTATCGAAGGAGGATCGAAGAAGAGGAAAAGGAACGTCGCACTTTCAGGATTGCCGCTCGAAATCGTTGCATTTTCGAACATTTAAAATCGTCGCATTTTCGGGAGTGCCGTTCGACGTCGTCGGCTATCCGGAATTCCGTCGCGCGATTTTAATAATTAGCACAACTGCGTCAATTTCCACGTTCTCAGACGTGACGGCTGTCTCGTGCGTGGTCCTTGAGCGGAAAGGTGCCGGGATTGCATAACAAGAACTGCCCAGATCATTTGACTTCACTGTGCGTGGAAGGGTGGCTACCAGACGTGTCGGTGGCGAGGGGAGATGATCCTCATTGTAGAGAGCTCGCTTTCTACTTTTCGAGGATCTCTCTTCTCTCTGTCGAACACTATTCAACTGACCACGCGGGGCTAAGTCCTTAATCGGGCAAATCGAGTCAGCTTAGTCCGTCTCTGAACGCGTTGAGATAACGCAGTTATCGCGGGCGAATTTTCCATGGACAATATCGGTCGTTACTTCACGTTTTCAAGACCGAAGAAGGGAATAAAACAAGAAGAAAGAGAAGCTTGTCAAAAGAGTATCAAGGATGGAAAGAAGAATTGAAAAAATAACGACGGAGAAACAGGATTACGTAAGGATATTGTTAATAAAGAATGAAGTGGAAAAAAAATATCTCGAAGAAGCATCGCAATAGTGGAGACCGTTTAATGATAGAAGAACGAAGAATAACGAAAAAAATGGAACAAGAAGAAGGAGAAGTTTATCGAAGAAGGATCAAGGAAGAAAAGAAGGAACGGTCATGTAAAAAGGATCGCGATAGAGGAGACAACGCAATGATGGAAGACCGGAGACCAAAGAAAGGAATAGAACAAGAAGAAAGAGAAGCTTGTCAAAAGAGTATCAAGGAAGGAAAGAAGAAACGGCTAAGAATAAACAAAAAATCAAGGTGAAAAGAAGATAGAATTATAGATATTGAACATAGAAATTGCAGCGGAGGATTTACGAAAAGTTCACCGAAGACACCGAATAAGAATTGGAAAAATAACGACGAAGAAAGAGGATTACAAGAGGATATCAATAAAAATGAATAAAGTGGAATATCTCGAAGAAGCATCGCAATAGTGGAGACAATGTAATGATAGAAGAATGAAGACCAAAGAAAAAATGGAGCGTGAAGGAAAGAGAAGTTTATCGAAGAAGGATCAAAAGGAAGAAAAGAAGGAACGATCATGTAAAAATGATAAATGGACGACCAAAGTGAAAGGAGTATTGAAGATAGAAATTGCAATGCTTAACTTACGAACAGTTTGTTTAGGAAGATACAAATAAAGCAAAAAGCATAACACCAGAAGAAGGATCGTAGTAAGACATGAAAAGGAATCAAGAGGAATCTGTTGGTGAAGCATCACGATAAAGGAGACAGCGAAACGAAAGAAGAACGAAGACCGAAGAAAAGAATAAAACAAGAAGAAAGAGAATCAAGAAAGAACAGAAGAAACGGCCATGTAAAAAGAATAAACGAAGGACCAACATAAAGGAAGTATTGAAGATGGAAATGGCGGTAGAGAAATTACGAAAAGTAATTGTTCAGGAAGAATCGAAGAGGGCAGAAAGAATATAACAAAAGAAGAGAGATCGTAAAAAGACATAAAAAGGAATCAAGAGGAATACGTCGGTGAAGCATCGCGATAGAGGAGACAACGCAACGATAGAAGAACGAAAACCGAAGAAAGCAATGGAACAAGAAGAAAGAAAAGCTTATCAAAGGAAATCAAGGAAGGAGGACTTAAGAAAAATTTCCCGAAGAAGAATTAAAAAAATAATGGCGGAGAAAGAGGATAACAGGAGGAGGACATCGTTAAAAAGGAATACATGGAATATCTCGACGAAGCATCGCGATAGAAGGGACAATGTAATGATAGAAAAGCGAGGACCGAAGAGAAAAAATGGAGCGAGAAGGAAAGAGCGATTTATCGAAAGATGATCAAGAAAGAACAAAAGAAATGGCCATATAAAAAGGATAAACGGAGGACCAAGATAAAGGAAGTATTAAAGATGGAAATTGCGGTAAAGAAATTATGAGAAAAATCGAAGATGGCAGAGAGAATATATAACGATCCGGAAGAAGAAGCAGGATCGTGAAAAGACGTTAAAAAAGAATCAAGACGAATCTTTCAGGGAGATATCGTGATAAAGAGGACAATGCAACGATTGAAGAACGAAGACCAAAGAAAGGAGTGGAATAAGAAGATAGAGAAGTTTATCCCAGGAAGATCGAGGAAAAAGAGAACAAACGGCAATGTGAAAAGGATAAACGGAGAACCAAATTGAAAGGAATATCGACGATGGAAATTGCAGTGGAAACATTACAAAAAGTTTATCGAGGAAAAATTGAAATAACGATGGAGATAGAGGATTATCCGAGAACATTGTTAAAAAGGAATAAAGGGAAATATCTCGACGAAACATCGCGATAGAGGAGACAATGCAGCGATAGAAGAACGAAGACTAAAGAAGGAAAATAAAGTAAAAGGGAAAGAGAAGTTTATTGAAGGAGGATCGAGGAAAAGGAAAAGAAACGTCGCATTTTCGGGAGTGCCATTCGAAGACGACAGGTTTTTAGAAATACCATCACGCGATTCTCGGAGGAGTTCTACGGAATTAACAACCGGAACAGTTTGAGAAAAAGTGGTGAGTATAATTGATTTTTATATATTATGTTACATACGAAAACTTCGATTATTTTCTTTTAATCAAATCGCTTATTTAAATGTTTCAGAAAATAACGCGGAAAGCGTCAATCCAACCTGACTCCCGAGGACAACCTGAGAGGAGGAGGAGGCCTAGGAGAGGCATCGGGCGCGATGAAACAACTTTGTGGTAAATATTATTTTTCAATTTCGTTTCTTGAAATCTCCAAACAGGAAACTTACCATGTTGGAACGGAGAACTTTGTAATATCCTAAATTTATTCGTCATTTAATATCGCTGAAGATGGCTCGAATTGTGAGCCGAAACGTTCGATTGTAATATATTGGAATAAATCAGTGATTCTGATCATCTACGCACCGTTAACTGCGTTTGACTCTCATAGCCATCCTATTATCGATTTTTATTATTTTTTAATTTATGTAAAAGTAATCTTCTTTTCTGTTTATTCTTGAATAATTGTTTTATTTTTCACCATGATTTAGATATATAATAATTAAAGAGAAAGAAGAGTAACTTAAAATTTTATAAAAATTTATTCTTGTAAAGAACTTTTTCGGAGCACGCATAATTATTTAAATAAATATCTAATTGAGTGACAAATAAAAAGTTTGATGCGCGTAAAAATTATTTAATATCAAATTATGTATTTAAATGTTTCAGGAGATAACGACGCGGAAGGTGTCGCATCGAGGGAGCTGATAATCCGAGAGGACAGCCTGAGAGGAGGAGGAGGCCTAGGAGAGGCATCGGGCGCCAGCGAAACAACATTGTGGTAAATATTATTTTTTATTTTGTGTAAAGGTAATTTTATTTTCAAGAGACACGGTAGTGTCTCGCGCCAAGTACGCGCGAAGCGAGACTACACCGTGACTCTTTTACGCGAACGCACGAGTATCCGAGATTTTGAGATCTCAATAACGAGTGAACGGATTAAGTTTTAAGTAGGCTTGATCGATAGCTTGGGGTCGGTTTATATATAATAAGTGTTTTTATTTTTTTTCTTATACCTGAGTCGTTTTATTTTATCATAATTTTAAAATAATAATTAGAAAGAAAGAAGTAATTTAAAATTTTATAAGAGTTTATTTTTCTAAAGATTTTTTTCGAAAAATGTATAATTATTGAAATAAATGTCTAATTGAATGATGAATAAGAAGTTTGATGCGCGTAAGAATTATTTAATATCAAATTATTTATTTATATGCTTCAGGAGATAACGACGCGGAAAGTGTCGCATCGTGGGAGCTGACAACCCGAGAGGACAGCCTGAGAGGAGGAGGAGGCCTGGGAGAGGCATCGGGCGCCAGCGGAACAACTTTGTGGTAAATAAAATTTTCGTTTTTTATTTTGTGTAAGAGTATTTTCTTTTGTTTATTCTTGAGCCTCTTTATTTCACCATTTGATTTGAAAATAATAGTTAGAAGAAAAAGAGTAATTTAATCTTATAAGGAGTAATTTAATAATATAGTTATTATATGTATAACTTAATATTATATGTATTAAAGTGGTATTATATGTATAAAGGCTGGTCTACAATGAGTTGTATCGTAAGTCGTAAGTCATAAGTGAATCGACCAATCAACGTAGAGTGTTGGTAAGATGACAACTCAGCAGTAGTTCTACTGAACGCGACCGTGGTTACAACCGCGTCGTATCCCTGTCGTAAGTCAGTTTCATACATATTGGCCAAATGCCAATATTTACAACTCATTGTAGACCAGCCTTTTACTATAAATTGCCTGTGTAATGTGTGATCGAGTTCTCGTTTGCCAGCGAAAATATAACGGAGAAATTCGATTTCTAGACGCGCGTGCACTTATCGCGTCTGGTGTTGCGATCGTATTGGCACTTCTCGTACGCGGCGCACTTCACTCCGTTGCAGTAAACAGCCTGCTGATCTGCAAAAACACGTAACGGAATGTTCTGGTGATTCGAGACGCTCGGGAAGTCGACAAAAGATCACGAGGTACGTTTCTTTAGAACTTTAGATACATGAGATACATTTGCTGCGTTTGAACGCGTTTTAACTCTTTGTGGTCGAAATTACTTCTCGCTAATGAGCAAAAATGAAGTATATTTTATTTTCAGTCTCATCTGATCGATGAGTCTCGTGAATCGAGGAATTTTTCTGGATGATTCTAAAAACACAGTTTGCCGATTATAATCTAAATAGGCTGTGAAGCGTTGCGTCGAGTCCAGTCCACGCGGGACCGCTCGACCGCAAAAGGTTAACTCTACCGTGAAAACACTGAAAACAGGATGTCGTATGTATGTACGTACTGCTCGAGCCCTTGTAACCGCCATCACTGCCGGTGTTAACGGGGCTGGTGTCTGCGCACGACGTGAAGCCGCATTTGTTCGGGCAGCATTTCTGATTGAATGGACACTGTCCGTCCCCTATGCACCTGGAGCCACAATTGCTCACGGTGTTCCTCATCGGGCAATTGCCACTTTTGTCTGAGGAACGATTAGCAACGATTGACGATAATTAACAGGAACTTCTCCGTGACTTTTAGATTAATTTGCAGATCGTTCCTTCTTAGCTCTCACGATTCTCGCGATTAATTTTTCGGTGCTATTAGCGTAGTCTGTTAATATATAATTATCATTAGCGTTATGAATATCGCTAATCGTTTACTTTATTACTTGCATCGTCATTACTTTATTAAAAAATAATCTCTATCTTTCCGCACCCTGAACATTATTTTGATTAGATGACGCAGGTTATAATTGCTAATGGCGTTGCAAATTAATCGCAAGTTGTAGAGTCACAATCGACACGTTTATTTTGTTGACGTGCGTGCACGCGAGGATGCTATAATTGAATATTACGTAGCTTTAAGTATCCATTAAAGTTCTTCGTGTTGCACCGTCACTCTCTTTTTCTCGATATGCAGATATGCGTTTCGTGAGAAAACTGAACTATGAAATTTTCAAGTCTACATACATAATAGAATGTCTTAACATTAAGAAAGAGTAAACATTTCCTTGTAAAAAGTTTGGAATCGATTCTTATTAGTAAAAAGTTCGAGGTGCTAACATTATATATCCGATTCGTGAGAGGAGAGATGGATTCTATTTTAGAAGTTCAACTTTCTGTTAAGATATAAAACACGATGTTTTTATTTCACTTTTGGCCAATTCTGCGATTAAGTCAAAACCAGAGAGAGCGTAAGCTGAAAATAAAACGGTTTTCCCAGACTCATGTGTGAAAGCTATGCAAAAATGCAATTGCATATGTTCGCATTCGGTGCTCCCGCGTATAAGTGGTGGTGTTTACTTACAAAACGTTTGAGAGAACGTGCCGGCGACCAGCAGAACCAGCACTACCGCGAACGCTAATAAGCTTCCTGGAAAGTAAATATTACACAAACTCGGTGTTAGTTCCAGGGAACGTGAAACCATAATCCAATTTGAAGTGGGCTTTGAAAGGAAGACTCGCCACAAACGTGTCATTTACATGAATTATAGTTTGCAGTATCGATAACACACAACTATATTTAATATCGTAATTGTTTTAAATGTACAATTAATTACACAAATGTACAATTACTTTCAGAGTCCATAATTAATTATATCTATATATATGTAATACGTAAAATTGATCTGGTGCTTTCGTGGCGCAATCACAAATGAATTGCCACCGAATTTCCGAAGCGTCGCGTACTATAATTAAGACTTATGCTAACGATGTTACGTGGGAGCCGTGTGGCGCGTTTATGAGAAGCGTCGTCTTTAACTTTCAAGGCTGCGCAATTCAAATACTTACGGTTCATTTTATGAGCCGTTCTTGAATAATCTTGACTAAAACTCCGCGGCGAGGTTTCAACGAGACTTCTGGACGCGTGATAAGAGCATCGGCTTTTATAATGTTTTCCACCTCTACTCTACGCATTGAGCGAGTACACGACAAGAGGAGAGTGCGATATATAACGAATTGTAAGAGTCGAGATATTTCTTACGATAAGAAAAACAGTTTATTCACAACTTTTACATCAATATTTATAATTTTACACAATACTACGCTTAACGAATACAATATAGTATATGACGAGATCTTTAACGTGTCAAGGAATTGCAGTGATCTAGCTTGTAGTTCGAGACTTTTCTTCTTATAGAGCCCAAAAGGGTCTTATTGTCTTTTGGAATATTTCTGAATGATTCATTGCTGGAGTCAATGGACATCGGAAAAACACGTGATATCGAAAAGATTAAGTTTCGAAAGTTATCGCATTTTAAAGATAGGATAGTTACGAAAAGTTTGTTTTAGGGTTTCCTAATGTTATCATATTCGTAAGGTATGAATACGTGGACGATGGTCACAGAATAAATCGCGACTCGTGCTCGTCTATAGTGCGGACTGGTCCAGTCAAGTCTTTTGTCGATACCGTTTACTTGAACTCGAGAGCTTTTTCTTTCTTTCTCCGCACGTTGCATCGTGACGTAAATGATATAGGCGCGAATATTATGCGCTACAATCACGTAATTGGCATTACAGTTTCGTTTACGTTGCAATAAGAAATATCTGCGTGCTTCTTAAAATTGAACGACACCATTATTGATGAAGGCTATGCCGAAAGTCTATAGCTTCTAATCTTGCACATTTATCTTAATTTAGTTCAGCATGAGGATATTTTTCTTCATGCCTTACTTAATTAATATTTGAACAGCTGTAATTTAATTATATTTTTAAAAATAATTTAAATTTAGAAAAAAATCCGAATATCTCCAGATGAGATAAATAATATTTAAATTATTAATTATAACTAATTATTTTTAGTCGATGATCAAAAGTGTAATTAATTATAGAGCTTCATCCGAATTGTAGAATCGTTCTCACGAATTTTGTTGTGAGCGTTTCAAATCCGTACTTCATGAATAGCTGTTTGAGACGTTCGTTTAGTATTCTTCTCTCTTTCTTTAGTATTCATAGCTGTTGAACCTTTGTTTATTGCCTCGAATAGTTATTGATTAGTCAAATAAATTCAAGGCTAATTACGTGGAATTGATGCGGAGTTTGTTTTGATACTTATCAAATTATCTACTAAAGCAATCACTTAAAAATGAAGGTTAATGAGCAATTAAATTGCGTCGATACATATTTATATGCCGAGAGCATTTCTGAATCGTGTCAGTAGATCCGCCACTGGTAACACAAGTGCATTTTCCTTGATGCTGTTTCTTGCGTAACCTTGGCCTTTGCTTATATCAATCTGTTTATTAGAATTATCGATTAGTAGAGATTTAAATGTCCGTCTGGGATACTTTAATAGCTCCTTTTTTGTAATTTTATTTACATGAATTTTATTTATCTCTTTTGTTAATAATTGATAAATTTATCTTGAGATACGACAGATATAAAATAAGGAATATAAATACAAAAATGTTATTAATCGTGTACATGACAGTTTAATAGTCTCCGCTAATTTTAATTTTTTCATGATAAAAATATAATTGCGGGAATTACAATACAAATATGCTATTCCAAATTGCAGACAAAAAGACTATTAATAGAACATATATATATAAAATAGTAAACGTTAAGATCGCAAAAAATAAAATTATTACTAAAATTACACTTATTATGCGATAACATGATCATTATGAAATCAGTGCTGGATGTTTTAATCATTATAAATGTAATAGGCACGTAAAAATCGAGATTAGGGATAGTAATCAATGTAATCGTTTCCGATGCGCGGAACAACCGGTTGAATTGGAATTTCGATGGTTTCAAGTACTTCAGTTTCCGGCTTCTGACAAGCTAGGGCTCCACATCTATTTTTGCAACATTTTAAGTTCCCTCTGCAATCATTGTCACCATTGCAAGTTGATGAGCACACCCATCTTCCTTTCGGTACCGATGGGCAAGATCCTGGTTTCTCTGCACAAAAGATTATTCATTCTTTTATATACAAGCTTGGGAATTTTATGATTAATTTATAATATTTTTATATAAATATTATCA
This sequence comes from Temnothorax nylanderi, assembly GCF_030848795.1. NCBI lineage: Eukaryota > Metazoa > Arthropoda > Insecta > Hymenoptera > Formicidae > Temnothorax > Temnothorax nylanderi. The sequence goes on along the minus strand of NW_027249092.1, from coordinate 1,611,935 downwards.
CAATATTCCAATCACCATACGTGATACGATAATTATGACGGTGACAATAAAAAATTGCCAAAATTGTAACTCTTCAGGAGAGTTATTAATAGAACAGTTTCCTTCCTGAAATAAGTTCTTTCTATATTAGTTGTAATAGAAATAAAAAAGATAAATACAAAATTTATACATAGACTTTTTTGAAGCGTGCTGATAAAATAATATACACTTTGTTTTACTAATTAAATGTTTAATATCACATAAAATATGATACATTTTACAATCGCTTTAAAATGACGAATTGATGTTTCTGTTTCAGGTCGACAAATTAGGCGTAATGTGTGACGAGGAGATTACTCACCTGTCTGGGCAGGTCGCGTCATCGTGACAGGCATGGAGCAGATGGAACCACCGCATCGGGTCGGACAACATTTGCCGATTCCTGCGCAGTGTGCGTCAACGTAGCAGGATCGTCCGCAGAACTGTACAGGTAAGGCAGGTGGACACGAGCCTGGTTTGGTCGCGTATCTGGTTTGCGTTCTCGCAATAGCGATCGTCGCCACAAAGACTAGAGACACGACTAGCAACTTCATTCTTTTGCCGGACACTATAGCACAGTATTAGGAGCTACGCATGACAAATATTTCACTTTTAATAGGAATAAAAGATCAAAAGTTTCGATAATTTGGTTTGCTATAGGTATCGAGCAATAAATTTATAAAATTTTGGTTAAAATTCGAGAAACTTATTTAAAAAGATATCTTAATAAATTTTAATAACAGTTTTATAATGCAATTTTAATAATTAATTCGAATGATGGTAGAAAAGAGGATATAAAACGAGAACACTTTTTGAGAAAAATGCATTTAAAATTTTTATTCTGTCAATATCCTTGGGAGCAATTACAATTTTATTAGGAATGAACAGAATTGTATACGCTTCTATTTTTCCGGTATGAAATAAACATATTAAATGTATTTTTCAGAATAGCGTTTTTGTTATATTTCCTCTTTTGCTTTAAGGAATGCAGAATGATTAATTTCACCGGCCAAATTTTCGCATCCCTTATCCTTCACACTTTCCTACGCGAATTTGGAAAAACGGAAAAAAAGAATATTAAATGATTCACGTTAATAGACTAGTTTAGAGTTTATAAACAACGCAACACTGAAAGATCGCTTGCTACACATGCCGGCTTATCTTCCCGTATATTTATCTTGCCCTCGACATTCGCGCTTCACTGTTTTGTAATAATGCGCAACGCACTGTTTGCACGAGAAACGTGCGGATAGAAGAAACCACGCTCCTCACATAAAACGTACACTTGAAGTATATATGCGATTTGTTTATGTCATACTTTTATACTCGAGGAATACAGCCAGTAGCAAAGGTGATCAATGTCTCCTTGTTTTTGCCACTCAACATGAATGGTACCTCTGATATATATGCCTGTCGTCATCAGCTTCGTCTTTCCCCCTCCAAAGGCGAGCATTAAACATCTCACCGCTCTCACTCCTTTCCAACGCGCAACTTTATAACGCCATATACAATTGTCACAATTTACAATTATAATTTACTTTGGAACAATATAATTTTTTGTCTCTCGTTTCCGGTATAACATTTATTTAAAATTAGATGCAATTATATTGAAATAATGCTTCTCGCAATTGCGCATGGGGCTGCCTCTGTTTTAGAGACTGTTATTTCTTCGTAATATTCGTATCAGATACGGCTTTGAATATGGCCGTTATAATCGGAAAACGTCGGCGGTGAACCATAACCGCAACTGTAATTAAAGCCCTAATTAATGAGAGGCCGATTCAGCCGGACGGAAGGACGTGGTTTCGGTCGAGACTGTTTCCTTCGTAATGAGGTTTCCTTTCTGAAAAGTATTATTTTGTTTGAAAGGATAAAGTTATTTGCTTTCTTTTTAATTTAATTATTATTACATAGCATGTTAGAGCGTACTGTTTTTGATCAAAAGTTTTGAAATAAAAAAGTTTCATGTTTCTTTCTTTAAAAATATCAAGTCATGAATAGCATTTGATTAATTAAAAAAGAAGAAATTTTAACGAATTATGGAATCTACGTTGCAAATAGACAACAAAATCGTATTTGTTCAATTTTAATAATAATAAGAGAGAACCATTTCCGGAAGAGAGAGAGAAGATCCTGAGAAAGTAATATGATTTTCAAAGCGCAAATTCTTTGTAAATCATAGTAAATATCAAAGGTGGCATTGCACATTAGATTATTACTCGACATTACATAACAGACTTGATTATATTACTCATAAAGAGAGGAACTTGCGTTAACGAGTATCGTCAGTCTCGTATTTATCGTTGCTGCACTTTTTGAAATGCGACAGAAGTGTATGTGAATCAATGAAGACTGGGTCTCGGATATGTTTCTATATATATATTTTTTATCAATTTACTAATACACATACATAAATATAAAATAAAATTGTCGGCGGGCGTAATAAAAAATACATATAATATCAAATATATTTACGATTACGCTACAAGTCTTAAAAATTAATGATAAATGCATTCTTGGTACTCAAGCCTCTCCGTACCTGAGAAGAAATCGAGACAACAGAAAGTATATATCGATTTAATTCTATAATTACTGCTAGTTAATTTAACGCTAATATCGCGTTTTTGTGCTATATAAAAATAATACCATATTTTTAGAAATTGAATTCGATGTTTGCACGAACGTAACCAGAGAGACGAACGTAAGCCAGTTGGTGCAGAGATACATTTATAATTTGCAAACGTCTGCGACAATAGTATTCCACTATTGTCATGCAAACAAGTAACAAGACAAAAGTGATTCGTTATCGTTACATACGTACACACACTACGTATAATAATAAATAAAGAAGCATATTATAAATTTCTACGTTCGTTTCTTGTATTAACGATCGACCTTGTATTACGAAGTAAAAATTTCGGTTACGCCCCTGGTTACTTAAATCATCTTTTTTTAATAGCATATTTCTCACACGCGGGATTCAAGGAAAAGTCCGCTTTATTGTACAATTTACGATCTCAGTTTGAGTCATGCATGCCGAAATTAATGGACATAATTAATAGACGTAATTGATTCTGCAATATTTTAATCCATACAAAGAGAGTAATCGAATTAACATTACTATCTCGCATAGATAATATCGGGTGGGCGGATTCGGATATATTTTTGAATATCTGCGAATTCCCGCTGCATATCTGTAGAAATGAGATTGATCAATGGTACAATGAGGAGCATTAATGAGAACTCATTAATGCTCCTCATTGTACTAGCAATAACCATTGTCTCGTCCTTAACATTATTCTTTTATGTAGATAGATATGTTATGCCACACACAATTATTGAGTACGACGAGATACTTATAAGTTTTACTAGTTAAATTAATATTATTAATATTACGATATTTCAGTCGTGATTTTTTATGCATAAAAGACATGATGTATAATTTGTATAAAAATTTGTCAACAAAAATAGTTATATACGCTTCGATCTTATTGGGTTTTACTTTTTAGTCGCACCTTTAATAGATAATAAAAATTCATTGAAAATAAATTTGATAAAGTAGTTTATAATTATAAATTTGATTACATAATCATATTTATCTTTTGTATCTATTCTCTATTTTAATTATGATATTTTTTTACGTTGAGATTATTACGTATAATGTTTATACATCATAATCGAAATATATTTTTAATTCGTTATTTCTGAAAATCACAAAATTGTGCGTTACATATTATAGCATTGAGAAAATCGATAGAACTTGTATTTATATTATGTATTGTAATATTAGGTGATTTAATTAGTCTACGTCGATTTGTGACATAAATAGCTCTGCTCTCGCAGTTACATAAATCTGTATGAGTCACTGACATCTTTTTCAATCACGACTCATCAGAAATTCCCGTAATCTTTTTTCCTGATCTTTTTAGTTGAGAGGAAATCATTTCTAAAGAATTATGTGAATCTTAGATCGAATATACCGGTTTAGAAACAAAGCCTTAAATAATCTCATGATATCAACTGTGTTAACGCGAGAATTAATTTTTATTAATTTTCATTATGAGTTTTATTTAATATAAAATTCGCCATTTATTTCATTCGCGTTATAAGAATGAAACAAGAGAGATATGAAAGAAAACCGGAAATAGGAGAATTTCGCTGTGAGTTTAATATCCTCATACATATATTTTTATTGACTTGATTCTTAACATAACGATTATCTATGTCTTTGCATTACAAAAGTCGCGTGTTCATGTCCGCGTGAAATTATACAGTGTGAAAGGTTGTACCTCGCGGTGGCACGGGTGGTGCAGGCAACTTCTTTGGTATTGCGCCGAGAACCTTGGCAGCATCGTGACCCATATTAACAGCAAGGTTCATGTATTCCGGCATTCTAGTCTCGGTGGCCTCATTCGTGTTCTTCGAAATGTTCGCCGAGTTTGCCGGCACGTGTTTCTCATCGCGTATTGTCCCGGCGGGCTCTTGACCTCGAACAGTAAGCACAGAGTCGACCTCGTCAACGGTAGGTTGAGCGAGCGGCGGCTTCACGATGTTGGAACACGCCTCGGTGGTATCGTCAAGGTGCTCCTTCGCGGCTTCCCGATCCACGTGAACGAAATCGATGGATGTCGATTCGTTGCTCTTGTAGTCCGGGATGCACATTCCTGGCGGCGCGATTGGAGTGAAATTCGATGCCACCGGTTCGATGTTCGTGTAGCTGTTGTTGACAGCGTGTTTCGTCACTTCGGTTTTCCCCTGACGTTTGTCTGACGAGACGGTGACGTTCTGGACGAAGTCGTGATACTTCGGATGTTCGCACGGCGAGCTCGGCGTTTCTGATTCCCTCGGAGAACCGTCCGCTTTAAATGCTATGAAAGTTAAATTGCGGGGGTTATTTATTTTTAAGATTCCAAAGTATTTCCAAGTAATTAAATTGTGACTCTAAATGGCTAGGCATTTTTAATGGTTAAAAACGTCTATAAGATATTGTCGAGATTGAACAATGCCTGATTTTTTTGGATATTCTTGAAATATTTTCTGAACTGCTATGCTGCTCGGAATAGTTCGAGACGATGCCTGGAATAAATAGAAATGAGAACGTTCGATTCGGTTAATTTACCATGAACAGGTAATCCCGATGGTGGGAACGCAATGTAATACTCGTTATCGTCGGCCCTGGACGGTGATTGTGTTTGTCGCAGATCAAGATCACGCGTGATTGAAAGACTCGGTGATGGGGAATACACGGACGCCGGTGAATACCTGCCTGTGAACGGTTTAGGCGCAGGTGGTATTTCGTAGGACGTCATGCTAGTTTTTTCATCCCTGGCATTCTGGAGCTAAAAACAAATTGTAGAGATCTAACTTAATAATACAAAAACATTGCTATTTTATATATCCTTTTAAATATATAATTTCTTTTGAAGTAATTGTTATTTTTTTGATTTATTCTGTCGATCGATAATTATTTAGCTGGATTTATTATTTCTGATTTGTGATATCGCATCACGTACTCTTCTGTCTTCGGAATCGGAATGGGTTCCACTGTCGCCCAAGCTTGCACCGCTGCAACCGCTGACAGTGCTCATTCTACCAGATGATGATGAACCTAAGAAATTTCGGAAAATTACATAAATTCAATAAGTAAATATCTAATTATTTACGTAACAATATAAAAGTTCTAAAAAAATATTTAAAAGATCTGTAAAATGTATTTAATTTTTGAATTGTTTTCTAAATATTTTGTAAGGTCTTTTCCGAATTCTTGGGTGTGTCTTAAAAGAACATTTTTAAAGATATTCTGAATTATTGTATAATGTAATCTAATAAATTATTATATTATATAATCTAGTGTGTTAGATGTACTTACTGGACACACTACGAAGACTTAAACTGCTGACAGGCCGGCGATCAGCTAATCCACCGTTAATACTTTCGGATTTGCTCGTAGAGGAATCGGTGGCAACGCCAACAGATTCCTTCGTATCTGTAACCAAAATTAGTCGGGAAATTCTTCAGTTGTTTTTCGCCAGTCAATCAGATAAAAATAATTCAGGAGTTATTCTAAAAGTGCAATGACTCGCCTTTCTTCCCCTTGGAGAAGAATTTTCGTATCTTCTCAAAAGGCGTCGGCGTCTTCATCTCTTCTTTCATTCTTTTTTGTATTCTGTCGTATTCCTCCCGCATTGCCATAAGCTGTCGTTGCTTATCCTTGAAACTTTGCTGAACGTCGTTTCGCTTCTGCCAATTTTCAACGAGCCTCTCTACCTCAGATATCGTGAAGACATTGTTTTTGAAATCGTTTATTATCTCCAGGAGCTCGTCCTGGGGGCCTGACGGTTCTCTGGATTTAGTACTGCTATTGGATGACGTTCTGCCATAGGGATGATTCTGACACATTTTCTGTCCGCAATTATCCTCTCGCGCTCCCGATGAACTTTGATGACATTCCTGACGAGTAGGTGTACCCGTTCGGGACGGTGGTAGATTCGTCGTACTCGGTGTAATTGCTTTTGAACCTTTAATTAGTCGGAAATATTTGTCACGCGTTTATTCTTTTTTGAACGTGATCAGATAAAAATTGAAACAAAATAATTGTTATAATTTTATGCAGAATTATTGGATTTTTTATTTATTATGCAAGAATGTAATATCGATGAATTTATTAATATTAATAATTAGTAGAAAAGTATTTTAAATTTTAGTATACTTGCCAATTATGTTATGGTGAAGAGCATTTGTGGTAAATGAATAATCTGTGAATTATATGTAATAATTATTATATAATAATTTTCCGTGAATAATTTTCCGTGTATAACAGTTGAGGATATTTACCGGTGGCATGCATTTTCATGTAACCTTGAAAAGATGTATCCAGTCCGTTTGACGTGACCAAGGTTGTGGGTGTGGATGGCAGCTGGTTATTAATTACTGGCGTAGGCGTCGGCACGATCGAGTAATTTGCGGCTAAGGTACTTGTGGTCGTGCTAGAGGTACTCGCTGTTTGCAGACTTGGGGTCAGAATCGTTACCGGTCTTGCGATCGGTGGTACCGAGTAAGCCTCGCTCAAGGGCCTTGGTCGACAATAATCTTCCTTTTCGCCGCTGGTTTCATTTGTGACGGTCGACGGGACGTCCGTAGTTGAATTTGTTCCTAAAGACACACTCACATTATCCTCAAGTTCCTTTCAAGACGAATGAGAATGACTTTTTTTTAAATTTTTTATTGGAGATTGTCAAATATAAGATAGTTTGTTATTTTTCGTATAAAAGATATTTTTATGTAAAAAGATTCACTGAAAATTAAAATACTTTTTTTTAATTTACGAGACACATATACACAGATAATATTATTGAAAGTTATATAAATTTAAAATAAAAAGATTTTACTAATTTTCCAATTTGCAAAATTTGAAATTGGAGCCTTGTATAAAAACATTTTATTTCATATTTTACAACTTCCTTTTTAATGTAGAATTATCATCTGTTTGTTTGTGCTAAATAATTTGCTATGATTATACACTTTCATGTAAAAAAATTTTAATCATTCTAACATAAGAAAATTTCTCAGAATTTTTAAGGAATAACAGAATTGCTGTGTTTTCGTAATATTGTTGTAGCGATATATATTTTTAATACCTGGTCTATTTGTCGTCTGACTCATAACTTTGAGGTAGCTGTACATGTTGGTGAACTCGTTCATTTGCTGAAGTTTCGTCCATCGGAATTTACGATCGAAACATGCAACGTAGAGTTAATTTGTCAGTTAATTCATCGATCATTTATGGTTCGAAAAGTATTAAATTGAATGATATGCGAGTTCGTGCAGATTTTTTCCCCGAGATATTGTTGCTCCGAGATAACCGAAGGAAGTTGCAGAAAAGCAAGATAGACTTTAAAAAAAGGATAAAAATTCTTATTTGATATATCAAAATAAAGTTCACCTCTCACTTATTTCTTCATTTAATCTCCAAATAAAGATTCAAGAATTCGAAATCCTGCTATTACAGTCAGACAAATATTTGAATAGATGTATTTCGAGATTAAATGAAGAAATAAATGAGAAGTAATTTTCATTTTGATACATGCAATAATTAAATAAAATTTTTTATTTTTATTTTTTAAAAAGTGCGCATCTTACTTTTGGAAATTTTATAAAGTATATACTATGCACACATAATAAAATATCGCGGTAGTACCGATTGTGTTCAATTAATTGCGATGTCGATCTAAAGGCGAGGTTTTTGTACCATGTAGCCCCGCAGTTGATGGGCCAGTCTCGCGTGTCCAGCTTGATCGGCAAGATCGGCCGGTGTCAGCTCGGAAACGTTTTTCAAGTCGCACGCTAGATCGCCACCAGGACAATCCAATAATTGCCACGCTAGTTTTTCCAGGCCAAATCGCGCGGCGAAATGCAGCAATGTTGGATTCTCTTCTGAACCTAAAATAAACCCGAAGACTGAATCTCACGATCGATCAAAAATAGTAAAACCAAGTTTACATTTGCGTTGTAACATATCTCAATAACAAATGTATGCTGTCAGTGAAATAAAAATGTGGATCGAATATGTAATTTTCATTCAGCTGTTAAGCTAAGAGCTACTTACTTATATAGTTTTTATTGGTAGGCACCATACCGCTCGGGGTAGACAAAAGATTGAAATGAGGAGGGATATTCTTCTGAAATGCATGGACCATCCAATTGTCCAATTGTTCCCGGTCAGTAGAACTGAAGCCGAAAGTCTGGCACATAAACTCGAGGGGATTGTCGTGCGCCCTGAGAATCTGATCTAATTCCCTGAGTCTGCTTTCGCATTTGACTTGCCTAACGCCGAGCGAACATCCATTTTTGGTTATTCTCACGCCGACCAGCATGGAGACTTCTAGACATCTTTCTGGTATCGAAAATTGCAGCGCGTAAGGATTTCTTCTTTTGACGTTGCTTATGTCGATCGCGTCGCCGCAACGATCGACGATTACGGAGACATTATCCCTAGGACTCAACGGATCGTTTAGCAAAACGATTATTTTGTTCTGTCCCTGCGAACACAATGCACATATCTTTCAGTTTTTGCAACATTTTCAAATTTTCAATTATTATTTTAGATTCGTTGACGTTTTTCGAATTTTACAAAATTCTTTTAATATTCAAGTATAAAAAATATACTGTTTTTCCATCGTTTTTTATATAAATTTTATAAGCATATATTCTATGAGCAAAGGTAAAAATATATAGAATACCCTCTCCCTCTCGTTCATTACTCGAGCATTATTTATTAACAACAGATTTTACTAATATGAAGTCGGTATATCCCAAAATGTCTTGCCAAGAGAACTTCTCTAAAAAATATAGCCGTTCGGAATCGGCGTTAAACTGTAGGTCTCATATACAATGTGTATAATTCGCGTGCGTAACATATGTATATGAAGAGAAGTCATTACGTTCGGACACGAGTAATAGGACTGAGGATGGATGGATATCCCAAAAAGACTGAATGTTCTTTTAACGATGAATCTTTTGTCTTTTTTTCTGTATCTCCTGCAATCTTGAAGTATTTTAGAATTTTCTTCTATAAACACATGATAATTACACTTACCAATTTGACTTTCTTCGGATGCACGGAGAATGCAGTTTTATCACTTTTTAGTGCTGGCGGCGGCGTAGTGCCTAGAATGGCGACCGCTGCGCCCAGCAATTCACTCACGAACGTCTCGTTCTGGTCCTTCACAAAGAATTTCCTCCACTGGTCATAGGAGACCAGGCTGGACCTATGAGTGTCGTTGATGTGACTGTCATGAACGCCCAGCATCATCGCCAGTACCTTCTCGGCGACCAGGTGGCTGGTCAGATGGACGGCGTGCTCCGGACTGGTCCGGACGCGTTCCAGCAATACCGGGCATACGATGACGATCTGGAGGCGAGAGGATCGGATCCCCTCTTCCGTTTTCGGCGCTATCGGCTCTTCGATCGCGATGTGACGTACTCTGAGTCAGAAATGTTATCGATTATAATTTTAGATTCCAAATTGTGGCACAAAGATAAAAATATTTCGCTTTATTATACTTACTTGAACGGCGGTCGTCCTTGTTGACGGCTGATTTGCTCGAAACATCCGGTGAGGTAGTCAACCCACAGATCAGAAGCCTCGCTTTCCTTGCTAGAGACCAAGACGACATCGTCTTCTGCGTGCCCGTCCCTTGATAAGACCGTAGCTGAATGCGACCCTGAAACAAGCAATTGAAACATCAAATTAATTGACTCAAGTATCAAGATTGCGTCTCATATGGAGACGTAAAAAAAAGTTCACCAATAATATTAAATAAAACTGTAGATAGTAAAATATATCTTTATGGAAATTGGAATGGAGATAACTGGATTGTGGATAATTTTATTGCTAAACGATCGTGTTAAAATAATATTGCGATTTATTAATATAATTTATTTCACTAACTTTATTTAACATTTATTTGCAGTAGGTTAATTAGCGATTTATCTGAATTCCTTCTCTGCGTTAATTTTCTGTTCTACTTGACCGCTCTTTAATTTACAAAATGTTTCCTGTACATGTGTCACATCAAGCAACCTTGATTTAGCTTTGTCGTAACGTACGGGGAATGCATTTAATTTCGTGTGACGCATATCACAGAACATGCGACGTGGTTGTAATATGTTTGATGAAATAATGCCGCGAACAACGTGACTATAGGTACCTCGTACTACGCGAAAACAAGGACCATAAAATGATGAAACGGTTCTGCAAAATTCTAACGCGGCTGCGCGGAATCAGCATGTAACTCGAGTCAATTGAACGAGTTTAATGTGATATTGTTGATACATAATGTGGATGCACACAATACGCGTTCCAATTGAATGCCAGTATAACAACGGATAATCATTTATAACAGCAGATAATAATCATTCATTAATTTTCCGATATTTTGAAGGAATGTTTTAAGAAATTTTACGGAAAAATCTTTTAAAGAAAAATTGATTCTAGATCGAATAAAGAAAAGTGCATTTTTCCAGTGTTTTTGATTGCACATTTTTATATTTTATAGAATAAGAAATAAAGGTAGTTGTCAATAAAACAGTGACGAATAAAAAAAGAGAGAGTTCTGTAGTCTTTATTCTCTTAACGGAGGGACTGTCGCGACAACTTTTACTTAAGGTATAATACGTGAGGCGCGTGGCTTCCGTTTTCGGTGTTTCCGGTTTTAAATTGGATTCATTACTCATGCTAAGTTAAACCTATTTAGACTCGAAATAAATTTCATGTATGTCACATAGTCCCTACATAGAGTTTTAATTACTTAACTGACGGCGTTAATATTACTTGCTCCAACATCCTTCGCACGCAATGTCCGCCCTTTTTGTCTTATTTACTGATATTCATAACACTATTTGTTTGTTTTCTCAAAAATTTCTGAAATTCTAGTATTTTCATTATCCTAATCGCGTAGCGAAAAATAATCTTAATATTATCTCAAATTTATCCTTCAATTAAGTTTGTTTTATATGTTACTCGAAATATTTTATTATATATATTATATTATTTTATTATATATATTATATATATTATATTTAATTATTATGTCGCACTATTGTTTTATATAATAATTATAATTATTATATTATAAACTATTTCGTGGATTTCAATTTTAATTGTCACTGATGGCCGGCAACCACGGCGAGAAACTGCGACGATAATATCGCGGGAAATACAGTCGGTTTGTAACGCACGTGGGTCGCGGGTCGCTCCTGAATGATGATAATTGCTGCAAAAAGATCAACGCACTCGAAGAGGCGCACGTCAGATTATGCCGAGACGCAACGCTCTTTCGCGACTCTCATTCGCATTCTCAAGATTTCACAATTTCACATTCTCTCGCTTCGACTTACGTGTTATCGCGGAAAGATTTAAAAAATTTGGCCGGACTCGTCTTCGCGGTCGAGGACTGACACAGATATCGATCATTCTCTCCTGTGAACGCATTCGATTGTATTCAAAAGACGAATCGTTGGAGAACGCGCACCCCTCTTGTTTCTTGTCCGTTTGAGTAACAGAGTCTAAAATCCAATCTTCTATTTATTCGCGATCGCGGCTGAGTGTCGCTGGCGGTTGTACGACCCTCGCGCACTTTGATAACATTTTTTTTTCCTGGCTAGAACTTTGCCTTTCCCAATCGAGGACGACTTTCAACGAGGACGATCCCACGGGTGTCGAAGCACGACTGCTCGAAGCCACTCGGGAAAGGAAATCGTACCGTTTATTTCGAAGCCCCACCCCGCGCGCATTGTTTTCACGCTCGGCTTCGGCAAGACGAATTAAGTCATGCCCATAATTTTTCCTGTACGCGTGATGCATGCTAAGTTCCGAGTTTTCCATCCAAATCGTCCGTTTCCGCGCCGACTACGTCAAACAATGACGGTATTATACAACTGTGGGCCAAATATGCGCGACTGAATTAAATCTTCATTATGTTTCGCCAGTATAATCCGTTTGCACTATTTGTATTTGTATAATTTAGAATATAATTTATTGATATCGCGTCTGGGTTCTTCGTGTCACGATTTATACAGGAAATATTTGAAATTATATTGAGATAGATGCTCCTTAATTAACTTTATAAATTATTTATTTTTATGAAGAGAATTCTAAGGACATTAATTATTTTTTCTTATTTTCTATTTATATTATGAATAATTCTGAATAAAAGTTTAGTAAAGCTTTTTAGTAAAGAAAAACATTAGAGATGTTAAAATTAACATATATATTTGTCATTATTAATTATATAATTTACATTAATATTTGGATTAAAGGTATTTTTACAGATTTTTAAGAGTAAAAGTTTTAACAGTGTAATACCGATAAATAAATTTGATTTTTTATTTAGAAAGTCTCAAATAATAATTTACAAGATCCTATATATGAATTTTATATTAAAGGAAAAGAATAATTAATAAAAGACAATTAAGTTATTTTAATTTTAAATTCCTAAAGTTCCAATAAAGTAATTTTTGAACAAAGAATTGACAAAAAGTCTGTATAAATCTGACGCTACTTCAATATCATCTGTATTCGACTCACACACAACTGGTTTTGCATTTCATTAACATACCACGTATCCTGCATCGGGATACATTTGGATGCAATAGCTGACGCCTTCATAAAGAATCTGTGAAAGATGCAAACGAGGGCGCGTCGCAAAGGAACATTTTTGAAAATGTAGAAGATTAGAAATTCTACATTTTTATTGTCGTACATATTAGGTATTAATTATGCAATATATGGAATGTTTTGCAAAATTTGTACGGTGCTTCATCGATTTTATTTTCATTTATTCGGAATGGAATAACAACCAGATCGGTTTTTTATTAGAAAAAGAAGTTTCTACCAAAAGATCGGTTTATTCTATTCATTCCCTTAATCAAGCATTTAACTTTATCATCGCGACTGAGAAAGATGAGAATGTCGGAAGATAATTACCGAAATATTCGGCGCTCCGTTTGGCATAATAATCTTCCGCTTTTATCCTCATTTTCACTTCGCTACTACGATCTATGCACTCATCGGCTCCATCCGTTCATCTCGAACCACTATTATCGCTGTTGAAATAAACGACCAATTAATACATGATCGATTCGTTGAGGCGCTTTCCGCTTAAGAACACAAATCAAAATTGATGTAATAATATAATAATGTTAAATTTTAATATATAAATGACACTTTTCGATATATTAAAAATACTACTTTTTAATAGAAACGCGAGAGAGATGTTATTTCTTTACATTCATCGACATTATGCCGGTATCTAGTTGAGAAATTAAAAAGAAAGAAGTACACGGGAGTCGACGAGTGTAAAACCGATCTCTAGCGTGAGGCGCGATGGAACTGAGCGGACATTCGAATATTTCTCGGGGATAAACCGACCATCGCGATGTTCGTGCTCGGCGCAGGCGCGTTGCGAAGACGGCATCGCTCGTAGTGAGAGATTTTCTGGATTCACGTGGCGGATCCGTTGATCATTATCATGACACGGAATCAGTAAAAAGCTTTTTATAACTATAAAACCATAACTGTTGTAATTATCGCGCAATTAACTGACTAAAAGTTCTTGAGAAAGTCTTAACCGAAGCATGTCATGCATTTTTTGTTTCTCATAGCCTGTTTTTAATTTGTCCATTTTTTACTTAGATTATACAAAGAGCTACCGACACTTGACAGTTTAAAATTAAAATCTCTCAATAATTAGTGAATGAAAAATAACGATTAATTGAAGTAGAAAGGATTTTATGTGTTCAAGTATGTAATATTCGCCAGCGAAAGGCTTTCGACGCTTTTATCGTCTATTCTGGATCTCATAGTTTCCTAAAAGCGGAGACGTAAAACAGGGACCCCATTCACGATGAATCGAAATTCCGCTGGCGTAACGCGGCTTTTAAAGAACGCCGGTCATTTATTGGATCTTTTATTTCCGCTGCCCTTTACTCTTTCCTTTACCATTCTAATCATTTAATCATCTTCTATACTATATTGACGATTTTTTCCATAATAGAATTAAACAAGTATTTTTATCTGAAGAATAGAGAAGTATTTTATTTCGCTACATCTCATTATTTGAGCTAGCGTTAATCCATTCCTTTTGTCTTTATTTTTTGCAATCGAGCGCTCACCCTTGAAAAAATATATTAATTTTTACTTATAAATCATATATAGAGAATATTTCTAAGACATTCTACATGTTTTTGAATGTAACTTGAAGAAAAATATATATATACAGCTGTATACCATGTATACAGAATCACCCACAATATTTCATATTTATTCGTTTGTTTTTAGTAACATGTGCGCCGCATATCTAACCATTGTATTTGATACAGAAATTAGGCTGCTTCAATTAATCAGATCAGAAGAGGAGACTGAGTCACTCGGTCCCTCGGACGAGGGAATAATAATCATCTTGAGGTTCACGAGAGCAGTTCCTCGTATCTTACACTCGAGACTATGTCTATCGCACTTGCATATATTGTGGGATACGGTCCATTGATATGTCGAGAGTAGGATGGACAATGTTATTCTAAATCTGACAAAACTTGGGAATTGAACTATCTCTTATCCAATTTGTATTTATCTACGATAAATGACATTTGTAAAGAAGAAAAAATCAGATTAATTAGTAACTGCGATAGCATAATAAGCAATCTGTGCAAGTCAAAAGGGCAACGAAAATGCTTTTATTTAGAAAATCGAATTATCTAATGATATTTTTTCATTGACTATTCATGAGCGCATTTATTCCGCCGACCCCAGAAATAACAATGTGAAATGACGAATGTTGAGGATATTTCTGTCACGGGAAACGTGACGGATATTGCGGGAATGCAAGGCGGGTAAGAAATCATATGTACTTACGCCAACGCAGCGCGGTGCATATAACGGTTGCATTCGGGGCATATGTGCTGTTTATAAATTTCTCGGAGGGACAGAAGACGATAAGTAGTCGGTGGCATTTATAGGTTCTCCGCTTTCTCGGAAATCTCGACTGACAAGAGAATCATTAGCCGTTACGGGGAATAATGACCGATAAAATTTTTTCGTTGAAACATAATTTACGGTTTATATAGGGTGTTCCAGATCAGTTGAACCACTTTTTATTTTTTGTTCACGAGTTTCTTGACTAACTTGAAATTTTTCCTTACTAAGAATATGGAGGATAATTTTGAAATTAGAAATAATGGAAATATTAAATAAAAAGCTTAGTTTTTACGAAAGAATCAGTAATAAACATGTACACGCATCAGGTTAATAAACACATTAATAGAAGTTGAAAGAGTAAGGAGAAGAGTAACATTTGTGGTCAGGGATAATAAGCTATTCTTCTCGGATTCTATTGCATCATTGTTTTGGGCCATGATCAAGTCTATTGAAAGATAAAATCTCTGTAAGCTTATTAGAACTTCTAACTAGATATCCGCTTTCGAAAATCCTATAAGTCTGCAGATATACCCGGCGCCAGAATGATTCAGACATATCTTGTCTCTATCTAATCTCTTCAGATTTATAATTGTACAAACAGAAAATTATTATAATACTGTAATTGTAAAAATAATGCACATAAATATTGCACTTTTAAAGAAATTAAGAAATATTGTTTTTTGTTTTTTAATTTCTTGTAATTTATAGATTATCCATTTCTTTCGATAGTTTTGTTAAGGAAAAGTTAGTACGAAATTAGACCCATGAATAAAGAGGATCTTTATAAGAAATTATTTGGAAGTAATTTTAAAGTCTTTTTTCTTTTTTTTTTTTTTACTTGGAACATGAGAAGTCTCTCTTAAAAGTATG
This sequence comes from Temnothorax nylanderi, assembly GCF_030848795.1. Lineage (NCBI taxonomy): Eukaryota > Metazoa > Arthropoda > Insecta > Hymenoptera > Formicidae > Temnothorax > Temnothorax nylanderi. Next base: position 1,595,572 of record NW_027249092.1, on the reverse strand, counting down.
ATTCGTAGATATAACTGTCGTGTCACGAGATATACGCTATCAAAGTTTTTCTTAAAGCAAATAGTATCTTTCTATCTAATAAAACGCTAAATATAGTTCAGTTATATCTTCTCTCAGCCTTATTATACTTTCGACGATGTAACAGAAAATCGTCGCAAATGGTTAATCTCGAAAAGTCGAGATGAAATATTCATAATTTGTATTTAAGTATCGTGTCTATTTTTGTAATAAAATACAAAATATAATAAAAATTTCAAATAAAATTTTAATTATTATTGAAAACAAAAGGAATATTAAATAATAAAAGAGGAATGTGGTGTTTTGTCGTCAGATTCTACGAAAGAATTCCGCTTCAGGAAAATGTTTAAAATTTTATAAAATACCATGACGATATGCCTTCTTTAACCTTTCACATATTTAATATTTAATAAGACGAAAAGACTTTTCTTTCGAATTTTTCTCAGTTTGACATGTCTTTATATATCTGCTTTTGAGCGGATCGAGAATCTGTGAGAAGTATCGCGAAATCACTTGCCGTTATTATAAATGCGGATTATTATAAATGCACACGCACGTTATGTTATCGATACATCTTGTACACAACTTTATTTACGAAGCAGTAGCTCAGATTTATAGATCCTGTTATACGCGAAATATGGCGTGCAGAAGTTTTCTGTGAATTTTTATTTTATATTTGCGCTTCGTTCTAAGATAACGATTTTCTATATGAAACTGAAAGTCAGTTAAATTAAAAGTGAATTGGTTTAAGTTAAACATGATTAAGGAACTCTGTTTTTTTTAAATTATAAACAAGACTATTTCCTTGTAAGGATGTAAAAATTATAGATACGTTTCATGCAAAGTATCAATAGTAGAATTATATTAATTATAATAACGATATCTGTAGCCTGATTCTTGTTTCAGTTAGTAAAAAGTAAGAACTTTGATAAAATATATACATAGAGTCTGAGAGAAGACCCATTTTACAAATACTAACAATAAGATGTATGTAATTCGACGACAAATGCAGTTCAGTTGATTCGCGGACGATCGGCGGGATCGATAAGCGAGGGAGAATTATCGAAGAGAAACGGACTTGACTTTTGGTTCGCTGGATAAATCGTAGTTATACCGGACATCGCGTATTGACCAATCAAAGCTCGTTTATGTACTTGATGGTCGTTCCAACTCCGATCGCGCCTCTCGAATCCCTTTTCGAGCATGAATCTAAATTGACGTTTCGAATCGAGCGAAACCGACATGTATTTTCGTGAGAGAAATTTTCGGTATTACCCTTCCGAACTAAAACACATTATACTAATCGGTTAATTATACTTGAACCCTTTCGAACACTGTAGGCATTATTGTGATAGCCCAGTTTGTACAAATATTTTTATTTATATTAATGGATTAAATATAATGTGTTATTAACATCCTTTCTTATTTGAACTTAATGCTAACGCTATTAAAATATTTACACGTTTGTTAATGGAAAAATTACATAACTATTTTATGTAATATTATGTAATGTTTGAGAAAGTTTAGTGGAATGTTTCGTAATGGATCTTAATTTTTTATTAAAATGATTAATTGCACTGATTTCTTTTTCCATTTCATCATCATACATCGGGAGTGAAAGACGTAAACAATTAGCAGTTGCGAGCTTTCAGGCAGTTTACAGAAGCTTCGTTTCATCCCGGTTTCTGGACAAAATCTCAAAGCGTAAATATTTATAGCACGAATAAATATCAAAGCAAAAGGATAGCCCTTCCTTTTTTCCGGATGTTTTTGTCGTTCCTCGAATAGCGAGACGTGCATGACTCCATGATAATCTGTAGTAAATCCGAACAAAGTAGAAGCATGCGTGGATGCAAGTGGAACACGGTTCAATATACACAGACTCGGTCACTAATTGCACTAATTATGGTGGTTGTGGTTGTTGCGATTCGAATGCAACTTAATCAAGACAACTTCTGAATTTGTAGCTCGAAAGAAGGAATAATAATGATTAATTCCAAAGATACATTATTAAATAATGTTATTATCTCTATGCGTATATTAAAAATCACAACAAACAAAAGTTAAAGAAGAATATGGAAAAGTCTGATCACGATATTGTTTATTAAAATGTGCACTATGTATTGTTAATCTTTTATTTTCCAATGAAGAACGATTTCAATTCAGATTAATTTAATTATTATAATTTTCTGTTTAGTTAAGACTAGCTGCCTTTACGTTTCACTTTTCCTCAAGCTTCTTGATTTATTATTGCGTCGGGGAGATCGATACGAGACGCCCCACGGAAACTAACTGTCAGCGCCGGAAGCGCTAGATCTGTGCTGGTGTAACACCAGGAAGTACGACCGGTAAATAATATGAGGATAGAATCAAATATGCAGACAGAATGCTTAATCCCGCGGTTATTGACCTCCGTCTTTCACTAGATTTATGTGAGCTCGGTTTATCGCTCGACGCACCCTGTTTGTTGATATCGCGCTGCAAGTTGATCTTTTTGACATGTGCATTTCCGCAGATTTACGCAACATAAATCGATATAAAACACATTACATGATGTATATATATTACATTGATGTACGATACGATGTAACTAGCTTTTTTTAAATATAATATAAGTTCGCGTTATTGATGCTACGGCCAAAAGATACTAATCTGACGTAAAAGAATAAGATAGAAACAAAAAAAATTTTCTCGTGGGAAGCTTCGTTTAAAAGAAATCAATTTTGACAATTAAATAATTGATAAAGTTTTTTTAATGATACTGAATAGTGTTTGCTAATGTCCGTTCAAAAGTGACTGCGAAGCAAGATGTGATTTTTCTTCTGAAACGGTCTTTGCTCCAGACGGGAAGACGGGAGGGAAGAAATTTATAGCATGGGGGAGCGTATTCTTTCGATGAGGTCGTAGAATGTGCGCCAATACAACTGCCTGCAACCTCGTGTCAACATATGGACGGATATTTCCGTTTCGTGTTGGTAGGGACACGTCGCAACGGAAGACATGTGAAAACACATTCCAGAAACGAATCTAAGTTTCACAAATACATTTTATCTATTCTTCGCACCTTTCGCGACACGTCGTAAACGACGGATTCATTGGAAGAACAAATTAACGTTCTGTCGTTGGACATATTGCTTTCTCGGACGGACACTTGTATAAAATGTTATTTCTTTAAATTGCACGAAGTTTTCCGACGCGCAACTTTGGACAGTAGTCGTAAAAACAATTTCACGAGAGTCGATTCTATCTGTCTTTCTTGCGATAGAAAAGTTTCTCGCACTTTATATTATATATATTGAATCAGAATCGTTTTACGTTGCCTCTATATCGTTTCAGAATAGTTGGCAGTTCGAAAATTATATTTGATTCGCAGAGAACGTAAAAAAATTCTCGACCGGATGTACTGATGTGGCCTAGTTAGTTGTAAAGTCAATTAACGATCAGATAACGAAGATGTTTACTATATTTACCACAGATCTTTGTCTTACTTATTTTATATACATGTATAAATTTTATTGCCGGTATCGCAGATGGAATTGTTAATTTTGACTTTTGCGTGAATATCTACGATTCATTACCGGTTTTAATTAGAACACGGCCGGATGCTGGCTGAGGTCATATTTTCGCTGTTAAATGCACATGTGCTACAACGTCGCCTGCTTGACTTTCTTAATTAAGAGACTGCTCAGCAGCTCATGCTTTTATTTATAGATATTCTTTGTCTAATCGAATGGTAATCGAAATGTTAACCCTCTTTAATAACTATTATAAAGTTTAGTAAACTTCTTGTATCGCACAACAACACAATATACGATTCGTTGCAATTAATAGATTTACGATGGAATAATGTTAATCGCACTACTTTACTTAGGCTTTGTTTTATATATTAATATTTAACACATTTAGGGTTTTTATTCACTCATTTGTTGCTATTAAAAAAGTTAAGTTTATTGGGATTGAGCAATGAGATCTTTTATTTGATTGCTGTTTAGAAGCTTGATTTGTAAATTTATTCGCATTTACAATCGCTTATTTATTACAAATTTATATGTAATATTATTATTGTAAAATTAAGGCTCCGACTTTTTTATTGAGAAAAAATGAGTTTTACACACTGAGAAAAAAAAATCGTAGATTCAAAGAAATATTATTTGATTCAACTAAATGCAGCGGTCACGGGCTGTCAAGCTAACATTTGTTAATTCAACAAATATTATATAAAATAAAATAAAATATTTCTTGATATTACTCACGTATATTTGATTTAAATATATTAATATTTACATTAAACAAATCACACCAACTAAACGAGTTTAGTCAAATTAACAACATTTTTTTCTCAGTGCATGCATCGGAGAATCTTCCGCTGTTCATGTTCACGTAACATCGTAAATTTCGGGAGTTTTATGATCGCGTATGTGGCGACCGGCACGATCGACCATTGGAAAACGACGAAGTCGCTCGCCGAATACTAAAGGTTGTCAACTTCCGGGGCGGACTTCATCTGACTTACGTACGCGTTCATCTGCGAACCGGTCCCGGATTTTATCCGTTACGTGATCGCGAGATCGCCGGATATCCTTTATAGGCTATTTATGTTAACTTTAATTTAAATTTTAGAAAAGTTAATTTAATAAAGTAATTTACAGCAACATCTCGTGTGTCTGTTCTTAGATAAAATATGATTAAATTAATAATAACATTATATCATTATCATCGATAACACATTCCTCTTCAGATTCTTTAAACACAATTTGAAAGTTTGTGTAATTATAAATAAATTTATGCGAATTATTTTTAGGGCAGGAAATGTCTTCTTTTGTAAAGAAAAGTTTTTACTTTATTGGTCACTTTTGTCGAACGTTAAGCACATTATTGATTCCTTGCTGAAATAATATTTTTGTAATATTAATTTTTTCACCAATGAGAGATTTGATGCTTAATCTTAATCAAAAGTTAAAGTCGATTAGTGAAATCAATTTAAATGCAATAAAGATAATTTTATACTTTTTATATACATATTATAGAGGCACTTAGCTCTTTTCGCGTGAAATTCGTCCAATAAATACGACACTGCCTACAATTGTCACTTCTCAGCGCTGTAATTAAAGCCAGAGCGGCCCAAAAGTGTCATATGAATAGAAATTGGAGAACAATCGATGCCATGTAGCGATCGAAATTGTGTCGCAGTGCTCCGACTTTTATAACACAGCAGGCGTGATTCGCGCTTCATGCGGGCGTGCGACAAACGGGACGTGGGAATGTGAGAACTCTTCAATCGAGTGCGCTATCCTCATAGAAATGACTACCAATTTTCATGATAGAAAAAGAATTCGTGCGACTCGCGCAACTCGGTGATTCTCCCAGCGATTCTACGTCATTTCGAAATTTGAAAGGACATCTTCAATCGGAGAAAAGTACTAGAAGGAGAAACTTACCTGATTACTGAATAGGAGATTATCAATCAAAAAACTAGAATTACGTCACAGGACTAAAGATAAAATCGAACATTTCACAGCTAGACTCGAACTTTCACGATAACTTCAATCTTCTTATGACTGTTTCAAGAAGTGAAAACACTTCCATGTAGACTCGAGCTTAGAAAAGATATCTACGAACTTATTATGAACGCTTGCAGAGAACGAAAGCAACTTTCAAGTGAAACCTGAGTTAGAATTGGAATTGATTCGGATTCGTATTAAACTTGATTTCATTCCTAATTATGATCCTGACAATCTAAAAGCAATTATTATAAGCGTATCACGTTCAATAATAAGGATTAACGATAATTTCACGAGCATTCAATGAAGAGAATCTACGTTGATCGGTACTCACCTCTATTGGATGAATTCTTATGTCTTCTTCGCTTAGTTCTGTTGCAAGACGGTTGTTTGCTCTCATTGCAATGCATGCCATCGATATCGTCGAGCGGTATCGAGGCTGCCACCGTATCTGCTTCCAACAGATTCTTGGATCCTCCTGTTTGTCGTCCAGGAGCCGTTATATTACCGGACGGGCCTGTTTCTTTTCCGAGAAAAGTGCCGATCGAGTGCCTCCTTCGACTGGCGGTTGTGGGAAGAGTGGAGGAAACGTTGTAATATCTGGAAAAGATTTCCCATTATTCCCCCCCCCCATATAGCTTTCCTCCCTTTAAATATCCTTCTGATTATATTTAACGTATACAGGATGACCCATTTGTCACAAATTATATTTTAACGGCAGATTATTTGGTAATAAAATCGAAGATGAACAAAATTTGAAGCTTAATTACAAAGATATGAGATTAAAGTTGATATAAATAACAATCTCATTCAAGAAAATAAAACGATAATTTTATCACTCACCTCTTATCGTCCTCATCGAAGAAGACTTCTGCGGTATTGTCATTACTGCTGTCCTCGTTACCGTTATGATCCTTGGAATTACCTTCTACACCGCAATAGATCATATCATTGGATAGAAGTTCACCGGCAGATTTTAAGACTCTCCTGGTCCGACCAAGATGACGTCGATCTTTCTCGGAGTGCGAATGCGACCTGCAAGACAATCCATAATAAGTACATCTATATAATAACTGAATTGAAACGCTAGTCAGCTGAATAAATTAAATTTATTTGGATTGTGCGTTTCGATATACGTGGAAAGAAAACGACTTTTACCTATGAGGAAGGTACGGCGACGGCGGCGCAACGTCGGACGGTCTCGGGTCGCCTTTGAGGAACTTCTGAGTCCTCTCGTGTTCCGCGTTCGCGCTCACGGACCGGAAAAGATTGCGGAAGCTCCTCCTCTTGTTGCATCCGGGATGGATCGCGCCGTTCCGCGACAGCATCGGGACGCGCTCCTCCGTCGGCGTCGACGGCGTCGACGTGCCTGACGCGTTACCGTGGTGCACGCTGGACGTGGATCCCGAGATCAGGACGCCACCCTGGGACGAAGCTGCCGCGCCCATCTTGCATGCTCTTCGGCGAAATAAAGCGGAGAAACCTCTAGGCGACGTCGGGGATGCCGATATCGTCGTCGTCGCTGTCGCTTTCGACGATGACGTCCCGACGACCGAGAAGTACGACGGGTTATCTGTAAACATACGTATCGAACGGATCCGGGTCACGAGCTTAATTCACTCACTGGATACTCCCTTCTTCAGTGGTCTACGAAATTATTAGATTATTAGATTATCGTCGTGATGTAATCTTCGTACAGTTGTTACAGTCAACACTACTTCGAGGTGAATCGGCGTTGCAAAAGGTACGAGATTGCGCGAATTCCCATTGCATGTTCATCATTAACTTGTACAATTAACACAAGGATGTCTGTTCTGTATTGGTACAGTTCATACTGTTACATTAATCGAGGAACATTTTTCAAGATCACTTTTACCACATTTAAATCACTAATAGGAAGGAATGACTAATAAAGTATAAATAATTAATTAATTAGTCCAATGTAGCACTCTTTATTGTCTCATTAAATCGCCGAGTTTGATTTTCGATTTTCCACCGCGAATCAGAATCTAAATGAAAATCTAGACGTCAAATACCGTTCGCGTATTTTTTTCAACACGCAGTGTGCACCGCCGTGACATCGCGCACGGAATTGCGAAGGAGGCGCTCATCTAATCTGATTGTGAGATTAAAACGTCATTCGAAGTGACATTTGCTCTTATCACGACCCGAGTTTGTGCCACAGTCGCGACTAGGCTAATAGCGAGTCCACCTGTGACTGTGGGAGCTGTGTTATGTTGATGGGACACCATGGACGAGCCTTCCGACCATGGTTCGGGCACAGTGGGGGGATACATCGGACCGGACGTTGCATTGTTCCCCCCACCCGGTGAACCGGTAGGAGTACGCGGTAGCTGCGCCGGAAATGCACCACCTCAATTCGCGAGCCGCTTTACTGAGTCCGACAAGGATGGACATTAACCCGGATAAATTTATGTAGCTTGCTGTTCGGATAAGAAATTTTATCCGTTATTCACATTATTCTTTATTAACATTCATTGTCTTCATTCATTGTCTTCTGACACTTCGGGATTATTTAAGAATTTAATAATCTATAGAGCAAATTCTTTTTTTCTGTAAGTAAATCTCAAAATCTTTAAGAAAAATACCTATACAGATGTATAAATTAATTTTTAATGTTAGCTAAAAAATGTTATCATAACCAGGTTGAAGCGCGGAGAAATAGTCAAATTATATTGTTGCTTGTGTTTCGCAAATTTTAATCCGATACTGCACCGACAAATTGCATTGCGGATTACATTCGCAATTTCGACCAACGAATGTCGTGAGCAAGCTACTGCTTGTCTGTGAATGAAAATGAGAGAGATGTGAGGGACGCGCGATTATGCGTGAACTACGTGCTTCGCGTGCCGAGCGCGTCTCTGAAATCTGTATGCGATCTTTGCGATCTCCGCTGCGATTGCACCGGGAGAGAATAAAACTCACCGAGTGCCATGATGATGACTTTCTCTGTAAAAGGACTCAATTGAATGCCAAGGATACCTGCAATACAAAATATGTACTATAGTATTTGGTTTCGTATTAGTATTACACAAATATTTCTATATCTGACAAGCAGAAAAATAAACGCGAAAAATTTTTATATTGAATGTTTACAAAATTATTTTAAAAATAATTCAAAACCGGTCGACGATGATGTCTATTTTTTATTGCTTCACGGAAAAAAGAGATTAGCTGCTGTATAGTAAATTTAGTGACACCTAACATTTTTTTGCAGCGAAAACTATATTTTTTTGCAGCGAGAGCTATAATTTAGCAATAGCAGCAAAACCTTTTGCTCTCGTTGCAAAAAAATGTTAGCTGTCCCTATTTTACAACTAGCTATAGTATAGCTAGTCGTTTTTTCTGTGTTCAATTAGAAATAATATAGTCATTATTTAACTTAATAAAAAGAAGGAAATACTGATCGATAATGCGACAATCTCTTTGCAGACTTCTAAAAATTTAAAATTTTTAGATTCTTCTACTTTTCAGGTACAGATTTTATTCACACATTTTTCGCGCGTTTGATCCCGTTTGCTAGTGCATACTCGTATTGAAATTTCGATGTCAGAGAGTTCGTTACCGCGATCGCGAACCTTTTCTCTCCTAATTCAGAAAATCTCACGCGGGAAAGTGTGGGACACTTTCATTCATCGCTGAAAATACACGCGAATATTATATTTAGCACGGTGAGAGACACCGCGCATTGCGCGCACGGGGAACGCGACCCGTTTACATTTGCGCGCAGAAGGGGGTGGTGAACGAAGAAATGGGGGTCGAGTGCAAATGCGATTCATTCACGTGCTATATGCACGCGACATTATCATGTTGTCCTCCGTGTATCTCGCATCCGCCGCTATTATCCGTACAATGGTATACCTATCAAGTTGCTTTACGAGAAAATCTCCCCTTTATGAAAGGATTTCCCATGCACGTGCATAATAATTGAAATCTTATTATCTATAAAGTAACACAATATTTATTTCTTTTACCCGACGTATAATTATTTCATCTAAACTATACGAAACTCATAATACAGTTTTGATACAGTTATAATCTTTATTTTCATGCAAAATTAGTAATCTATTCTTCCCTACGTTCTGTTAGATTTATATAACAATTATTTTTGTCAATCCATGTGACTATGACTGATAGTATTAGCTGAGAATCTGTGCATTTCCTCGAATTTAGTTCAGCAAATGCGCGATGTAGCGACAATTTTCTGCCCTCATAGTTGCCGCAACAGTTACTATTTTCGTACGATCAGGAGAGGCAGAACGTGTGCCTGGTAGAGGTAGAGATAAATAGAAAGGGTGAGAGAGAGAGGGGGGAGGGGAGAGAGAGAGAGAGAGAGAGAGAGAGGGAGAAGGGTAGCAAGAGATTGAAAGAGAGGGAAGTAAGGTGATTGTACCCATGAAAAGTCGAATGTTTCGAGTTTCGATATACTCTTTTTGCCAAATTGTTCGCCTGAAGAAATAAAAAGTGCGATATTATGATCAATATACATTAATATGGATCAAGATGTAATATTTTTAAGATAAAAGCAATAATTTTTTTATTACTTATAAAAATAAAAAGTAGAAATTTTTTAATATTTGTTTTTAACAGAATTAAATATTAATTTGTAATATAGTAAAATAACGTGACAAACAATTATTACTAATTAATGCAAAAATATACATTTTTAAATTAATATTATGGTAAAAGACGTATAAATCGTTAATTATATTAAAAATTTACTTATTAAATTTCAAAGCAGCTATAAAAAAGTTTACAAAAATTATAATCTCATAGGTTGACATTGGAAGACACAATTAATTGCATCTTATGTATAGTCTGTTTATTCTGAAAGAAATAATTGAAACGGAAATAATATATTACATTAATGACTGCTGTGTGTGTGGGTGATGACGCATCTCGCAAATAAGAAATCTATTAAGCGCGATAATGTCTTTTATTTCAATTGTTATTTATCGATTATCTCTCTCACATAAATACCACGGATAATTTCGCATCTCTCAAACTACACATTGCATCGCGTTCGCTTGATTCACAAAATTCTTAAAAATGCCGAAGGCTCGTCATATTTTGCAAAAGTTCAAATAGCACCGCTCCTAAAGTTAAACACGGTTTCCCGAACAAATCACGCACATTCGTTGCTATTAATAGAGATCTGTTCCTGCGACCGTCGTCGCGAAGAACGCCGCGCTGCGTCGCGCCGTGCATCTGCACCTGCAACGACGCATGGTCGTCCGATAAAAAGAAGCCTGTATCCGGCGATGTGCACGTGCCCCTGTAAACGTGCACATGTGCGGCACACGCTATATCCAGAATGTACCGCGTTGTTCGAGACCATAAAGACGCGGCTTAGCGCGAGCGTAATCAAGGGGCTCTTGCCTTGGAAAAACGGCTCGACTCCTCCTTTGGTTATTTTTTTATACTTCTGATTCATCCCGTCTTTATTCATCGTCTTATTTGTTTCTCGAATTTGTATCTTTTTAGGAAAACGACAACTTAACTTGCTATCGCAAGATTATTTCTGGTAATTTGTGTCTATAAGATAAGAAAAAATAAAAAAAGATAAGAAAGAGATTGTGTACAGATAGATGGGAGAAGAGGATTTTTGTAGATTTAAGAAATATGTATAGGTTTAGAAAATGTATACTTTTACAAATTTTGAAAGAAGATTTTTATTTAGAATATTTATTAAAACATTCCCATCGATATTTTTCATTTTATGAATTATATTATACACTTATAATATACATATAAACAAACCGATCTAAAAAACCTTGTTAATCGCAATATCGTTAAATTAATGTTAAATAAGAAATAATAAAAAAAATAGAAGAGGCATGTTTTAATAAACCCTATATCCACGCGTATCGATTTATGCTGTACGCAGATTGCTTTATATATATATCACTAATCAAATATCCGTTTATATATAAACCCGTTCTGTACGGACGTTCTAAAAATATTCATTGCTAAAATGTAAAGGAGAAGTAGTCGGTATAAAAGTGGAAATTTTCGTGAGACAGATTTATCCCTTCGACGTAAATCAATTTTGCATAGTACGCCGGAGAGTACGGATATGCAAATATAAGTCTAATCGATTTATCTCACGCGGCCTGCGAACTCACCTTCAGTGTTTCACCGTTAATACAGCCTTTCATTATTCAATTTCTGGTTGTTCTATAATTCGCTTGAGATGATCCTTGAGAGCTGATATTTGAAAGAGAAGATATTTGCAATGAACTACGAGCCACGTCATTTTAACACTACCGAATAAACGATGTAAACGTATCTTTCGTGAAAAATTGCCAATTCCCATTTGCTTCTTCTCGTTTTTCTTCTTTTTTTCCTGAATTGCACGTAATCCATAATACCTTCTTCGCACAACTGATCTGCGTTTTGTAATCCATAATTATTTCAAGCATCTTGTATTTATTCAGGACTTTAATATTCTTCAATGCTTTCCAGTATATTCAAAAAAATGTTTCTTTGCGAAGATCGCAGATTCAAGCCAGTCTTATTCATTGATCATGGTAAGACAGCTCGAATACAAATTACACAAATTACACAAATTATTTTACATGTCACATGTCAAGATGATCGCTAATTGGATCAGGATAGCTTCAAGAGTTTTTTACTGTATAAGAATGTCTAATTAGTATAAGAGTAGATGCTGTTTACTAAAATTATTTGACGCATCCGTATGTTTGTTGACACTTAATTGACATAGTTAATTGCGATTCACGAAATCACCGACGACAATCGATCACGATTACTGCTGTTCCACACGATCACGAAGCAATTAAGATCGAAACATTAAGATAACAGTTTTCTCTTCTTCTTCTTCTTCTTCTTCACACTTCGAGCATTGTTATCATCTCTACTGTATCCATATCACGAAGAGGAACGCGCTGGAAAGTGGCCACGTGATCTTTTCCGAGATTTCCCAGTTATTACTTAGGGATTCGAAGGTTTCGACTCCGTCAGGGTCATGCTCGGTCAGGGATCGTACACGGGTACGGCGCAACACTTCATGAAGCACTGACAAGCCAGACCAGGAGGGAGCCCTGTCGTCGGCGCTACCATATGATTGCTCGCTCGCTCGCTCGCTCGCTCGTTCGCCTCACATTCTCCTTCTCTTCTTCACTACCACCACCCACGCATCTGGCAGTGGTGCGAAAGGAACGCCCATGTATGCTTCGTATGAAACGTTATTTCGGGATAGACAAGGACGGTAGAGCTGAGACGTCGAAGGACGGCTCATCGACGGTAAAGAAAAACGGACTCACGTGCGTCCTCCTTAAGTAACCCTCGCACGAGTTTTTCCCTCGGATTTGAAGGAAAAATCCACCACATTCGTGCAATCTGTACAAGTTCTGCCTATTTATTCGGTAGACCTTTTTTGCGGAATGGATTACAGAGGTATGAAAGCAAAACCCTTTAGAACCCTGACGCAACGTGTAGAAAATTAATAAAATTTTTAAAAATTAGTTTATCTTCTTGAAATATTGAAAAAAATACCTAAGACAATTTAGAATAAAGAAAGATAGATTATAACGTGTGCTTCTCTTAAAACTCGTACAAGATTTCGTTTCTTCATCCGATAGATAAAGATTTCGTAATATTCCTAAAAGATATCATTTTTAGGACTTTAACTGTCAACAATTGGGAGGGAATATTTCTGTGTTAACTAAAATGTATGTACACGCATGTGTATCTCGATGCCTTACCTCAATTTCTGTTGAGGTAAGAATAGCGCCACGCGCGCACGCTTGCGTGTCTGTCACGCATATGCGTGCGGAAGCCGAGCGGAGCATGTATTTCCTGCCCTCGGAAAGCATATGTATACGTCTCCTTGAGTCGGCGAAAGGGTTCGACCCTTTCGACACGTTTCTCCCTGCAGCCGTGTCTCGTGATACCCTTTGAGTGATTACTGTACCGTAATTCACCGACAGTGATTGCTCGATTTAACCGCACGGAAGGAACACGTGCTGCAACATCTTGATCGGATCTGATCAAATTAACGATATTCATAAAGCGGAAATTATAATTCCGCTATTACCGCGATCTTCTGCCAGCAAGAATCAAACACTAATATACCGTCTATCTGTAAGCCCATTTTCGTCGGAAAAACATTTCAAACGCTTAAGTTTCTTTTTAATCGACTTATATTTTCTTTGATATTTTGTCATTTTATCAAAGAGTATTTTTATTCCGTCGCGGAGAAATTGAAGGTCGAGAAAATATTTTTCCCAAATTTGACGGTCTTATTTGTGAGGAACCTTAGGTATATGTAAGCGACTTCGTAATATATAGGCGCCTGACACGTGTCGGCCAAATGGTCATACGTCTTTTCATGATAAACTGTTGAATGGTGCTGCTACATCCGACGTCCATATTTTTCGTTTCTTTTTCGCGTGACATGCTCGTAGTGCACCCAGTGAATTTCCAGAGACATGACCTATTTCTGCGAATTCATAGTAAATTACAAAAGTATTTGTGTTCTCTCAATATTGATTCTAAACTACTGATATTTTGTAAGAGAAACGTTACAGGATCTTTGATTTAAAAAAAATGTATAGATCGTGTGCTAATTAATCTTTCGATTTAGATACAAACTTTATTGACAGGCCAACACAATGCAGTGTAATGAGATAGGAATAAATGTTAAATAACATGTCAGGGAATAAATATCGTAAAACTATTCCTACTTCGGCAATCAAAATATTAAACACATTATTAAAATTATAATTTTAATGGTCACCTTTCTTGGGTCATTCTTAAATTCGATAATAATTTATTATAAATTTTGTTATAAATTAAGTTTGCATGGGATATATATTTTTATAATATTAATATATACAATATCTAATATATACATTAATATAATTTTTAATGTTTAATATATTTTTATATATATTTAATAAATTTAAAATTTTAATATATTTTTTTTACGCAACTATCTCGCGAATGAATATTTTCTCGATGCAAGAAAACGTTTATTTGTACATAAATATCAAAATGAACATTGCATATAAAATTACTTCTAATTCATGCATATGTAAAATTGTTGAACTTTATTATTTATATCGTTGTCCGTAGAGGATACGCCAGAGAGTTGGTACAGTGGCAGCAGCAGTTGTAAATGAAAGTGCCGGCGATAACTGTCGTCTCCACGCAGAAGCAAGAGGCATGCATAATTGATGCCACACATTCATTCACGTTTCAATGTCTGTCTCCCGTTCGTCTCTTCTCGTCGATTCCTCAGAAAATTTGAATTTTCAATCAAGTTTCCGCGTCCCTCCGGGCACGGCAAGCATTCATGCTTAGCGTTGTCTCGCAAATCGAGAATCTCTTTGGGTGACGAATCTATCAGACAGCAGAAATGTATAGGAAAATCTATCAGATAACAGTGTGAGACGCGTTTAACATAATATTTTTCTAATATTATTCTATGAGACAGTAAAGTCATGCGCGACTCTTAGAGCGTCAGAGAGATGCGGGGCGCATCTCTGGCTCGACCGCGCTCGATAAAATTTCATAAACAACTATGTTCTCGCGATTAAAAATCGCAGAGAACGAATAAGCCGCACTAATCCCGCTTCCACGGTCGGTAAAGTCGCGATATATAAAAGAGGCTCAAGGTTGTTTAACCGCGAGTGAAAGCCACGAGTCTCTGGAGTCTTGCGGCGGGACATGGAGCACAATGTCTCATGATGCTCCTTGCCACACGTACGACCGCATATTTCGAGGCGAAACGTCACTGTAGTCTCGCTGCGGAGGATCGTCAGGACTGATCTTCCTGCTCGTAAGTGTTCCTCCACGATTTCCACACGCGGTTTCTCGAAAGCAAAGGCGATTCCGCAGAGCGATAGTCGTTAGTCTCGAATGCGATTTCAATGCGTCAAGAATCTCGGCGATAACGGTGCTTACGTAAGAGCACAAATGCACGGATCGTTATGCCGTCGGCATAATTTGTTGACAGACATTGGATAAACGCATTTTGTGCTGAGTCGATTTGATATTTAAAATATTCTCAAACAAATATGCGCGCGTGAATGTAATTTTCTGGTTTCGGTAACAGTTTTTAACTCTCTCCGTCACGCTTTCTCTCTTTTTTTTTTCTGAAAAAAAAATAGAGACGGGAAAATGAAATTAAATTCTCATACCAAAAATTCTTCTACTAGCGTATTAAAAAGGTTTAAGCTTTCTGCAAGCCCTTTTCTGCCAATATCACTATCACGATCACTTTTACGACATAATGACATGATGATTGTTAAAGATTAATCTTTTAGATAATTTGTCTACTGAAACACGTTTCTTTTAATTTTAAAGATTTTTTATCGAAGAATAACGCAGTGAACAACTGCGATTGTATGTCCGTAGCGTTCGTAATTACTTTTTCAAATTTATGCATTTGCACGAAATGACCTTCGCTCTGCAGGGACGGCTAGGTGCGTGGCGCGAGGCGCAGAATTAAATCGCACTCTTAACTCAATATCGAGAAGAAAATGGAGTTTTGCTTTATATCCTTCGGGTCTAATCTAGTCTAGTTAGAAGAAACGAGCAACGGGATACAAGAAGCCTCATTTATTTCAATGTACATCGAAAGAGAGATTCCACGTAATTTTTCACGATAATCTCGCCTTCCTAACGTCGACTCCGTATAATCCTTGCGACCGCGAGACCCAGAAAAAGATTGCTTTAAATTCAATTCGTTCCAAAGAATGGGATGTGAATTTTGGAGTTGAACAGTGAATTATATCAAGATCAAGGGGGATACGATTTGGTCCTCTTACGGGGCGAGGCGACGGGGACGGGGACAAGGGTGAATCGTGAGCCGCAACTGCGCAATGATAGGAATTGCGCGTTTCGTGAAGAGGGTGCCGGCTCGGAATGGCGAGTACGCAGTCGCAGTTCCCCGGGAATCGGGTCTTTCCGGGTCTGCGACACGGTTTTCCCTTACTCGATTCACTTTGGCGCCCGTGCTGTAGTCGACAACGCGACGCCGACACTCACGGACTAGCTCGCTCGTTCTCTCGCAACAGGTGACGGAATCTCGATTGACCGGGTTTAAAAGGCGAGAGATCTTCGACGAGGAGCACCTAGTATAGCGGCTGCGACCTCTTTTCGCGTGTAGACGATCTCGTGGGATCCCCGAAGGAACAGGGTGGGAAGGGATACGCCAAAGGGGTTGCAAGGAGTCGTCAAAATGAGTGTCGAGGACGCCATCAATTACTCGCCCAGCGAGGAGGAGGACTATTACGCTCTATTGTCCTGCGACGAGTCTTCCACGGTGAGATTTTAGCACGTTGAAGCGAATTTGTTGCGAACTGAAATTTGTGTCCCCGATATGAATTGATCGCTGTGATAATGCAGCATTTAAATTACATGCCATGTTGACATTTGATACATAGTTCATAATATTAAAAAAATAAAACTTAACAAAGGAGAGGATTACTCAATATGCGGTAGGAAGGCGAAATCAAACCTCGTTAGAATTAGAGATATTCTTTATCTTTCTGTTGGTCCTGTTGGATCAATCAGTATTGTTTAAATGGAATTAAATCTGCACATTTTGTGGAGCGGTTTGTTGTCTTGCGAGAAACGTTTGCTTCTGAATTATTTAGGCCACGTTGCATCGTAGATTATTGGATAATTAAGTCAAGTTAATCGTTTCTGTTCGCTTCCCTACATACAAACAGGAAATTTTAAATTAATTAGCGTGCGTCAGTTATTAGTGCATTTGGAGTATTATAGCTGCAATTTGAAGAACTTATTTCAGGTGAAATGTCTTTCAAATAGGGAATCAAAGATAATTTTCACTTCTTAATTCACTATGAAATGAATGCATTATTACTTCTGTCGATCAAATTGCACACGTAATGTAGGCGTCGACCAATCAAGCTTTTACGCTCGAAATATCCGTATCGAGAAACGAGTCTATCGCGAAAATTGTATTTACAAAGTAAAAGTCAGATAAATGGTCTGGTACATTTGATATGAAATGTAATAAGAGAAAATGTAAAGATCATACGTTCAGAAAAATACTGTTTAATAATTTAACATCTTAATTAATTGAAGTAATTAAAAAAGTCAATTACATAATTAGTTTTAATTAAAAATATTGTTGAACACCGTTGTGCAACAATTACTTACTTTGCTAGGAATTTAATTTTTAATTATAACTGTTATATTTCTATCTATTACATCACAAATGTCTCTACAATTTGATTCAAGATCTAATATCATCAAAATATACATTTTACAAGTCAAAATATAAAATTCACAATTTTAACATCTAAAAGTTTTAATTGTTTTAATGCATTTACCGTGGTCTTTTAATGATGTATATGTATATGAAACTAATTTTCTACATGTGTCCTGAGATGATTAAATTAAATGTCGAGATGCTTCTGTAATAATTAAATCCCAGAAGGAATCTGCAATTTAAACTCTCCATTAATTGAATTCTCGATCGACACAATTAGGTGTAGTCTCTCATCTGCTCCTAGTTTACGGTATGCTAAAGTTGTGCACAACAATATTCGTGCCGAAATCAAATCACATCTTTGTGATACATGGAGCGTGAGATTGTCTTGATAGGTTTAAACGGCTACGTTACTTTATACATCGTTTTCTCCAAACCAATTACAATGAAACATTGGAGATGCACGAGAAAATTATATTTGTTTCAATATAATTCGAGCATATTGAAAATTTATGGTTTATAAATTTTTTAACACAATTTTTTGTATTTATTTGATTGTGCACTTTTTTATTAGCAATACGTAAGTAGATATCGAGAAATTCAGTAAAGATATCATGATGGATAGGTCATTTGCCTTTCTCCTCTTTAGTTTACGTTTTGTTATCTCCATCGAGAATTTTCGATAAGAAAATGTCATCTCTGGTCGCGATATATCGCGTTAGCGTCTTCATGATATATCGTTTTCATCGGCAAGATACTACGTTGTGTTATTGCAGACAGCTGAGATGGTTGAGAAAAATTAATTAAATATCAAAGTATTAAGTACAGCGAAAATGATTAGATTCGAGAATGTCGAAACTGTGACCTGTTCTTTCTTCATAAGTTTTATATTTGTAATTAAAGTTTAAAGTTTATTCTGTCATCTCGCTGTAAAAAGTAAATTAATCAATTTAAAGTTTAATAAGTTTAATATGTTGTGCACCTCTCTCTCAGATTTGACATTTAACTATATAATGCGTATTTAAATCGAAAGGATAACAGAATAACAGGAGAATACATAATTCCGAAATGAAAGATTAATCTCCATTCTCGTAACTGAATGCTGTAGATAGTTTACATTCCATTTTAAAAATTAGGTCGAGCAAATTACGGCGGAGTATAAGGTATTAGCTCTTCAGTATCATCCGGACAAGAACGACGGTGACAAGGAGGCCGAAAAGAAATTTCAACAACTAAAGGTAAGCTTCTTGCACAGGCAAAAGTTAATTAATTTTAATTAATTTGGAGTCTAATTAATTTCGCTTGAAATGCGTAAGCAGAGGGAGAACTTTGATGGTTTGTTTATATCGTAGTACGCAAAAGAGGTTTTATGCGATCCCGAAAAGAGGACCAATTACGATAAATGGCGGAATAGTGGTATCAAGATCAGTTACAAACAATGGCTCGGCATGAAGGAGCATGTGCAGCAGGTGAGGCGCAATAATTGATGCAGCTATTGTCCATTTTGGACGATAAGCTGCAGTTTATTACAGTGTAATTTGTTCTTTTTCAACGCAAGTTGGAAAAAGTTAATTTGTTTACACGCGCAGTCATGTTTAATGGAGCGAGCTTACAATACGTGTTGACGATTCTCTTTTACAAATTCATAACTTTAAATAGCTGTTATAAAACTCGTTGGAAATGTAGAAAAGTAAAATTATATTAAATAGTTTTATATTGATAGAGGCAAAAAAGAGGAGTTTTTAAAACATATTTTGATAATCTATTATATCGATCGTAATAATTTATCTCATATATAGCGGAAGATGCGAGTTTATTGTACGAATCTGCAGTCTCTTCCTGAGCATTTCTTCCTCAAATTGTAGATTGTTTTACTAATTTCTAATAGATTATCTTCCACTGAAAATAGAAGCACTGCTATGTAGCAATATGATAAGGGTCCAAGGGCCTATAATTTCATGTTACCTATTCTGTGAAGTTAACCGAATCTCGTTCTGTTTGCAGACCATGCACTGGAGCACGCCGAAGACAAAGGACAGAATGCTGCCGGATACGACCGAAGAGGCAGGTGGTTCACCAGCTCACCTCAAAGGTCATCCTACAAATGCGCACAGGAGGGCTTCGGAGGGTGGTGCCACGAATCTCTACTACCGTTCGGGCCACGGCGTCCCATTCTGCCAGGAGTCCAACGAGGTCGTCAGTAAGTTTCGCAATTACGAAATTTAAAAGGTCCCCAGCGTAATTCTCACCGGAACCGACTCCATTGTACCGGATGCCCTTATGACAACAGGAACATGTTGCATTAGA
Source organism: Temnothorax nylanderi (assembly GCF_030848795.1). Taxonomy (NCBI): domain Eukaryota; kingdom Metazoa; phylum Arthropoda; class Insecta; order Hymenoptera; family Formicidae; genus Temnothorax; species Temnothorax nylanderi. The sequence goes on along the minus strand of NW_027249092.1, from coordinate 1,575,517 downwards.
CAAATATCTATCATCTGTATATGAGTGTACGGGGCGTTGGTCGAGTCGCATTGGCGTGTACAGCATTGCACATTCGCGTACTTCGTAAAATGGCGAGGTGAGAAAGAGACGCGTGAATTTCATCGCTCGCCGTCGAGCAATTTGTTATATTTTTTACCTTCCCGTTTACATGCAACTTCGCATCAAGAGACCTTTATTGTTTGCGTCACCTCGTAGTTGCGGACGTGACGGTCTATCATCGATGTAGCTTCGACAAAACGATTGTACGATCGTACATACGTATTTCTTCGAAAAAACTTCGCGTAATAAACGTTTGTACGATATTCTCTATCTTGAAGAAGCGCTTCGTCGTTCGATTATTTCTTCATCGTTCACGATGCATGTCAATTCGATTCAACAAACCGCCCTGGAACACGTGTACGTGCTCGCGATCGCCCGCACGTATATGTCGCCTTCAGATTTATATTTTGTTATACTATACTAAGCACGACGAGAGGAAAAGGATCGAGGAACGCGGGAAGAGGACGTTTGATATTATTTTAAACTCCCTTTCTGAAGTCTCCCGATTAAACGTCCGACTGACCGGTTGGAAATAATATATAAGTCGAGTCTCTCTCGATCGCGCATTCTATGTGTGTCTCTTAATCTTACGAGATGCTTAGCGACAGAAGTTAAACGGTGTAGTGTCAAGGACAGTATAGTTTTATCTGTGATCCCGCGAATGAATTTTCCGCTAGTGGTTAACTGGTCGTTTCAATCGTAAACACATTGGTAGGAAATACTTGAGCGTCTGCTAAAGAAAAGTGCTTTTCGTGAATCCATGGACGGAATCTCATCGTCATGATTATCGGCGATTCAAGTATTAATCAATGTATAATTGGTTTTCATCGCAAGATTAAATAGGCGATCGTCGCTTACGATGGGAGTAACTTACGCTTCGTCGACTTTAAAGACACCGACTTTAAATGTCGTGTATGCACAATGCGGTTACAAAATTGGACGACGGAATTGCAAAACGACTGAATCGAAATCCCGGACCACAAACGTTGCAAACGTCGAGTTCACTAGATATGATGTTTTAAATGAAAAGACGTAACTAAATATATAGCTCTCTATCAGAATGTAAGATAAAGATATAAAAGTAGAGTAGTTTATATTAAAATGTTATATCTAAAATGTAATGTCTATATTATTATATATTTTGTCGAAATAAGTATTGCTATCGATTTTGTGAAGATGTCCTGGGCATTGACGTTTTCAACGTTTCTCTCCGAGGACTTATTCGATCGACTATTATCGCTACGACACCAATTCAGGGATTTAATTCCACGAAACATTGGGTTAACGTTTTGCGGAAAAGCTTAAGTATTTCTTTCCATAATGGAGCAGATCGACGATGGCGCACTTGTACCTGTGTCCGATGTCAAACGCAAAATACGTCATTCACCTCCGACGACAATTGCGACGGCTCTCCTCCGTTTTGTTAAATAACGACACGCGCGTGCCAATTAGCCGCGTTTTGCTTCTCTAAAACCGGGAGTTGAAACCGGCGCGGTTACGGCGACTCACTTTTCGACGCTCTGTAAGGGTACAAAAGAATCTTACGTCATTCTGAGTAAGGAGAAAGTTATTTTCGTGCGTTTGCAGCGTCGAGGCGTGAACTTGCCTGAAATTATTTCGGTTTGAACCTCCGGCCCGGAGGCTCCGGGAAAAACAATAACATTATCGATAGGTTTTCGACGAAATAATTTTTCCCCATCGCACTTTTGCATTCCGACGCATTCGCGTCTTCTCTACATTCGATGCAGCAGTCGAAACAATTCGTCGGTGAATTGCGTTTGGCATATAATTGAGAATGCCTATTTATAACCGATAATTAATAATAACTTAGTGACAGTTAATCCTGGATGTGTCGATGTGTAATCTTACAATAATGCGATAAGCGTTCTTCTTTTGGGGAGCTCATCTCTCGTTTAAATACGTTAACGGCGTCATTAATACCCTCCATTTCCTCACTAGGTATTTCCCAATCGAACGCTTTGTATCTAAATATCCACGCAGCATGAATCAAAGCTGTGTTCGACAGTTTGACATCGTTAAATTTTGGAAAATGAAACCCAAAGCTAAAAATAAATAACGACATTAAATCAACTGAATAATATACGGACGGGAATATCTAGATATAATGTGTTCTATCTGGAAATAATTAAATGAAACTGCAAGACGTTAATGACGTCGAATATCTACGTCTTGCCTGAATCGATCGATCTTCCATCCCACGAAAATAATGTGATCTCCCGCATCCTTCGTCAAAGTCCAAAACATATCACGGACAGGTCCATTTCGTCTTCCCGCTTTGTCTTTGAATTTCGACACGGAGAAACTCGACAAAGGTATATCTTATCTGTGCGAAGATAGAAGGATGTAAGCGGAGTAGTAATTGAAGCCGTTGGGTAAATCGAGGGCCAATGGTTAATAAACGGCTATTAAATGCCAATGGAGAGAGGCAAAATCAATATTACCAACGAGTCCAATGACATTTTTCCATCTTAATTTTAGACTATCAGGTTAACTCTTTTTTTTTTAAGGGGATACATTCTTTTGACGGCAAGGATATATACGTCGTTACGGTAATGTAATTATAAACTTTTTTTCTACGAGTTCTCTCCGGATGAGTGAAATAACGCAGTGATTTTTTTTCTTGATGATAAAATTAAATTATCGAAAAGTCAGGTAAGGTTTTCAATTTCCCTACTTGATCCTAAATGTTACGATTCGCGGAGGGGTCCGTTCTTGACTGCAATTATTAATGTCACGAATACGCAGAGCCAATAAGGAAGCAGGTCAAGTCGTTAATTGTTTATCTTGTCATAGTATCGAATTACTGATTGATTGTTTGAAAGAGAATACTTTTAGAATCGAGAAATAGGAAAGGAATCGCAATAGTAAAAGAAGTAGAAGAAGCAAATAAACAAAACCAAAAAGCTAGAGAAAAAGAAGAGAAAAAGAGTGGGAAGAAAAATATAAAATTGTGTGACTCACATATGGGACGGACACTTTTCGAGATATCGCGGACTCGAAAGCCCTCGGCTTTCTTTCACTATCGCTTCCATTCTTCTTTCAGTTTTCTCAGACTCTTTGTTGGGAGACCTAAGAAAATATCTTGCTGCTCGACTTGTCTCCCTATCGGCTCTGTGCAAGCCTGACGTTAGTGCGCGGTCAATCGAATTAGTGGAACATAAGCGTTCGCTGGCGCTTCGTGAGATTCGCCGCGCGATCGATCCTTCTCTGGAATTGCGAGACGGCGGACGCGCAGCTAAATTTAATGACATATCCGCGACAAGTGAATCGCGAGTCTGATTACGTTACAGAATACAGACCGACGCTGTTGAATCCATCGTACATCTGAATTCATCTACCTAGTTGAAATAGTGAAAAGGTATTTTCCAATTTCTCAATTTTCACAGATTTAACCGTCTCGAGAGCGAGACTGTGCAAAGGATTATGTATATTGTAGTTTCGACTTATTCTTTAAATGCACTTATATATATTGTTTATACGAAATATGAATATAATATAAATTTAAATTAATAGCCCCTCGGTAATTTGCCGTAATGACTGACAATATAAAAGAAATATTTAATGTAAACTTTTAATATCTCCAATGGTCTTTCATATTTTTTACACATATTGGGGACGGTGTTTGTCAGGAGATTCCCTCGCGAAGAAATTGAAATTGAAGCTTTATCTGAATAAAAGAATAAAAATTGGATAAAAGTTCGATGAGCAAGTCAAAAAAGTTTTAATCTCGCCGCGACAGCGACCAACTTTAGATTAGGTAAAACGGCACCGGGCAACGGCGCCGTTTCATAAATTTCCTCCAGTCTAGTTCGACTTCTTTAAGCTCTGAAGAATGTAGCAACTAGGTCGATAAGTCGTAAAAATAAATGAGGAAACAAAAAGTGTAGAGATCGAATCTTGCCTTGTGGCATTGGCAATGATATGTCTCTGTGTTAGAGGAAAGTAGGAAATATTAATATTTATTGGAAAATATTAGCATAATTTCGCGCATACGCGCGCACGGCAGAGAATAATATTTAAATCCGCAACTCGACTCGGTCGTTATTCCCTCATTTATTAAACGAACAAGATTGATTACGAGCACGTTGGAACTAACGTTGATCAAAATGGATGAAGAGATCGTTGGTATCCAATCCTAGCAATCTTTTAATACTATTATGTTATAAGGAAAGTTCCGCGATGACGGAAAGATTGCAGGAGCTTCCGCGTGCGCTCTTGAGAAGTTTTCCATTTTCTAATACAAGACGAGAAATGGTGCGGCCGACCGTGGCCGCTGCTGTCGAAAGTCTATTGGACCACCCTGTACATGTATATCTATATCTATATTTTTCTAGACGGGCCCGTGGATTTTGGCCTGCGAAACGTTGATTACATGACTATATCATACATACCTATTTGTCGTTTACGATTGACCTGTCGCGAACGGCTGAGGGAAAGGTCGAAGTCTGTTCAAACGCCTATCAGTATGATGCTCACGATCGAAGAATCCGATACGTCCCTTTTACGTTACTACACGTGCGTTTACGAAACCGTCATTGGATATAAGACGGAACTTTTCCCTTAAGAGGAAAATAAGAGGAAAAGCTTATCCTTCTCCAGAGGATTTTACGATCAATTGAAGATTTGAATTCCAAACCATGTGCCAATTCCAACACAGACATATATTTACAATCGGGTATATCTTTATCTAGGTATGTGACAGAATTTTACATTATATTAAAGAATACCAAACTTTCGCTTTGTATTATATAACCCACGAGGAGAATCCCCATATCACATGCGCACATATAATCACTTACTATAATTTTCTTAAAGAATTCTGGAAAATTTATGATTTTCCAGTTGAATAAAAAAATTTAAAAACAAAAGTTATATTGGATGTCGTTCTTTTTAGTTTGTGACATATTTTAACAAATGTTTAAAGTTGAAGGCATGTTGTACATAATGTACATCAAGTTGTTGAAAATTTTCCTTGCTTTCGCATTTGTAAATGGCAGATTATTAGTGTCTCTTATTAGTAGCCAAACTGATTATGTAACGCTAATTATGTTATCCAACGTTTGCAAGGAAATCGATAGCTGTCTTCTGCTTCTGTCTACGGCTAATGATCGTAGTTATCAAATGCTTTGAACAACTAATTACAAAAGCATAAGATATAAATTGAAGTTGTATATTAACAAAAATAGCGAATCTTTTTCTTTCTATGTGTCGATGAATTGACGTCACATAATGATATTGTGATTACCAAATCTTGATTGCTAGTTTCACGTTAACTGATCATAAAAAGTTGATCGTTGACTGATCATTAAAGATTAAAGATTAGCACGTGTGATGTAATTTCAATTTACATGTCAATTAATATCGTTGCTGTATAATTATATACGGCAGATACAAAAGTTGGAGTACAAGTTATTAACTGATAAAAATGTTTGTTAAAAGTGATGATTATTCAAAGTCATAAAAAAAATTTTACTATTAAAATATACAGGAAATAGTTTAGTCAACCATGTGTTCTGCGCAACTTACTGATTGGAGAACAGTATTTTCGATCGTTCTCATGAGTCGTGCAAGTCTCTTGTGTGCGTGGCAGTATGAATGAAATTATAGATTGTGTAAATGTCTATATGCAGTTAAATGCGTAACCAAATACATATGTTGTATATTCGTCTCGCGCTGGTCGACGCGGCGATGTATTACTCGTACCAATAAAACATTCAATAAATGTGTTTAATTATGAAATGTTTCACACTTTAATAACTTTTAATGTTTAATGATATTTACACGATAATTATTAATTATTTACATAAATTTAGGGCATTTCGAAGTCAATATGTGGTACGTACCTCGAACCCTTTTCACAGAAACTAAAATAGATGTAGATTAACAATATTTTTTCAGTTATTTCATATAATATGTATTTTTTAAAACATTTATGAAATTATTTTTGTACATTTTTACAATTTTTACTGTTTTTAATCGTATTTCTGATGCTCTTTTTATGGTCTAAAGGTGAAAATATATCGCTTTATGTAACACAGATTTATAATCCTGTTTGTAATAATAATTCATCAATCTCATAACGTGATTCGTTAAGGAAATTAGCCATTTTCAGGTTAATCGAATAATGTTACAGCAGCAATGCCGATAATTGTCAAGCTACATGTAACAAAGTGATTATTGTTTCATCCCCTGTTATTCTGCTGCACGTCCCTTAACTAAGCGGAATGAAAAGTAATGTCTCTCGATATGTACAAATATTTTCGGCGATTAAAACAAAAATTAATATTTGAAAAAGCAATCAAATGATTTACATCTAACTGAGAGAATCTACTTTTAACTAACTAAGAAAATAAATTATTTAACAAAAGATATCTACAACATATAAAATGAAATGTTTGATAATGTAAGATAAGATGGCATTAGACAAAGGATCTTGTTTTTCTTTTAGCCTTTCTTTTTTTTAATCTACGTAAAAACTTGGAACAACGATGCAAATACGTTCTGCAAAAACGTAGAAGCAAACTTGCAGATAGTTATCGATTTGAATAATCCACGTTGTTCTTTCAGCTCGTTCCCGTTTTTTTTTACTGTTATCCACTATTTGGCATATACTGTTTTCGTAAGTTGTACGAGGAACTCTGTATTTTCCATGTAGAATGTAGGCCCGGAGCGCGGCGCCGGATGATTGGGAACTGGAGCGAAACATTTGCTTCTCGCTTCGAAGGCTTCTCTATAATTTCGGTCGTTTATCTGACAGCTGCCTCTAGCTTGATTTTTGTTCATATATCATGTAGAGTATATCTAGAACGCGTGGCCAGTATTTTAGACGTGTGTCCAATTTAAACTCGGTTTTCTTCTTTTAATCTTCTTTTTTCTTTTCTCTTCGTAGAAGAAAGCAATGTTTGCAAAAATTTAACTAAAAATCTTGAAACAAGTGAATTATTAATTATCTCGGATATATTTGAAACTTATTCCTCTTTTATATGTGAAAATTTGAACATTCAAAAATATCTAAATATGAGATATCCTTCGCAGCCACCGCAGGTTTCATTGGGATCGCATTTTGCTGTGCACCAGTTTCCGTATAAATCTATTCTCTCATTCGCCTCGAGAGACGCGTATAAATACCACTCCACTTGTCCACGTAACTGCATACGACGCGCATCCCTCCACTGAACTGCAAACAGCCCTTTGAATGCCATTATCCTGCCTACGTTGTTACTACTTAACGTCGCGTCCACAAGTGTGGCTGCGTTAGATAACGAGAGCTGGCCGTTGTTCCCGATCGGTTTTGCCCGACAACGGAGCTGTCTGTCGGGACGCCGCCGCGCTCCGCGCCGAGTCTGTGTGTCAATTTAAACTTTGACCTACCAGCATCATTCCACGCCGCTTGCCATAGACCACCTACGCCTCTCTTTCTAACTTTCTATGCACTATCGTCAAACTATTTTGCATAGAATAGAATTTAATATACCTTTTCTCTTGTGACTTTCGGGCATAATTGTCTCGGTGAAAAAAAAGAAGAAGAAGGGATGTGATTCCGGAACAAGCGTTCATATTATAGAGATTTTTTGTTAAATAATAAATAGCGAATGAATTATATCAGCAAATAAATCGTATTTGAGCGAGAGAGCCGGGTGTCCTATTTATTTTAATAATATTTGTTTATGCTCGTAGATAAAATAAATTGCTGCTGTTAGGTTTTTTCCTCGTTTCGAATAAAATTTCTACGAGAAACAAGGCACTGTGATGCGCTTTGCAGCTACGCTAATCTGTATCGACACAAGCGGAAGGGAAATACGCAACTAGGAAGGAGGGCAAATCGATATCGTCGCTCTCCCGTGAGTCTATAGTATACACATGGAGAAGTGTAAGTGTTATATATGCTTGTGGTACAGCTCTGTGAGAAATTGCTTTTTCCAAGCCTCACAGTAGACGATGTTCGATATCACTGCAGAGAAAATGAGATATCTTCTTTTTCTTCATTACCGTTATCGTCATCATTTATCTTCATCATCATTATCATCACTTATCACATTATCATTATTATCTTCTATCATCTTCTTTCTTTTCCTTTTGAATATATATCCTTTTTGGGATACAATACGATGCTTTCTACTGCACCTTTTTTGCATTTTTCTTGTATATGTATAAACAATTTCATAAATATTTGTAGAAATGTAAGATATTACGGTTTGACGCATTTGTTTGTGCGAAACGTCACCTAGGTTGATTTCTGTTCTCCGGAACTTCGTAGCACCGTTGATAAAATCATCGACGGGAGTTGAGTATCCGACAAGGTACTAAAGACCGACAATCTTATGAAAGTTCGTGTAACTGCTAAAATTTAAAAAGTTGTTTAGGTATTTATGCCGGTGCGCGGTGGTTGAAAATTTTATCTCAATAGTTGATAATATCTATAATAAATTATTTCTACCGAGGCATCAGTGATATTTTTTAACAGTATTTTATCATTAGCAGCCTTTCCCGTACTGGCGTACTCTAACGACCTCTTGACAAACTTGTGGCAGATAAAAGAAGCTATAAGCCAAATGAACATGAATGATAACAACTGAAAAATATACATATAGTTGTGTAAAATTATATAATATATCGTGCAAAAAATATGTATAAAATGATTACAAAATATGAAGATTAATTGTAAAATTATTTAAATGTTACATGACCGATAATGCCTGCAATTTTAAACCATTACCTCATTCCGGATCTTGAAGGATCGATACGAGCACCGACGGATGATATGAAGACCGTTCGTTTTACGAGAGTTGCGCAGCTTTGAAAAATATTGCAGCCGGAAAGAACGGTAAGCTGAAGTAAACATTTAAATTCAAACGTTGCAACATGATTTCAAATGCATCAAGAAAAAATTTCAAAATTTCTACAAATTTTAAGACTTACTCCGAATTTCTGTTTTATCCTGATTTAGAATTCGAAAGCTTTTAGAATTCAACAGCTTCAGTAGCTTTAATTATAAAATACTTATCTTAAGAATATCTGGTATACCTGTGTATTTAAAAAAATTTTTTGCGTAACTTGAGTTTTAAGTAATTCAAGGATAAAAAATTATGAGATATACGAAATAATTAATTCGCTTATTAGATAGTCACTGATGATTGAAATATAATATTTTATAACGTAATTAGAATACATGCAAAAATTTAAAATAACATAATGTAAACAATAAGAATTATTTCTCTTTTATTCTAAAATTAATATTAGAAAAACATAATTGATAATCTATAATTTTATACAATATAATGGTAAGAAATTTTAATGATAAATGTGAATTGTTTCGATAAAAATATGCTTATAAAAGTAATTAAATATTACATTTTCTTTAGGATCGCGTTTTTATTATTATTACACGATACAATAATATTTATCTGATATCTTATAAATATATTCTGATGCATATTGAGATAATAAATTCTTTTTATAGAAATAAAATCGAATATTTCTATTTGAAATGTCGTGTGTTCTCTCTTTTTGAGCTCTATGTTGAAATGTTAATATTGCCTTCTTCTACTAATCTATTATTCTTTTATATTCTTTGAATGTAAAAGAAAATGTAGAAATATTTTGAACACTATATCAATCGAGAGACATTTTAATTTTAAATTAGACAAGTGACTATAAATAACATTTAACGATAAAAGCAAACAAAAAGAAGAAGAATATAATATAGATGGCCTTCCAAATATTTTCCAAATGTTTATAAATAGTCTTTCGACACTTGAAGTAAATAGTTTCTTCTAAACATCGTCATTTTAGTTCATCAACTAAACGAACAGTTTAGTTCGATCGTGGAGACTGATCAAGAATATTTCGAATGTGCAGTGTATCGCGAACCAGTGAACTGAACGAAAACTGGAAGACCTGCAATTGGAAGAATTGAATGCCCATCGCCGGACTCTGCAACCGCACCCGAGAGGGATTTCCCTTAGTTGAGGACGTCTCCAACAGGTGGATCACGAGACTACGACGTGACCCTGCATCCCGAGAGGCTTCAGTAGCGGTCTGTGCCGCGGCGTGCGAATGTTTGGATCGGGTAGATTCGCGTCGCCCTGTATATGGTCGGTGTGACAGTCGCGAGTGCACCGAGGACGAGAACCGGAAGCGTGGCCGCAGTCGCCTGGCGTCGCTTCGCGGGTCTCCCCGATTTTTCCATCCTCTTCCTACTCTTCTCTTCTCGCGCGAATGGCAAAGAGGTGCGTGCGGCTTATACACGCGGGTAAGTACTACACACGCCTGGTTGCTCCCATTATTAGAATCGTACCGTGCTCCGGATCGATACTGATTCTCTGTCGTCTCTCACGGCGACGACGGATACCGCGCGCGACGGATGCTGCGGCGAGAGATTTTCCGTCTGACGTGCGGAGGGTGGTCGCGGAAAAATTTTACACCCCGACGCAATCGACGCGTCGACCCGTGTTCTCAGCAGCATTAAATCCCGGCGGTGACGCGCTCTTTTGACGAGCGTGCGGTTTCGGATGAAGCGCGGTGGACTAAGAAATGGCACTTGTCATTTGTCACACGCAAGATTATTTCTGTGGTATTATATAATAGTGATGCTGCATCTCTAGGCTCTGAAGAGATTATAATGCAGAAATAACTTAATATTGATCGTCTTGGAGTTAGCTTGTTTGGAGTTTGAAATTCAATTCTTATTATTGGCAGTCATTAAAATCTTCTCTTTTTTATTAATTTTTTCTTTTAAATAAATAATTAATAAAAAAACATTTTAAGATATTTTACATCTTAAAAATATATTTTATAGTACTATAAATTATATTGTAAAAGAGAAAGTTAAAAAAGTGTCATAAGGAACAAGTCACATATTGAATTTCCTTCTTTTCTTTTGAAAATTTGGGATTTTGGTATTGTTTGAAACGAGTTCTTCAATAAATTTCATTTTATATCTTCGACAAGAATCAGGATGAAAAAAAATGATGTGGAATAGCTGAAACTATGTTAGAATTTATGTCTACGTATTATAACGCGTGAATAAGCGACAGGAATTATTTATCTGGAAAGTTTAGAGATGGAGATGCAATATCCTCTTCCTGTCCGCGGCGATGAGCGAGTTCACGTGTGAAACCAGCAATTTAGTCGTCCGATTCCGCGTCGTGTCGTGCGCGAAGTTGAATTTCGGGTTTTCGCGGTTGCAAAGGTTTCGCAAAGATATATGTGGGAGAGAAAATATCACGTGTGGCCGTTTAAAAAGTAGGTCCTCGCCGAGCGGTGGTATGCCGTGGTGTACCGCCTTGAGCAATGCGCTGTCCCGGGAATTTCAATGAGGATTCAGCGTTCTTTTTTTTTCGCTTCCTTCAGCGCGCCTTACATAAGACGCAATATGTCGTTTTTCCCGTTGCATCCGGTCCCGCGTCTATCGTCGCGGCGCAATGCGTGCAAAATTATGCTAATGTACGCGCGGGCTATCGGTTATTGGCAATCGCGAAATCGCCTGCGATTGGTGGGTCTCGGTACGAAGGAGTTTATTATTAACCGATAAGAGCATTGCGGGCTCATTGTATTGATTGCGAGTTAACTCACAACGATTGAACTCATTTAACTATTAAGGAAAAGTATATACGAAATGCCGTTCTCCTTTTAATTCTTAATTTTTTAACGCAAGTCATTTTAAGACTATAACTGAATATATTTTAAAATTAATTTAAATTTATTTGTTAGGCAATGAATTTCAAGAACATGATAATGCATCTTGCCTACATTTGTTTCAATATAAGGCAAATGAATAAATAAATTTAATATCATAACTAAATAATAAATTTAAATAAATTGAAAGTGTTAATACTTACGAAACTTTTTTTCGACATGCGATTGAAAGAAAATAAAAGAGGAAAAGCCCATATTGCTTTATGATTTCGTGTAACGTAGAAATTTTACGCATCCCTGGTCGCCGTACCTGCAAATTAACGTCTATAACTATATATACGTGGATTTCTCACGTGTCACTGGAGTATCCTACTTTCTAAATGGCAGAAAAGAAGCGAGAAACTGCAAGCCGAATACCCGCGTGCGGATTGCTCGAAAAATCTAAACGGTAATTACGTTATTACCGTGATTTGCGTAATAAATCGCCAGCTACTCGTAAAATCCCTCCGTGTGAATTTTTATAAAAATTTTTTATGATATCTAAAAGCGCGGAATAAAATCGCGATTTATCGTACGTATAGGCGTGACGGGAGGCGTAGACGTGGACCGTGGAAAAATGGATACACGGCGGAGCCTGTTATCCATTATAGTGAGGCAAGGTCCTTGCACCCGATGCGCAACACGCTCGTGTTTACACACGATTTTTCTGAATATATTTCGCCGACGAAACCTTTAAATGTAACACCGTTCGCGCAAGCATCGTGGAAGTTTCTCCGCGCTTTCTAATTGCATGATAAGGAAAAAAGCAATCGTGTTTTGAATAATTAAAAATTACCTTTCTACGAGGTGTTATTGCGTTTGCGACGAGGGGAGTTGATAATTGAATTTGCATATAACAGGTTTTAATATCTCGGTATATTCGTGCAACAATTTCATGAGCGTTATATACTTACGCCGCGTGCATTGGTGTACAAAATTGTTGAAAATTGTTGATACGGTTACGTGAAATATATTCTGTCATGACGTCGTACATACGATAGTGAATTTTGCATTGTTTGTCAGCGAAGATATACAGACATACAGATATAAAGTGTAGGTACGGTCATAAAGATGCATAGTTATTACCTTTACAAATCGAATAAATGTTTTTCAATTTATCGGTATAGATAATCTGGATGGAATCTCTTACAAGCGTTCGATTTCTCCGAACTCTATTTCGTGAACTGTATCGATGATCTTTGGATCGAGCATGAATGGCGAATGCGGTTCATCGAACTTTAAATGTAATCTAATGAAGTACACGCATCCGTGGTTCCCAATGTGCTTCGGCATCAATGTGCAACGACATGTATTTACGCAATGTCCGATACGAGAACCGCATGAACTTGCATATGAGTTGCATACATTTTGCGCACGATGCGCGAATATTTCCTACATTCTTCACACTCATGCGTCCTTTGTGTGTTAATTAAATTTTAAATATTTGCACGAAATAAATAAAAATAGAAATGCAATTTAATCGATAGCTTGTAGAGCGGAATGAATTTTTTAATTTAGCTAACGAATGAATATATTTATCACGCTGTTTTCGCTATTTCCGCTATTTCCGCTATTTCCGAGCAAATTAAAAGATTTAATAGCACTTGTGGACGGTAAGAAGAAGTTCCATGCGCGGGAGTTCCGGTTTTTTAAATTTAGCTATAGGAAATGAAAGAGAAAGTGCGATGTTCGACGCATGAGAAATGAAATCTGGCGGACTAATAGGATCAATTATAAGAAATCCCGCCGCGAAGTAATCGACAGTTCTCGGGAGTAATTTAACATCTTCGGTGACATTTTAATTATATCGAGCGAATGTTGGATCGTGAGAGCACCATTTGATCGATGGCACCTGCAAAAGAACTCGGAAATGCGCTTTTTATGAAACGAAAGCGTCGCGTGATGGCATGTGACATATAAAGTGGTCCGTTATTGATGGTACCAACTATACAGGAAACTGATGATTTTACGTGAAAAAATAAGTAAAAAGTGTGAAAGAAAATTTTTCCAACCCGGCGTGTTTTTTAACAGATTTTGTGAGAGAAAGCAAAAACGGAAAAATTAATTAAAAATGCGGAGACCTGACAAATCTTTATTTACTTTTGATCAGATATATAAAAAATGGATCTTTTAATGCAAATGCATTTTTCGTAACCACGATCAGCAGAAACTGCTTGCTTCTTGCTGTTACATATTAACAAAATTGGAGAGAACCAGACGAGGAGACCTGTTGTCTAATTTTATTCGCAAGTTATGCGGTGTTCTGCACGTGCGAATGAGATTCCTAACACCTGCGCGATCGGACGTCCAGTTTACGAATATTTTAAGCCACGCGAAGGCGAGTGTCTACGCTTCAAATTTTGCGAAGCGGAACAAAGGCGAGGCGAAGGTCTAAAGCACGATCTCGTTATACCCGTAGATTTCTCTCTTAATGCGAAAGCACTAGCTCTACTCGAGGTGAAAGTTGACTTATTGTGCAGCGAGCGTGGCAAAGTGTCTCGATCGAGTATTTACCGTGGTATATCTGCCTTATCGCTGAAAATTGCTGGTTGCTCTCCACCGAGTGTGCCATTAATCATTTTTTCAGAAGAAGCTAGAACGGCCGTTTAGCGAGAAACGGCTCGATGTGAAAATCATTCGAAGAAACGTAACATTTCGGTGAGAAATCAAGTTAACGTTGATCCAAAGCATTATCGGAATGCGATGTATCTTTTGGATCTCTATCTTGATACACGTGTCTACCGGAGCATGAAGCTGGAAACAAATAGATTAACGAATACAAAGTAAAGTAATACGGTGGAATCAAGTTTAGTTACATTCGTTGAATCTTAGTAAATTTTAATCGTCAAGAAGAAAGTATATTTGCGATACTACTTACGCAAATCTAATGTAAACATTTTTTCGAAGCATACATAACAAAATATATATTACTTTTATAATATTTTTCATAGAAATAATGGAAATTCGACAGGATAAAGCAGCTTTTAAATTAAAACAATAACATTTATTGTAACTCAGTTCGCATCACACATGGCGCGATATTGAAATAATTTTTAAATTCAACTAAAGTATTTTTAAATTCAATTAAAATGTGCAAAATGTTTTATTAATCTAATTATTACTTACTCAACTGTTGTTTTAAAATTGCGCTTAGGTAAGCCCGCACACAAGAAGCAATTAATGTCCACGTAATGTCGATGAAGTACGACAAAAGTCAATTCGCAGAAGTCATTGCACTCATTTGTCTTTAATAGGCGGCGTAATTGCTGTTATTTCGCGCGTAATGGTCACCACAAATTAGTATCTCGGAGGCAGCCATTATCGTACGTGCGGCGCACAATAAAGATGCGTAATAGCTGATGAGCAGGCTCTCAAAAGAATCCGAAAAAGAATTGCGTTTGATTATTTATTTGATAGTCTGAAATATAGCTCTGTTAATAATAAGCGGTTATCATAGCGAGGCGAAATCTGATTGTGAGGTGGACCGCAATTACGTGAAAGCCGTAGGAAACTGTTTTATTAAGTTTTTGTTCCTTTGTTTAGTTATTCTCGCGCGTATATCCATCTAGGAAAATGTTACACACGCCAGACGTTTGTACTCGCATAAAATGTCGCAAGTTCATCTCTTTCACACAATGAATTTTACGTCTGGAAATGATATCGTTAGTTTCCCAATTAGCGTTGATTTAATTCAATGTCGCTGTAAGATAACTGTAAAAGTACTGGAACGTTTACGAAGGCAAGACACAAAGAATACGTAACCTATACGGCAACAGAAAATTACGGAAAGACGCATCTTCCTTCTTTTCCATTGTCGGATGCGGTAATCCCATTAGCGCGGAAGGGCAGCCAGCTCTATCGCGCGGCGTTGCCCGCCGGCGAAAATGATAGCGCAGATGTTTCGAACCGGAGGATCATTTTTTTTTTCTTATCAATGTACGGCCCTGAATTCCCCGGATGCCGTTATTCGAGCAGGCCGTTCTACTTGCTCTCGTGCCGAGCGAGACTTTGTCAGCCTTTCTAAAGCGCCGCTTGAGAGTCCCGGGTCTGGTGAAATATTCTCGAGGCATCCGCAAATCATCTTGGCGGTGTACGATAAAGTTTGCCTCTAAGGGCAACGGACTACAAAATATCTTCGTCTCTCAATTCTCCTTGAAAGCGCGTCGGAAATAAGCATGCTTTATAAATTCAATGTAAATAACACTCCAAACGATACAATTATATTATTATCTATTCTTTTAGTCATCCCCGTAAAAAACACAAATGAAGAATTGATCGTCCGAAGTGATCTGTCGCGCGTCGCAAAATGTGAATTATTTCTCATTCTTCTCTACTTTCATTTATCATTTTTGCGAAAAACGCATCTATAAATGCAAAGAAAATGAAAAAAATTAATAATAAATAAAAAATTTTAATTTCTTAAATTATTAATTTATAAAACAAGAGCGAACATTACTTCGTCTGCGCGGTTCACAACGAGAGAAATCTCGGGCCGTGGAAAACGGTATGCGGACGCGTCAATTCTACTAAAATGTCACGGATCTTTCGTATCGCGATACAGGAGTGGCACGAGGAGAATAGAAAAGAGTCAGGCGTCTGTTGTAATCACGAAAACTCGCGACGCGGCACGTACCAGCGGCTGCATAATGGATAAAAAGTGGGATGAGAACACAATGGAGAGGCGCGTGCACACGATGTGTGCACGCCGATGTCCAATTAATTCGCTTTGTATACCTATTCGAGCATCCGGAAGGGAAAAGAGAGAGGGAGAGAGAGAGAAAGAGTTAATTGCATCTCGTGCCGACGCTTTGCGGTAATTAAGCAATTACAGTTACCAGTCCGAGCCCCGAAGTTTCTTACCGCGAACGCGCGGGTTGAGCGGCGGACTTCTCGCGGACGCTCTGTTCCTCAGGACGCTGTTCATTCACTTTTCATCGGGGGCAAAAAAAGTGATTACGATCCGCGATTGTGTTTTGTTCCGTCAACCGGTTTTACGTCCACGTTGCAATTTTCGAAAACCGGTCGTGTGAGAGAAACCGGTCTCCGCGCCGGGGCTCTCCCGCCGTGGATTGTTGACGATAACGGAATCGCACGGACGACGGAATCGATGATGAAGTGCACGTAATTATCATACGTTGCGCGTAATAAAGGCTCGATGCGTCCTTGCGTTCACGTTTTTTTTTTTAATCAATAAAGTCAACGTGCTTGCGTTTATAAAGCGATCCGACGGAAAACCTGGTTTTGGAACGCTGGTTATTGGAACGATGATTACAATTAATGTTAAAAGGCTTTTAGTCCCCAGCTGTACATATGTACGCGGCGTTCCCGCTTTTTGAAGCACGAACGGGAGGGGCACGTGACGGGGATTTGTGCAACGCGCGTGCATTCCTTTATCAAAGTAATTAAATACGTGCATAACTTTTAATATACCGCGGTGTATATACAATACGCGCAATGCGCTTTAATTGAAGTAGGAATTTCCAAATGTATCATTCGAGCGCAAACCGGTCGTTAGTTAGATAAGCGGAACTAATCACTTCTTCCACTGGCGTTGCAGATATATTTATTCTACTTCCGCATGGTGTGTAACCCCGTTACGAGTTTTTCCTTGGCATTACTGCACTCTATATTAACGCATCTTCTTTCTTATTCTTTTCTATTCTTTACATGAACCGCAATTGTTTTATTGGCGCAATAATAAACGCATTTACGTGATTCAGTTTAATGACAAGTCAGCCTCTTGCATTAACTGATTAAATCAATTAATTTTTGCTTTTTCATTAATATCGTAACATTTTCTTATTGAATGATTAAAATAGAAAGAGAAGATTATGATTCCCATTGCGTTGTTTTATAATTATTAACGTTTGAGTCCCAACATCGAACTTTTGGCCGACATCAGCTCGCATTTCGGTATTACTCCCACTATTCTATTGCGCGCGCTAATTACTAGTCTTCTTTCATTTCGCATTCACGCAGACTTTTCCGTTATGATATAATACTTTATCCACTTAAAAAAAAAACCTACTTCCTACATTCACGCGAAGGAAAGTTACAACCCGTTCATGGACGGTAACACGATGGATCCAATGGGTTAATAAGCGGGATCGCTTGGGCTGGAGTGCCCGGGTTGAGTGAAGGATGCACGCACGTGTATTCGCGTTAGCGCGCTCGACGAGTAGCGCCCACGATCGCCGTAAGAATTTTTACGAGCAAGTACACGAGGGCTGTCTCGTTTATGAGTTAGAAGTACGGGAAGTCGTGCACCGCGCGCGCATCGGCCGGGGTACCCGTCGACCGTGGAACCCGTCGTACCGGTTTCTGCTGGATTCCGGTCCGCGCCGGTTCGACGGCACCGGGAAGACGTCGAGGACGGGGCGATCCCTGCCCTCGAGGCAGCCCTGAAGCATCCGATCACGATTTCACGTCGGTGCACCCGTCATTTATTTAACCAGGTCGCGTACGTATAAATTTAGATAATCTTACACTTGGACCTGAACATTCTCCGTCGATCAGCATAAAGTTTGGAAAGCTGAAAATCGTCGATCGCAATGCGAGTCATTTCCTTTCAGAGAGTCATACTTATGTAAAAGAAAATAGAAAAGAGGAAGAAATTGATAAGCGGAGATGTGTTTTTTAATTTATTTGAAATCAATTTCTTCCGAATAAAATTTGAATATTACTATATTTTTAACATTATTTTTTACATCTACAATTTTCTCATTTTATACAGAATTTATTATAGTATGTATAGTTGTAGATTCCATTTCAATTTCAGTATAGCTTTGCAGAGATTCCTTTGCAAGGTGCGCATCCCTATCCCGTTCGAGATATAGTGTATTATAGAAAGTCTTGGAGAAGTTTAGTTTCAAATCAATCAATGAATAATTTCTGTTAATATTTTAAAATACTGCGGTATATTAAGATAACAAAGTTAAGTAATAAAAAATAAAAATGTATTTCTTGAAAGCGTCTTTCTTGAAAGAAAACGAGCTATGCGATAGATACATCCGACGACGCTTTCCATTCCGAAGCATCTCATACTGCTTTTATTATGCTGTACGAGTTTATGGGTTTTTATCGCCCAATTAGATTGCTACGGTTGTAGATTCCATTTCAATTTCAGTATAGCTTTGCAGAGATTCCTTTGCAAGGTGCGCATCCCTATATCCCGTTCGAGATAAAGTGAATGCGTGCTACATATGTGTGCACGTGCAACGTCATGCGTTCGCGCCGTGGAGATAACTAAAAACCGCGACTACAACATTAGAGAGGATACTGTTGGCTGCATAAATCTCACAAGTTTTATCGCATCCAGTCGGAAGCGGCGCGTGTTCGTGATATATCTCTGAAGCTTTTAGATATTTGTCTTGTACCACTACAGATCGAGACTTTATGTCGCTGGAACGAAGCTAGGTATTGCGAGTTAATAAATTGATCCTCGACAATTCATGGCGTTATTTTTCTGTTGATATTTTCTTCGATCGTAGAAAAATATTATTCGACATAAAAGAAGTGTTTTTGTTAATTCCACATCGAACATTCGAAAAATATCGAGCACTGCGGAACCACAATTATTCTTTCGATTAGAATTATCACGTTTGATAATTTTGTATTGATAATATCGACATAAATTTTAATGCAATTATGAAACTAATGATGGTATATTGAGAGTTGTTGACCCAAAAATTTCTGGATCATATTCGCCCATTCGAGATAATATATTATGATCAGTTAATTAAGAATAATTTATTTATCGCAAATATATTCTCAATTTATATTCGTAAATGTGATAAGTTGTATAATTAATAGTGTTAGATTCTGTGTTCTATCCTACATCTGATAGTTATGTTTAACTCAGACCGCGAAGTCTTACAGACAGTTCCGGTTAATGCTGCATAAATCAAAGGCAATTACGCGATTTCAAGAACTATCTTACGAGGACGTGTTACGATCCCACGGTTGCGCGTGTGGAATCTCGTGCGCCGTATGGCGTTTACGCTCTTTGAAGCGGAATAGATCCGCTTGAGTGCACTTTCTCAGAGGAATTTATTCCAATCGATCTATATGATCTTTAAACCAGTGTATCATATGTGCAATGTAATGCACCGTACATAAGTCGGTGTACCTTGAAGATATTTTTTGCTATTTTTCATAACGTTACATTATACAAAATGTCGGAAACGAACATACAGCGTTAGTCTTTTTCTCTCAGGGAAGCTGTCGAGTTTCCACGTTAAAAATGAACAGTTTTTCGTGAATTACACTTGAAAAACATGAATGAATAATAATATATCATTTCTGACGTATATAATTTGAATAAAATCTTGTTTTGCAGCTTAGTTTCTGAAATCGATATTTGAATTGTGACCTAAACAATAGGGCTTTTCGTGATGTTTTCGCTGAGAAAAATTTAACGAAGAGTAATCTGCAACAAACAACTTATTTCCCATCAATTTTACAATATCTTATATACATATATAATGTCTATGTAATTTTGTCCATTATTTTTTATTTCCTTCGGCCTTTACAAACTAAAATATACGTAATAAATTCGTAATTTGATTTAAGAAAGTTGATCATATATCTCTATCAATAAAAGTATTCCATATTTTCTCTTCTGTAGATATGTGACGTGCGTGAAATCGTAAATTGAATTGTATACAAATACTTTTGTGGCTCGCTGTATACGGAGTGAAGTACCTTACGTGAGTTCGTTGACGTCGATAGACGCGACGCCGCTATAATAAAATAACGAACCCATTATAACGCCGGCCCATTGTCTGGGCAGTTGCTCTTTGTGACCCATCTAACAACGCGACTCCGCATCACACGTGCATCGGCTTCTACGTGGGGCCCCGGCCCTTTTGCACGATGGAATTCACCACGGCTCGTGCGCAGTCGGGTCACGGCCCGAGGGGAACGTGAGAGCACGTATCTACACATGATCTGCGCGATACTGTCGCGAAGGTATAGACATATAGGTATACCTATACGCGACGTATGTAATATCGTGTATGCGTATGGAATTCCTGCAACGAGACGCTGGCGCAGGCCTAGGTGCATCGACTGCACGTTTAAAAATAAGCTTGGGAAACTACACGAGGGATAGAGTACTCCGTCTTGTTCCCTTTCCGACCCCTGTTTACGCACGATTATGCCGGCTCATATAGCAAAGTGAAAGTTGGGAAAAATTAGGGTTGGAAACGTCCGCGAGATCGATAATTGCTCAGTCTGCTGATTTAATATAGGTAATAAAGGGATATATGCGGCTATATAAGTGATTGCTTGTCAAGCCGTTCCTTTCAACGACATTACGTGATTTTTGCAAGAATTCAATGATCTAATTAATTTTTGTCTTACGCCTCAAAATAAATTCCATCAATATATTTTTTATAAGTTTGCATACACTTGTATCGCACTTAATTCGAGAATCTTGAGAATTTTTATTTGATAAAAGAGACTTGATTTGACATGAATAGTCAGATAATTGATGGTTGGCACAGGAAGATCTCAACGTAAAACGTTAGCCTGTTATACATTTGCTTAATCATTCATTCATAATGTCCTGTGTCATACAAGAGAAATTTATTTCTTCTTGTGCAACTTACATGCGGCGTTTTACGATATCGATAACACTGAAATATAGATATATGAAAAAGAATTATAGATATATGAAAACATTTATTCATACGTCTGCAAACATCTAAAAATAAATTTTTACAATTTGAAATATAAAACTATTTACTTTAAAGCAAATAGAAAATACGCAAACTTTATAACAGTATATTTTTGTTACAAATTGTGACTTCTTTGAGCTTAATAGAAAAGAAAAAAATGTATAGAACAGAATTTTATTAAAACTATGTTTTCCATCGTCCGGAATTTCGACGTTGCACAGCATAGTGAATATTGAAAGATGTAATTTAATAGACAGCAGCCGCTGTTGAAATATTAATGGCAACTCAGACGCCGCGTAGTTTACCTCAAAATATGAATTTTTGAAACTTTATTGCGGGGGCGTTGCGCGATAAATATTCCCTAGAGTTCAGCAAAATTTGAAAATGTTTTTCGATAAAAATTTTATTTGCGAATTCCATCACGTCGCATTCTCTAAGCCATTTCGTATATCCGCATGTATGTTTGCGTATTTGTTCGACAAGGTGAAATCGGCGCAGAAAGTGACGAAATCGCACGCAAATAGCCGAGAATAACGTCTCACGCGCGCTATACATCTAGATGTGACGTATAAGTGTGTGAGTGGATCGCAAAGAATAGTGACTTTCAGGGTTCCTTCGAATTTCTTAAACGTCTTAAAAAATTTCTCGACATTAGTTCTTGTTTGCGGTAACTGACATTTAAAAGGCATTTAAAAACCTTGAATCGTTCTGCAATTGTGACATGAAAAGAATTTTCTGGTAAGGTTCCTCGCCTTTGTTTTCTTTATAAAAACATTTAATTCCTTAAAAGCATACCATCGAAAATAACTCGTAAAAAGATCTGAATTTTTCCTGGTCTCTTGTTTGTAAAAAATCATTATTCTTAAAATTTTTCCATGTTTTGTATTTAACGGTTTAATTATTAAATATTAATAGCAAAATTTCTCTTTGAAAAATTGGCTAAATTTTACAGAGAAGAAAACAAAAATGTTCTTCCCCAACAAACACCTCTTTTCAGAGTTGTTCCATTTATTTTTGCGTCAGTTCTTTCGAAACAAACAATTAGAACTTCGATAATAACTCGATTTGTAAATAACAGATTAAGAACGCTACGATAAATTTTATATTGGCGGGTGAAGTTTTATTATCGGCCTCGGGGCAGGATACAGCTGAGATTTCACGAAGCTGACGTTTGTTTAGCAGCGGAATTGCAGCACAACGCAACGAACAATACAACGCGGTTGCGTTGTAAGAAGAGTTTTCAGTTACATTCACGTTGCAAGCGGATAGAATCGTCCGGGAGGTACGATAAAAGCTTTTAATGTTGCTTCCAGCTCTAATTGTGCTACAAAGTAAAGGCGCCCGTTTAGAAATTCGCACACGAATGAGAGATCGAATAAAATCCTTCTATTATTTGGTGTCAACAAAGCTAATCCTGCTGGTGGGGAGATGATTGATTACGACATAAACTTATAGCAGGAATAACTATTTTCGTACTTCCTGGAAAAAGGAAATTACGTCGGATGACTTTAATAGCAGATACGCACGTAGGAAGAAACCAGTAGATGGTTAGTGTTATTACTCCCAGACGTAGTACAGAGGGGCCGCCGCGCATCAAGGGTCACACTTATCTCATTGAGCCCTATCAAACTCAATTACGGACGCTATAATTAACGTTCCAGCTAGTTGGCCTACTCGAGGCACACTGAACATTGATAGGTACGGGAGAGGGATATTATTATTATCGAAAATCTCGCGTGGGAGGGAGAGCTATCAAGCGGACAAGTGGTCGGGAATGGGGATCCATGTAAGGAGAGTCACATTCAATGCAAATATATAAGCGAAAATGCGCAGCTAACCGACGGACCGCCAGACAAAGATCCGGCCAGTCAATGGCGTGCTTGTCGTTCCGCGAGTAGAAACAGACGGCCGGCGAGTGTTACTCGAACAAGTAGAAAAAGACGATCTCTGAAAAAAAGCTGAAGACGATCCGTGATGCAAGTGGAACCGGATAGCTGTCGATGATCTTTTCTACAAGATGCGAATAATCGATGATAATGTAGGGAGGTCCAGGTTCGAACCCTGGCTGGGGTCATACTTCTCGCAATAAATTCTTTACAGTGATTTAATAAGGATGTTTATTAGCATCAAAAAGTGAAATCGATTATCGATTTAAGTATTGTTCCAACAAAGAGCTGTGTTTTAAAGACAAAAGATCGACGCGCAGTTTATTGAGTTTGGAAAAGAGTGTACAAAATTCACACAGAAATATTGTTATTAGATTACCAGCATGGACAGTAAATGGTATTTAAAAATGATTTTTTTTTACTACGCGTTTTTCTTGTGTAACGATTTAGTCAAGGTTAAAGAATCGAAGAACTCAACGAGATAAATACACGATTTTTAGAGCTTGACTCGAACGTGATGTCGTGTCTAAAATTGCAAATTGCGAACTTCCTCATTCTTGCGTTCGAGTCTTCAATTCGCTCTACGATTCTATTTGAGAAACGCTCTATTATATACGACACCACCACTCGTGCACCGCAGTTGGTGGTGGTTGCACAACGTAATTCCTCTTGGATCGCCACAGCAGGTTGATGATGTACGGCGAGGAGGATGATGATCGCGGCGATGCCGAAGGGGGGGAGAGATCATTGGCAGACTCCGAGGGCGAGAAAGAGAGAGAGTGAGTGGGAGAGTATAGCAGGTTCAGTCCGCGCCGAACTGCCGCGAAGCGCGGATTCAGTGACTCACTGTTCGACCAGTTTTGCCTTTGTCTATCGTTGACTTCGCATTCGCGACGTCCGCGTCGTGATCGATCGTTATCCATATTCCACCACGCGAACCGACGTGACGAATGTCGCCGATTTCGGAACGCGCCACGAGAAAATTTCACCTGACAGGTAGGTCGCCCTGCCGGACACTCGGCTGTCACTTCGGCTTCTGCTTCTAGCAATATCGGCTGACATTTCTTAGATTTTCCGCGCCTGACGTTTCTTTTTAGCATAACCGCACGAGAACCTGATTCTCATCTCGCACCTGTCGTACCTGCGCGACACGAGTCTCCCCGATTCTAGTTTTACGAGAGAAATGTAATCGTGCGAGCAGTACGCGGATAGAATCGCGATTGTTCGACCTTTGCGTTGATCGTGCGTCAGAGGAGCGTAAATTGGATTTTGCTTGGCATTCAATGCTATTGCCGATCGTAATTTTATTTATTGCGATCAACGTGGGGGAAGAATCGGTATACAGGCACATATTTTTCGAAAGGGAGCCGTATATATTATGCGCGTATATTAATTTCAGTTTTTCCCCAGTCGCTCGTAATTTGCGTCAAACGTCGAATCTGGCGAAACCCGACCTTCGACTCTCGATAGCAATTCGCTCCGAGATTGGCCGGGCGGTTTGATTGACGGAGCGTATCGTAGAAAATTACTCCGGCGCACTTTCCCGGAATATTTTTTTCCATTTGCGTCGCCGCGGATTGAAATTGCGTCAAGCGGAGTGAAATACGCAACGCAGCGTTCTCTCGTTGCCGGACGATGATTTAGAGTATTTGAAAAGTATCGACAGGGAGAAAGGAGAGATATAGGGATGAGTCGACACACGTTTTAAATATACGTATTGCTGCTGGACATTTTAATCACTGGATACGCGCGATTTATTCGCTCCCGTTTCGCTG
Organism: Temnothorax nylanderi; assembly: GCF_030848795.1. NCBI lineage: Eukaryota > Metazoa > Arthropoda > Insecta > Hymenoptera > Formicidae > Temnothorax > Temnothorax nylanderi. Next base: position 1,550,419 of record NW_027249092.1, on the reverse strand, counting down.
GTTCCTCCGCTCGTCCTATTTCGAGGTATATATCTGTTTGGGATCGCATTGTGTGTTGAGCAGGTGCTTCGTTATCAAATGGAAACCAGAGATTGGTCGCGCGATAACGCACTTCCGATTTTGTTCTATACGTAAGCCTTGTAATCGTTGAATAACCGATTGCGGTGAACGCCGTCGTTGCGGCGAGGTAAAATGTGGGTTTTGCCGTAAATAATTGCTCGATCGAAATATACGTATGACAGGTTACGGTATGTGCTTCCGAATATATCGAATAAATATTTAATCCAATAATATTAATAAAGCAATTCCAATCAAAATTAATAAACTTTCATTAAATTGTGATTAATTTGATTGATGAATTGAGTGATGAATTGCAATAAAAAAATTAAATTTGATATGGAATAAAGTGAATAAGATTTTAAAGTAAATATTAAAAAGTTAGAAAACCAAACGACCATTTTATATCTTCAATTACTACTATATATATTTGTAGCTTCAATTTGCGAGAAGCTCAATTATCATATATCACAAATTCGATTAGTTCGTCTAATAAGAACTAGGGCATTCGCAGATCTTCAATTCGCATATCTAGATAGAACATTACGACCTTCGAGATGTTTTGTAGGTTCCGCAGGCATCGTTAATGTTGATTTAGTAGCGGATGCATTGTCCTGACATACGTGGGAAACAACTTCTACATTTCTTTTCATATTCTCGTCTCCTCGTAATTCTCCTGCTATAGTTATGTTGTTAGCCGTATCATCGTTGTGGCCTTTATATATATATTCACCTTGCATAAGCATTCTGTCTTTCTACCTACCTTTGGCAGCCTCTTTTTCAAAGGTCAAGTGTTGGAAAAGTTAAGCATGATTTCTCTGTGTTGATTTGAAGCCCTTTCTTTTTCTTTAGTTATTATTCCTGTCATGAATTTCATCACAATATATTATGATATATATTTTCTGTTTATATTTTGAATTTTACACACACGTACACATATTCTTTTATTTTGTATATACGCCATATTGTATAATATAAGAATAGAGTAAATTTGCATTAGTCAATGCATTAGCAAAGAACTGAAAATTTTATGTCTCGTATTATTCCCGTTATCATTGTTGCTTACGTTGAATTATGCATCATTGCTCTCGCAAGCGTGGCTCATCTCGAGGATATGAATGTCATATGAATTACTCGGTGAGCCGATATACTGTTAGTCAACCACACCAGGTATTATAGGGTGCGAAATGAAACACTGCTGGATTAACCCCGTGCCATTGTCTCTATCATTTATAATACGCGGTGTGTCAATCCTACAATAGGAAGCTACACAATAGTTCTATATTGTAGCTTCCGTGCCGCGGCGATCTATGAATCACAGAATAACAAAAAGAGTACACTCAGCGCGGTGTGCACTCGTGAAAACGTGTTTGTCGTGCTGTGTACGGAAAAAAAGCAAAATAATGGCATTACGCACGTCGTGCGTCACGCGATAAATGCTGCGCGAATTGTGCAAATCGGTCCCGAACTCCATACGTTATCAATAAAGAAAGGTGCAGCTATGTATATACTTCGCGCGCTGAAGGTTACATGTGTATCAGCGGTGGAGTTATATGTGTCTCTCGCAATCAACGTACGGATAATTATTCAGTACGAAAGAAGACGCGCGACGAGATTAAGACGCACCTGCCCGAACTGTCAAATCGCGCAACGGCGTGTAAAACGACACGCTTCGATTTCGCCTCTAAATTTTTTTGCACACACTCGCACACCCGCTTCGGCAGCAATTCTGACGACGTTATATTGTATCAGAGAATGCCATCACGATGGCAAAATGCATTATGTTCCTGCGACTTCCTACGCACTTATCTTTTTACGAAAGAATTTTAATTATCTTTCTTTTTCGTGAATAACTTTAATTAGAATAACACATTTCGTGCTAGATTCCGCGAACTTGAGATAGGTGGGTTACATGATTATATTACAATGCTAAATATAGTAGAAAATAAGAATAAATGATAATTAGGTAAATCGGAAATTTCATACTGCGAATTTCGTTAATAGGCTTAACTACTAATAGGCATGACTACACTGAGCGAGAAATTAAATTACGTCCCTCTTACATGCATCTAGGTCATACGAATTGAGGTCTATTGGCTATATAATTCCCAAGGCAGAAGTATCTTTAATATTACACCGGTATTATTTGAAACCTTGATCCATTGATTGACAAGCTTGCACGATCGATTCTCTAGCTATCAATTTTTCGGATTATTACTTCACCTTGTACTTTATTGTTACACTGTGAAATTGAATCTCGCTGTATCTTGTTTTTATAGACACATCTGTTTAGATCACAAGAGTCTGACTAGCTTCAACAAAGAATTGTAACTTATTCGTGTAAAACTTGTACTGTTTTCTTTTTTCTCTTCGTCGATTGTAAAGTGAGAAAGAGAGCAAGTATATTTATTCAATAACTAGGATTTATCTCATGAATAAAACATTATACTCGATAGAAGAACGGATAGAAGAGTTAAGATAGGAAATCAGGTGAGAACATACTGCGGCATATGAGGACTATATGAGGAGATAAGTCAAGACTTATATCTGGCATTTTTTTTGCTGTTACCCACGCGAAGTTTATTCGAAAATTCTGACTCGCTATCCCCGAGAAACTTGCCCCGAGCAACCAATAATTCAAACCGGTATGATTTCAAAAATTAAATCTCAAGAAAGTTTTACGAGCGAGAGAGGACTTTAAATCGCCGCGACTTTTATCGCGAATAGAAACCTGAATTCAGCGAAGTTACATCGAGGTTCCAACTTCTGCTTCTCGTGTTCTTATCCCCGATGATCTCACATCGAAATAGAAGGTTTTTTTCTCGCTCGGAACACATTCGGCAAACGAATGAAAGCGTGGCAGGCACAGTCCTATCCTTCGCTGCCGCGTCTGTCATGGTGCGCCGTTCATAGAACGTGTCTGCGACTGGTACGCGGTCGCACGCGGCTTACACACGCTCGAAACGGTAAACGCACACACGCACCCACACCATCGAGATGCTGTCAATTCAGAACTCGCGTGTACGTTACGCTAACTAGCACACGCGAGCCGTGAGAGAGAGAGCGCGCAAGGCCAGGACTGTATACCCAGGGAGTATCGCGGACCCTGGCGTTTCTCGCAGGAAACGCGATGTTTCCTCTCTGAATGTTATAATCGCACCCCCTAATCCCTTTCGTGTTAATTAGCCGCAGGATTACCTTCACTAACGCTTTCACTAACGCGAAACAGATCAGATGTCGGGCTTCCATGTGCTCGTTGCTTATTAAATTATAAATACGAACACATGATGCCGATCTGCACGTATTTCCTCTACGCTTTTGCAATTTCTATTGCTGACTTGTATACCTATATAATGAAAAAATTGATAAAATCGAGCTAATTGGAGACAGGATGCAGCTTAAATTTTTGTATTTGAATACCAATATGTATTGCTTCTTTAATTTTAAAAACGATTTGGAATCTTCTCAGTAATAAAAATAAAAAACACTACGTCCTTGGTTTACGCTTATCGCGTGGTTCTGTCCCGCGATGATATTCGAGAGAAAGAGAGAGAGAGAGAGAGAGAAGCATAGCGTGTGCCCGGCTGTACCATGCACTCGCCGCCTTCTCGCGCGATCACGATTTAACCGTGACGCAATCCCCCGCGCGTCCCTTATATAGCCTCCAAGGAAATCATCTTCGTGGATCCCGCGGTACCGCCTGTTACATTGTTAACGGCCTGCCTCGTGAGAATACGCAGAAAACAATCCTCGCGATATCCTCGAATATCGGACGAGTCATTAGCGTCGTCCCGCGTCTCCGATCGCAGAAATTATGGTCTGTCTATCAGCACCTATCACTGTCGTGTAAGAAAACGAAGAAACAAGCGAGGTACATACGTTGAAATCGCGTACAATATTTTAATTGGCGATCGTAAAGATTTGTAGTAAAATGACATCATAACGAATTCACTATCCGTGTGTCGCCGTTTCGTGACTGAATAATTTCAAAATTCACAGACTCAGAAAATAATAGACCTCTTGCAGCGATGGAAGCAACTGGATGAGTGTATGCAAATTGAGTTGTAAAGTGCTCTTCCGCATACTTTACACGCCAATTAGCGCTATTCCGCGGAATTAAGAGAGTCGGAAGTTTACCCATATTCTGAATTACCGGGGGAAAAAAAAACGGTTTACCTTTTAAAACGTATTGAGCGTATTATTAACACAGTCGGGAGTTTTAATTAGCATTATATCCATCGGAGATTCAACGATAGAATTAATAACATACTTACGTTTAATTAGAACGATATCATCGTCGCGTTTTCAGTGTCACCTGAGACAAGTTATATTAACGATCTGCGACGAGAACGGAGACTCGCCGAGTTTCCTAATTGTTCCTGATTTACAGAAGGGTGTGTGAGTGGATATATCCTTTTAAGTATCACGTGCACGATATGGGAGGATGACGTAAGGATATGCGTGCAACACGATAGCGCGCGTTCGTTCCTTTTCATTATCTCAAGTTGTATTGTATCTGCAAGCATTAGAGTAGTTGGAAGTTATTAGAGTAGTTAGACGAAACAGTGTCAGGAGAGATAATTCGGTAAAAATAGGATTCCATACCAGTCTCGTGCCTGAATGCGTAACGCGCAGTATTTCGTATTTATTTAACCTGATTTGATAAATATAATTAAAACAATTAACACTACGCGGCGATCTTTTATTAAAGAGCGAGACGCTAAATTTAGCCGTTGCCAGTTAAATTTTCGCACGTATAAAGTTTACGGCGATTGCGTAATGATCGTGGCGAGTAATAGGCTTAATTGACGTGGCCGGAGTGTTAATAAGCTTAAATTTTCTGCGGTATGTTTACATAATAAGTATAGAGACATATGCGTGTAACACGCATGTCCGTGCTAATGCCCATCCCTTCACATGCGAGGAATGCATGGAATTCGCGAGTTATTTATAAAACAAAGATTTTCGCATAGTTTCTAGCACAAGCCAGATCTCCGCCAATTTTTTTACAAATCGCACAATTGTATATCACAAACATATTGTCAGCAAGAAAATTCAATAAACACCATTTTGCGAACAGTAATAATAAAAATTGTGTATTAAGTAAGAATATAATTAATCACTCAAGGTATATTTCATACATTCAACTTTTTAAAGATAAAAAAATATTATTTTATCCATATATTTTTTTACAATCTTTTTTCTATTAATTTGGACATTTATTTCCTTTACAATTATTTGTCTTAATGGAATTTATCGATTGCTTAACGTTAGATCACAAAATTTATTATTTTTCGCAAGATGGATTTATAGTATTAATATTCGTAAATATTGAAGCGTTTCTAAAAGGAATATAAAAGATAGAGCGCATTCTCTCTCTCCATGATAAAATAAAAGGAAAATTTTACTCCTGAAGTAATCGAGGTATCAAATGTTGTAGCAAGCTTGAAGACTACATCCGGTCACAGTGAGGCGCCATGAAGGAAGTCCAGGAGCAGCAGCAGCCCGAGTCAATGGAGTCCAACGAGTCGGTTTCCGGTTCGAATGAATACGCCTATCGACCGCTCACGACGAAGCACAGAAGAGCTGGGAGTACCGGAACCACTGGCGATGAGGAATACACCACGGACGAGGATGAGCTGTACACGGATGAGACTGATTGCGCCACGCTACATCCACCACATCCTATTCTTAAATCGGACCTCGCGAGGGCAGCTACGGATCTCTTTGGATATGCTACGAAACGCGAGGACGAGGATGAAGAGCCCACTAGTCTATTCGACGAGGACGACACCAAGTTCCTAGATGATAGGTGTGTATTGATTTTTTCCTACTTTCCTATCGAAATCTCTTCCTTACGAAGTAGATATTTAATTAACTTTTTGGATGGGCGCTTGATAAAATGTATAGAACTTATTGCGATGGAATCTTTATTTCAATTAATAAATATTAAATTCATTTAGTAATATATAATATTAAAAATTAATATTAATATATTCTGTATTAATAATTTATATCAATTTAAACAAAGAATTGAAATTCATATGTGTGTTGCACAAAGAAGATTGACGTATTTTATTCTATTATAACAAATTTTAATTGCTTATTATACATGAGAAGCATTTTGTTACAATAACAAATTAATTCTTGTTTCACCCCATCAAAGCAGAGATTATTTCGCTACAAAATGTATTTCCTAAACTGATTTGTTGTAGCAGCAAATCCGTGTTTCTAATTGAGAGATTGACTTACAATCAACAAAAAAATATATTCTATTAAAAAAAAAAGATTTAACTATAATATCCAATAATTGGTAACGAAGTTTAGTCACCCTTTCATCGAATATTGCAACAGCGATGGTTTTGCTGCGACTGTAAAATTCTCTTTTTTGCGTAAAAAACTGCACGAGTGTCATATTCAAGATTTTCAATCGATGTTCGAGACTGCCAGTTATAATAATTATAATGAGATTTGCATATTTTAGTTCCAGCTCAACCAAAACCGCTCCACTGTTCACGTACAACGAAAAATTGCAAGGTGTCCTGTCGCGACATCGAAATCCATCGGAAGAGAAGAAGCCCGTGAAGCCCTGCGAAAAGCTGAAATCTCACGAGCTGGAAGTCTCGGAATCTCAAGCTCAACGTGCGAAACCTTTGGATTTTAGGTTGAATGAAGCTGAGTCTGCGGGAAAAGCCAGCGATGAGAAAGCCGATACGGCCGACTCGAAGAAGGACAATTCTCCTGAATCATCGAAGAGACCCTCCCTTCCTAAAGATACGCCGGTAATTTCAGTCTTCGGTTTATCAGATTTTGATAAGACATCTCATAGAAATAAGAAATTAATATAAAAATAATAACTATAAGTATATATATGCGTTGAATATAGATTATATTAGAAATATAAATTTTACTAATACTTACGTGATGTTTTTGAAAATTATTTCAGCCGAAAGAACCATCAAAGCAAGAATTACTGGGTACTCCTAAAAAAACCAACGGCCCGCCATCGCCTACTACCCTGCAATGGGAAAGAGCAGTGGCTGAGGTGAAGGAACACGCAGTGGCGAAGTTACAGGAGGAACTTAAAAGGGCTCATGAAGAATTAAAATTAAAGGACGAGGAAGTGGCAAGACTCTCGCGGATCAGGCAGGATGTAGAGACTGAGCTCGAGGACCTCACTGCCAGCCTCTTTCAAGTTAGTCACCAATTTCTTACTTGTTACAAAAGTATAGAAATTTAATTAAAAAAGTATAATGTTAAAATATTAAAAAAAAAATTATATAATGTTTATATAGAGTTTCAGAAGTTGTCAAAGACTTAACAGAAGAAAAACGTAATCTCTGATGTCTCGGATTTGAATTAATGCGTTTAATGATATTTTACCAAAGTGTATTAGATATAATTTTGCAAAGAAATTAAATAAATTTTGTAAAGAATATTAGATTATTTATAAAATGTATATTCAGGAGGCACATAACATGGTTCGAGAAGCTAATGTACGTCAGGCGACGGCGGAGCGTCTCCTGGAGGAGAGCCGAATGAAATCGGAAGTGCTCGCAGCCGAAGTAGCGGCTTTGAAAACTTTGGTGCTCACATCTACACCGTCAAGGCCCAATCCCCATTTGCATCCTCAAATCGACACGAAGGGACGCGTTAGCAATGGGGAGGACAGTCAGCAGGGACTTTTTACGAAAAAACACCGAAGGTAATGGACAATTTTCTATTAGATTTATAAGTTTTTAAAACTGCCGAGTGCTTCTTGAATATGGAAATAATAAATTTAAACAATATTTTATAATATCTATACATTTCTACATTGCTTGTCGATTTCGAACAAGTATTCTTACGTGTTACAAAGTACTAGAAAGGACTGTAGTTTACAATGTATTTTGTCGATTTTAAAATAAAAATAAAAATGTTTAAAAATACGGAATAAAAATTAGAAATAACTTTAAATTAAAAGAGATAAAAAAGTCGTTGCGTTTATTTTTGCAAGCTAAATTAATAATATATTTAAAAATTTGTAATTCTGATGCAGGTCGCCGTCGCACTTTAATTTAAAATACGGTCGAGAGAACTCGCCGCCTGATTCGCCTGTAAAAGAACAGAGGCCACCTTTGCCCACCGATAAGGAAGCCCTCGAGAGGGATTGGAAGCGTGAGCGTGAGAAGGAGAAAGAGAGGGAGTGCAAGGACTTCGGTCTGGAAGTCGACCCGAGGGTGCATACGGAGTTTCTCAGATGGAAAACGAACCCTTGCGTCGACAAAAGCGATCCCTTCGTTGCGAGGGTATTTAGAGAGGATATCGATCTCTGCTTGGATTTCCCGAATAAGGAATTGGGAACCAAGGTCAGGCAAGCTGTTCTGGATGGCATCATATTTATCGAGGCGGTCAGCGACAAAACAAAACTCGCTTTTCCCAAGTACGTTCTTAAGTTTCTCATTATGTTTAAAATACTCAATATTTTTTCATATTGTAAAAGAAAAAGATTTTTATGTGCCGTTTAGTGGACAATCAAATATTATACATTTTATAATTATTACATTGTAATATTTTCATAATGCTTTTAATGCGCTAATATTCGTGGAATTTTGCAATTCTATGTTTCTGCAATACTGTATTGTTACTGCATTGTAATTTGCAAGATCGCGAAGTTGCTGACACAATAGCTGGAAGATTATATACCATTGTGTTTACGATTGGGTTGTTATTTATAAAACAGGCGTTTCTATAAAATTTTTATATATGAAACAGCGATAATATTTCGATTTCAGGAAATGTGCACTGTTGGAGGCACCACGGCAATGTCACTATCGTATGCGGCTTGGTGATCAAGAAAATCAATGGCATTGCATTTCGCAGATCTGTCGCAATCGAGTAAGTCTTACATGTAATCATTATTTAAATTTATTTCAAAAACCTTAAAAAATTCTGTTTTGTAAGGAATTGTGTGTTCCTTTGCAGATTATAGCAGTGTGTGACTTTCTCAATTATCTGAGATACGTCGAGCGTGGTCTCGTCAAGAGCTCAGGTATGTCACATAATAAACTATAGTTTAATAATTTATTAGAAAATTATATATATTTTTTAATAATTTATTTTTTATATTTATAATGCCCTTAAATATTTGCAAAAAGAGTTTAAAACAAATATGGCTTCGATATATAGTTCTTTGGATTAAATATTGAAAATTATAAGAAAATATTAAAATTGGAAGTAATTTCTATTTTTCTATTAATAATGGAATTTATTAATCTGCAGTTCACGACGTTTACTGGGAGATCACGCGGCTGAGAAAGGAAATGGTTTTTGCACGGTTGGGTCTGGCATTGTCGTCCTGAGGTTCGCGTAGGCGGGATGTCATCTAGTCTCGAGTCATTTCGAGCCAGGGGTTCATTGTTTGAAAATAGAAATCTGTGAATTATGCAGAATAATTTAGCGACGCTCTCGTCGATTATCGGCCTTTTGTGCAGCGAAGGGGAGGGTGCAATGTTGCAATATATATCTTTCAGATATATATATTTGAAGTCTCTCTAATTCTGTTAAGTAATTCTGATGATAATATAATAATGTTTCTAAAAAATTTACGTGCCATTCAGAAAACTGTATTGTATGACCGTAAAAAGTAAGTATAATTTATTGACAGATCTTCCATCTTTTGATTAAAAATATTTTACAGTGTGATTAATAACATTAATTTATATACACCAACTTATTTTTCTACTTTTTTAAAATAAAATATAAAAAAAACTACTCAGGATTAAATTTGATATTAATTTTGCAGTAAAACGTCAATTTTTCGCACGTAATTTTTTTTGAAATATTGCCGAAATAGTGCCGCCTATGGCAGATTCTAGATTTAATTATTTGCGAACAAGTTGTAAGATGACAATGAAGCTGATTACAAGGCTGTGAATGATCTTGACATGCGGATCAGACATTGTCAATGGCTCTCCTAAACGAGGAATGTAAATAATAGGAAAGATTTTTAAGATATTGTGTCATGTTTTCTGAAGTTCAATGGACTTATTGTTAGACTCATGCGAATTGTGACAATGGAGCCGTTGATTCCATAAGATAGTTATGGTTAACAATTATATTATATATATGAGATCACTTCATGTCGTGGTTTGGTATTAACACCGAACAGAAGAAAAATCGTGTTTAGCTAATTATTTATATTTGTGTTTTTGTTACGGATCAGTTTTTTTTTATTTGCCGTCACGTGTCGAGTCGTAGTGATTTTTGTTGTTTCGTTGTGTATAATTTATCGATATATATTATACGTTGTGTTAATCGTTAATCTGACTAATGGCTTCCATTAAATATGTATATCATTGATCGTATAAATTTATTGGAATTCTAAAGTGTTCGTACCGTGCCACCAAAACTCGAGAACATAAAATCATCATCTAAACTTCCGATTAATTCATTGTTGACTCACGATGACTATGTATACCTTCGACATTATCACTCATAGAGAGGAGCTGCATCTGTGTGGACCATACGAATCTCCAAATTCTTAGTGTAAATAGAACTTCTCGAAACTTCTCATGACATGTAACGATTCTATACGTCTATATCATAATGCATCCGGTTATACGGAGCATATTCGTTTCTACTCTATAAATATTAGTCTGACGTATTGCAAGTGTATATTCTTTCATAGAGATTTACATTAATACGTCAATCAAAACTGGCATTTGTGTCAGTCATGTATCTCCTGGTTGTATATACGAATATATATTTTGTTTACTGCGAAAAAAATATTCTTAATACTTTTACTCTAAATTTTGACTCATGATATGCTAATTAATTTTTTTCGAGATAAATCTCCGCAATAAATTTCTGGTTAATTCGTTCATTGACTCAAACATAGAAACTGTAAAAGTATCCGATAGATAGTTATTTCGGTACCGTGAAGACTTGGTAAGACTTTTATCTCGATTCTGTTATCTTCCGTCATTTATCGCGTTCGATATGAAACGTACGAAAGAAAGTAATTATGTGATTGGGTCGCCATTTATCGAATTATGCCAAACAACATGTGGCCAACGACGAAAACGAATAACGTTCCCTTGAGTGTTACGGGACGTAGTAAAAAGACTTCTTGTAAGCATTTCTCTTGTGAATAGAAAACATGTTAATTGTATATCAAATGTAAATAGAGTCTTCTAACATTACTTGAGATAGAAACTTGTATTTAAAAACGAAATAAAGATAATCGCCATTGTAAAAAAAATATGATGCCTAATTATCGCAATCCCTTTGAAAGATAGCATTTTATTATTTTTATTTTCGTAGATAACTGTTATAAAATACTACAATTATTTCCTTGCCATATATAAAATGTTGTCTTGTACAAATTTTATATTATCTCGCACGCGTTTATGCGCCTCGTACGTTAATAATTAAGCAGTCATATTCTTTTGATAGCAACGACACTTATATCAGGTGGTGCGATCGTAAAGCCGTCGACACCGTCTAAAAAGAGGTCAGGGTGTCCCGGGGGTAACACAAACTGAAATTTCTGCAGTAGACATGCGACAAACAGGAATACGCTGTTCCTTGCCAAGGTCTCGCCCAGGCACTTTCTATGACCTGTTAAATCGTTAATGTTACGATTTTCAGCTTTGTACATTTAAATGGATTTATATTGTTCTTCATACCTAAGCCGAACGGTATTAACCAAGGATCCTCGACGAATTCTCCTTCGTCATTAATAAATCTCTCAGGTCGAAACACCTTCGGATCTCCCCAATGCTGCTCGTCCATATGTACGCTTCGCAAGTTAGCCAGCAAGGTATAATTCTTTTTTATCTCGTAGCCCAGTAGAATGGAGTCAGTCATCGCCCGATGAGGGATTGAAGTAGGCCCGACGTTCGCCAGCCTCGCTACTTCCGCTATCGTCGCGTTCAAGTATGGCAATCTGAAAACTTTCGGTCGTATAATTCATAATTCTGAGATAATTTACGAATGAAATAATATTAGTAGTGCGTCAAGCAATATTTTCAAGTTTGTACCGATTTTTGTACACTATACGAGGTAGGAGATCCTTGCCTAGCACCCTGTCGATTTCCTCGTGCACTTTTCTTTGCACATCCTGCCTCACTATGAGATACGTGATAATGAAGCCAATTGTATTGTTTGTCGTTTCCACACCGGCGCTGAAGAGGTCTTTCACAACGCTAATTAATTGCTCTTCTGGAAATATTCTGTATTATCCATCATGTGTCAAAAATTATTTGTGCAATTATTTTTATCATGAGAATTAAATATACACGATATAGTGATACGGATTAATTACAGTATTATTATAATAAAATATTCTTAAATAATAATGCTTTCTTGTTTTTGTACAATGCTATTTTTTTATTTTTACGAATTATAATGTATAGAAATCTACTAATTTAATCTAAGAATCTAATAACGATTGGCAGAAAATGTAATATAAATTTGAACTTGCGTTTCTCACCACACGTAAAAAAAATTCTCATTTATGTAATTATGTACATTACGAAGCATTGTGTACCGTCAAAAGACGATATGGTTGAGCTTGATTGTTTGGCTTCCATTTCCGCTAGGTAAACATCGATAAAGTCTCTGAACTCGCCGTGTGTTCTAGTTTGTTTGTGCCTCGCTATTTCAGACTGAAAGAGGATATCTTATTTTATGTACAAGGATATCTTATTTCTATCTATAGATAGAAATTATATCGTTAATGGAGGTATATCGCGTTACCCCGATGAATTGCCACATTCGTGTCAGTCTTTGATTTAGTACGGTAAACCCGGTTAACCCTGGGATAATGTATCTTAAAAACGGCAAGTGGGTCAATATGCCGCCGGTGACGTTGCTATTTCTGACAATCCCGTTTACCACTGATAAAATCTCTGTCAGTTTCGGATTCTCCAAGTCAAATCTACAACAATATATCCCGATATATTATTTTCGGTTACACGATTAATTGCATGTAATTTATAATAGCTTTGCAATGTACCTGGCTCCAGCGACTAATGTCCATAAACTATTGAGAACAGCTATGGAGGTAATATTGTACAAGTTGGTAATTGGTCCCGATTTACTCAGCGATTCAATCGTGGTCGTTAAGGAAACCGCGTCGTTTAATATTATATCCTCCATTGTACCATTTCCAAATCCAAATTCCTTCAACGTTCTCAGAGCAAATCTGAATAATTTGTAATTAATCTTAATCTGATCTGATCTTTCTTTAATACACGAAGAAAATAACGTAACAGCAACATTTCAAAGATCTAATATAGAAAATTTCGTTAAAACTATCGAGAAATTATGTAACAATTATTTTAAAAAAATATCGAATATAAATTGAAGTTTTTTCGTTAATTTATATTTAGGTCAAAGATGCGTTACGTGCATTTAGATTAAATTGTATGATTTTTAAGAAGCTTTAGGTATATAATAATTCCTTACAAAATACCTTCTTTGGTCTCGCCAGACATCGCCATCGGTGAATAGTACACCCCTCCGTTCACCCCCCGTCCGAAGTCTATGTACAAATCCATTAGGTCTGCCGTCAAACTGAGGTCGACTCATCATCTCGATCACCGCATCCTTACCGGAAACAATGATCAACGGTTCGGCTATGCCGAGCTTCAAGCCGACGATGGGTCCGTAAATGTCGGCTAATCGACACCAGGCATGAGAATAGAACTTCGTTTCATCGACCAGACGTTTCACATCCAATATGTTTCCCACGATCGGCAAGCCGCGAGGTCCTCGAATAGAATATTTCGCGAATATCTTATATATTTATGTAAATTGTGCGATAATATAAAATAAATTGAGTTGTGTGTATCAAAGTGAAGTGAATGTTCTTAAAAAGTAGAAGCAAAGATGTTTTTTTAAGCAAAAGCATAAAATAAAAGCATTTCTCGTGTTACATTTTGCAGGATAAATATCAATAATCTATTTACTTTAATAAAAATAATTTACTCCATCTTATTCTAGTAATTAATTATTACTTTTTAAAATTTATCGCATATGTGTGAGATCGTAACAATTGTAAAAATAAAAATAAAAATATTTTTGGAATTATGGAGCAAATCGTTTTCGAATAAATCTGATTTCTTGAAAACAATTGCGATATAGTTTACCTGGAGGAAACATTGATGGTCGGCGCCAGTCGTGCAGAATCTTTATCGTGAATATTATCGCCAGGCAAATTATTATAAACCACATTATTTATTTGTTATTTAATAGCAATAGAGAAATGTCATAAAAGTAAGGTAGAAATATTCTAAGCAATTTGTTTTACTGTGGATTTCTTTTACATTTTAAAGGAACCTTTTATATCTTCTAGAAAGAAATCCAAAGAGGATGTTACCACGAATCAGTAAATCTCGCACGTAATAAATACTATTAATTGACTATACGGTATTTTATTGAATTTTCTATGTAGTTTATCCAATCGACTGCATCAAAGTATCATTCGCGGCAAGCGATGCTAATCGAAACTGCATCAGTCTCGTGGAAATTCTGTTATATGAGAGAAATACCTCCTTTCACTGGGATATTAGGCAAGAGGATTTTTGGCTCAAGGTTCCAGCTATGGTCGAATATATCTGTATATGCTGCTGCAGGCATGCACGCGACAGTCTACCTCTTATTCCACATCGGTCCTTACATTAAATTTCATTTTACTACAGAATGCTTTGCGACAGCTGCGACATCGAACCGTTTCCAATAACACGTTATGCAACATCCTTCCAACGAACGCATCAATGTTTCATTAGCTAATATCTTCTTACGGTTTTGGCAAAACAATTTGTTACAAGTAATGAAAAGTTCGTTATGAATAATTTGTGTTTATTGTATATCTATGGACTATAAGTAGAAAGAGAGAATGTATGTTAACTTTTATGTGTTAATTATTTTGCAATGTAGGATAGGAAGCTGATTAGAGATATGAAGAAATGATTTAAGACGCGCCATATGGAAGCAGGGACGGGAGTTTCTTAGGGGACGAGAATATACGACGAAGTGCGCGGCCGTTGGGTCATTGCTAATATCGACGATTATATAGTGGTGCGAGGTAATCACAGAAGTTATAAGCGGCAGATGTGGGAATCGTAAATTCGCAATTCCAATCAATCGCGCTCACATCAAAGCGCGCGCTATCCCCGTTCGCCATTTCGGGCGTTCGTGGTCCAGCTAACACCTTGCGCAATTGCGTTTACGATTTCGCGCTCGCACGCGATCCTACACACCTTTCCTCTTCTATTCCCCGGGCCCACGTCGACAACCGTCTTCCACCGGCCTCTTCCGCTTAGCACGCAACGTCAAATCGAAATGAGAACGATCGAGCAGGCGGCCCGGCGTAATAAAGATCGCCGCGAACCACTTAAAATCATCGAGTTAATCCGACCGCGATTATCCGGTTGAATTGCCGAATCGTTCATAGTACGTAGGTTATTGACACTGTTATAATTATTGTTAATAAACTATTTCTCTTTGTGCAACAGCTGTGGCGCGACGTTGGTTGGCACTTATTAAATAAAAATAATTAGAATAATTAGATGTAAAGGTACAAATGCGAGAATTTAAAAAATGTTTTAACCGTTTCTTCTATCCATGATATTGCTACAGTAGTACAGGCAAAGTTCAAGAAATGAGATACAAATTTAAAAACAAAATAAAAATTTTAAACTTATATATCCACACATATATCAAAATTAGAATTATTTTTTATTTATTTTTTCGTCTTATAAGTATGAGTTCTGAACACATTAAGAGGATTTTTTATTGTAATATAAATAGTTAAAAAGAGATTTTAATAAAGTTTACCGTTATTTGAATTTGAAATATATTTTGCTTTCGGAGCTTTTCTCTCGGAAGAACTTCCGCTGCAAGGTGAAACGACGTTGTAAAATTAGAAACGACTGCCATCAGCGATTCTGGGGACCAGAGATCACAGCATCCGCGCGTGATGGTCCGTAAATTATTGCATCTCGGCGTCAGTAGCGATAAAACGATCAGCCAGAGACAAAGGAACATATAAAGCGAGCCTTACTTCCTTCGATGCACAATATATGAAGCTGCGTAACATACAGGTAACGAGCAATCGCCTCGTCACGAGTTGATGGTAGCAACGTAAGGAGAGAAAAGAGAAGAAGAGGGAATAAACGTTAATTTATCATTGGAAAAAGAGCGATTTTTAATTTTCCCATGCTTATTCGCCGAAACGTTGGACGAGAGTTGATAATCTGCTTTTTTCATATTAAAAACTTGAGAGAATGCTGCAAGCTGCAATAAAAAATTATGAAATTTCTGTTGGGGAAAATCTATTTAAGCGCGATGAAATATTACGCGATCGTTTTCTTAATCATAAGAATGAGATTTTGCAACTACTTCTTTTTCAAATACGTTATCGGTTGTAATGAAATTCTGAAACAATATGTGCATAAATAAAAATTGACTTTAAAGATTTTGGCATTCTTATCACAAAAGTAATACATATTCAAGTAAGGTACCAAATGCAATTATGAGATAAAATAAAACGTGAATCTTTTTTGAGTGTGCACTCACATTATCATAATTCAAGGACGCGGAACAACTGTAATTCATTAAACTTTTAAATGCGGCGCGAGCGAAATATTCTTCTTGACATAGAGAACAGAGCCGAACAAAGCGACAGGACTTTATCGTGCATAACGAACGAAGACATTGAAATTAAATGTTTCACGGTCAATTATCGATTGCCTGTTAAATTGAAATCAATATAGCCAAATGTAGAATCTTTTAAGTCCAAGGAAACCAACGGATTGGTCTTCCAAGATTCCAAAAGTTTTTTAAATACAACTTTTGATAATAATTGTATTTAAATATTAAAAAAGTTTAATATAAGAAAAAGTTTCAGATATTTGCTTAAAGTTACTTAAGTATTGTATAAGAAGTACGATGATGGCAAATAATGTTTTATTTCATTATCCGAGACGCTAATTGTCTGACAATTGTTAACAGATCGTACGAAGTGTCGAATTAATTCGATCATACGAAACACTCGTCGCTCAGTCACGTAAGACTTTTTGATGAGGTAATTATTCCGACGGTGGCAAACGACTTTCGCATAGGCGAGTGAGATGTATTTAATCGACTGATCAATTCATCAATCCATCATTGAGATGATGAGGAAAATACCGGCTAGGGAAATTAAGACGCGGAATAAGGAGACGAGACGTTGCTGCTGCTGATAACGAGTCCGGAAAATCGAGATGCTGGGTCGGGGGGGTCTTAAAAAGAAGCGGGGGGTTGGAGGGATTTGATGATAGGTGGGGGGCGGTGACTCGCATTTACCGAAGGCGCTAGGTCCAGCCGAGTTGGCATTCGATAAGAACAGACTTCGATTCAACATCAGGCGGGTGCTGCCGTCAGCGTGGAACACCATCGGGACTTTCGATTACTTATCGTGGTCAGTACCAATGACAAACAGCGGCTCGATCTTTTCTGGAAACATGATTCAGTTGTTGGATGATTATTTCTTAATTAGAAATTAAATATTTGGCCCTGTCAGGTAGATTAGTATACAGTGACGGATTTGGAATTTCGTTGATAAGACGAAGAGTTCCGATCTGGTATTGGATGTAGGCCGTGTTTACTGCCCGCAAAGCAAAGAAGAAGATCTGAAAAGAACAAAGAAGTGACATTCTGGCGGCGATGCTGGTTCGCGCGCCATACTCCTTCCTTTTCATTCTTACGGTAGGTTCCTTTTTCTTGTATTCTCTACTTAATTGTATTATTTAGAAGCTACTATGAAATTGAATTTACAGTAAAATATTTTGTTTACTTCACAAATAATATTATTTAATTTAAAAAACTAGTAATAGACTAAACAAAAAAAATAATTTTTATGCAATATTTGAAGGAATTGCATTGAATTTTTTTTATATGCATATATAAAAACAAAAAGTATTATTAAAATAAAAAAGTATTATTAAAGTAGGTAAAGAATAAAAAGTATTGTTAATCAAGAGCATCGCACTTTACTTTCAATGAATTTCTCTTTTTATTTCGTCGTATTAATTAGATGTATCGTAGCTAATTATATTTTTTTTCACTTTGATGCTCTAAATATGTCAGTGTTAAATTATTTGTTAATTCAATGAAATATCGCCGTTCTTATCGTGCTGTAACATACATATATTTTATTCCTTGACTATTCTCACTTTCGTGCCGACGCACTGTGCAGTTGTTTCGCTGGTTAATCTCGCGTGCCGAGATATCGTCGGGCTTGCATGGTTTGATCGGAGACCAATTGTGAAACCGACATTTTCTAAATTAAATCGTGTACATGATTGCCGCTAGACGATATCGAACGCGTCTTCACGAAACTTTCCCATGTATCTCTGGAAAACTATTTACTGGCTCGTACAAACGTATATTATTTTCAATTTCAATTATTTACGCGTATTATTAACATTAATTTAAATTATTAACATTAAATTATTAACATTAATATAGATAATTACTTCAGTAAAGTTATCAATGGTAATTTTTATCGACGTAATATTATGTTTCATTGAAGCAGGTCTGCTGTTGGTTTAGATATAATGCTGCAGTTCCACTTGCCTCTCATTCATCAAATCAAGTATGTAGATTAAACATATAATGTATATTTTTTTATGTTAAAATTTATTTGTATTTATTTGCACACATTATATAATTATTTTTATTTCATATAAATTTAATATACAATATATCTGTTTTTGCTTATTTTATGCCAATATTTTCTCTCCAATTCATCTTTTCTTATTATTACACTTTCGAAATATTTTATACACACTTTTCATATTTTTATACGGTTTAAAAAATCTTATTGTGTTATCTGGAATATCTTATGTTATAAAATATATATTTTCGTTAAACTTTTTTCTTTTCAGGTTAATATTGAACAATGTCTATAAAATTTTTATATTTCTGTAATTAATTTATTTAGATTTTCCCATTTCTTCACAATTTTATGGATGCAGCAGTTTTGATATATCATATCATTTATCATGATCACTACTTTCATAAAACGATGCATCGAATATTTCTTCATCAATCACGCTTCATGCAAACTACAATACTTTGATTCGGATTCATTGGCTTAGCGTAAGTGGATTTTGCAGATAAATTCTAATTATTTCTCATTCTGGGGTATTTATATTAACAGTTTCGTTAATAAAGATCTGTTATGTTAAACACAAAAACTTTTACATGCATTTGACAATGAGCTATTTTTTCAAATCAGTTTAATCTTGTAGTCAACTGTTCTTTGGCACCTGTTTAATTCTTCAGATGCAGGATGCATTCAAAGAGAAAAAAACAGATTCCCAATCTGATTCGGATGATACTTCCTTGGATTCTGGTTCCATGAGGGAGACGAAAACATTGGAAGACACATCCGAGGGTGATGAACATGACGAACATGAAGAAACTGATGAAGATGACGAAAATGACGAAATTTCAAAGTAAAGTATAATCAATAAAACAAATCTCTATATAATAAAATACGTAATGTATACAATTTGCAATAATACTAAAAATAACGAAAAATAATGTCAAGTAGAATTTCGAAAAATACATAATTATTTTATTAACTTGAAATATATTGCAATGTCTGCATTTACCATTGTTAACTATTTGATTTTTTATTTTTTCTGCACAGCACGAGCAATGTAAATCAGAATATGAATATGAATATGAATACGAATGTCTTCAATCGCGGTGAGCGTCATCGCATTACGCGTAATGGCGAGCGTCATAAGCAAACCACGACGACGGAAGATACCACAACGGTCACAGAATACGGGACATTGGAAGAAATGGCCAGGGAAGAAGCAACAAATTGTGGAAACGCCAGAAGGATGAACCAGAGGTACTCGAGTAGCTTTTACGAGAATACGACGGACAATGCGCTGACCGTGGAAAAGGAGTTCCACGACGTGGTCGGCAACAATTCCAAAGTGAAGAAATCTGGTAGCGTTCACGAGGGCGAGGACATCACTCTGTGCTGGATCGAAATGACGACTATCAAGGAGGACAAGACCACTCAGCCGCCGAAGAGACTGGTTATTCGCGAATACACGATCTCCTTTGAGAACTCGGTAACTATACCGGAAAGGTACCTCGAATGTAAAAGATACGAGGGCGAACTGACGGCGAACGATCCCGATATCGGTAAGACGGCCTTGTTCGAAGTCATAGACGAAGACACGATGGTCAGCAGGGTCGTCAATTTCACCTCGGTCAATCATGCTGGTAATGTCACTACTTGGCAACACAAAAAGGTGAAATGCGGGGTCGGTCCGGTGGTCAGTAAGAATATCGTAGAATTGAACGACGGCTCGAAGAACCCGAAGAAGAGAGTGGAGATCAAAGTTAGTCCCAAGATGCATCAACTGACGGCGACGACAACCGAGGAGGAACCCTGCACAGAAAGTTCCGAGGAAACTGAAGAGAGCAGCACACTCACCGAATCCACTGAACACGCTACTAGACTATCCTGCGAGAATGGCCTTTGCGAAGCAACCGTGACCTCCCCAAGCATTTCAACAAAAAACGGTAAAGTCAGCACAGCTGAAGAAACGGTTACTAAGCTGCAGAGCAAAACCGAGAGCGAGAGCGAAGAAGATTATAGTTTGCCCCCTGTTACGAAGTCATTAACGTTGCCTGATGAAGAGGTATCCAGAAGATCGACGACCTTTCCCAAAATATCGACTACGATTCAGGAATATCAGGAGAAGACGGACTGCGAGGAGAATTCGTCAGATCCAGCGTGTTTAACGGAAAAATATAGTAAATATGATACACCTTCTCCGGGACAATTATTTCCTGAACTATCAGCTGAAGTTTCTACGACGGAAGCCGAAACGTCAATTCCAATCGGACGCGATAAAGAAATAACTGTGAAAGAAGACGGAAGACTGAAGGAGACCACGCAATCTTCATTTACGTCTAGAGAAGAGAAAAAAGTAACTTCTGATTTAGTAACTGAAGAGATAATAGTAACAGATATTTCCATGGAGTCTACAGAAGCACATGCATCTCAGTCAACGGATCAAGTATCTGTCGATGATAGTAGTACTATTTCATTGGAAACGAAGATTATGACTAGTGAAGAAATGGATAAAATTGATCATGATCCATCTTCAAGTAAAGTCACGAGTAAAGTGACTTCAGGCAAAATTGAAACTGAACCAGATATTACGACCGCGATACCGGTTGAGTTTATCGAATTCACAAAAGGACCCGATAAACCTGGTCAGGGCTTGGATAAATTATCCGAATCGCCAATCTCGACTGAGAGTGTAACCGGTCCTATAATTATCGAGTCCTCATCGACGTCCGAAGAAGTGCCCTCCGAGGAAAGCGAGGAAAGCATAACATCTGCAATCGAAGGGACGACGTTGGTTGGACCAAAGACCTCTAGCGAAGGAAAATTCGTTTCGATGTCTACAAGAACGTTGTCGAAGGAGGTCAGATCGACGACTTTGTCACCGGCGATAAGCAGCGAGGTGGACCATTCGTGCGAAAACTCCGAGGAGTGCGAACACATCGATAGTTCGGAAGCCTGCGACGCGTCCGGAAATTGTGGCGAGACGACCACTAGGTGCGATTCAGGAGACTGTTCCAAGGAGGAGATCACGGAGGATCAATCAAAATTTGATACGAGTCCTCCGTCAATAATGACGAAAGTTCCACCGTCCGCGACTAGTTCGCGATCGTCTGAGGAATCAGGTATGATCGAGAGACACACTCAGCACACGACTGTTGCGAATGTCGCGACGACCATGTTAACATCTCGAGAGAACACTTCGACGGCTGTCAACATTCCCGTCACGATGGACACCCGAAGGAGCACGACTACAAGCACGCCGCGGCACAAGCTGACTCTGAAAGTCAAGGTTCTCCTGGAGCACATCAACGAAAACAAGGAGAAACAGAACTTGGTCGAGGTGGAGAAACATTTGTCGCTGGACGAGAATCCGGGACAGCACGATAATCCCGAGTTACTCGAGCAATTGAAATCCCTGAACGATTCCGTCAATATGGAGACCATAAGCGCATTGCTGAATTGTACTAGCTTGGGAAATTTGACAAGGGATTCGAATTTCGTCAGCGGAGAACCGGGTGATGTGGTTGACGGTAATGACGAAGAATTGGAATTTTCGGATATTGATCCTGAGGATTCGATCTCAGAGCAGTTCGCTTCTGGATACGCCGATGCTAAAAGCGATTACTCGGAATATGAAGAGCACGAGGTATCATCTCGAAGAAAGCGAAGACGAAGAAGTCTTGTTAATCCAATGAAAGAGCTAAATAGATTTGTTAGACGAAATCTTTATGATCCCACCGATCCTGTGGTTGATTCTTTTAACACTTCTCTTAATGTTTCAAAATCTCAGCAGACTGAGTTAACAAAGGACAACTTGCAACTTTCGACAACGACAAATTACACCGAGGAGGAAACAACGGAAAATGAAAGAAACACAACTAAGGAAAGAGATGAGAGCACGACGACGTTACCTTCGACAACAGTAAGCATCATTGATCTCTCAAATGCTTCGGAATCTCATGAGGCTAATCTGACGAAGGAGAACATACAGTTAACCACTACAATTAAACCCGAAGAGGAAACAACCAATGCTGTATACATAGGAAGTGAAAAAAATATAACTAATGAAAGAAATGAAAGCGCAAGGTCTTTGACGAAGGAGAACATCAGCAACGAAACAAAAATGGAGGTCGTGCGAGAAACATTACCAGGAATACAGCAGGATGTTGTGGTCGGATTGCAGCATATGGTGTCGCAATTGGCACACGGTAATCTGACTTCGATAAATAACATTCCAGAAGCCGTTAAAACAAATTTATTGGGTATTTTGGCGGACCCCAAAGATACCAGAGTTCACTCGAGAAGAAGAAGAGCGGCCGCGGAAGAGGTCGGGCATTGGTCGAACGAAAGAATCAAGGAGGCACCCATGGGTGGCAATCTTAGAAGTCTCACTGAATTCACACTATACAAAGTCGTTCCTTGAGTAGATATACGGCAAGATTAAATTCCATTTTGCTATTTTTTAATGTCAAAAGATACTTTTAATGAAGCTGAAATAAGGGATTATGTGTTGTGTGTAGGAATCTTATTGTACATTATAATTCAATCATACAAATTATCAAAAGAAGCTTCACATATGTATTAAATTTTTGTCTTTCAAAATACAACAGATGAGAGATTATAAAAAAGAATATGTTTTTTATTTATATAAATGTATTTACGAATTTACAGATAAATATAATATAGAAGAAAAGAAATAAAATTATTTTAATATAAAATAAAAATTTATTCTTCTGTATATTGGTATAATTTTTACTGATTATTTTTGCAACGCTGAGTTAATACACATATATGTCTGCCGCATTCGTGCCGCAAGAGAAATTGATATTTACTACGTTTAATAATCTTTAAAGTTGTAAACGAGCTTGATTATCGTGCGAACGATTATAGGTTGCGCGTTCATAACGTTCGAAAATAATTAATCATGAACACCGGCATCGGCAATCACAATCGCATTGGCCGAATCGCGCTTATAATGAATCGTGCTAACGAGGAATTGTTACGCACTTTTATTGTTTCCATTAAGTTGAAAATAATGCGTCGGGTGATAAACATAACTATTAAGCACGCGGTATTCAAAGGCCCCCTTATTATTTCTCTATCAGCCTATAACATCTGTCTCATGTTGGAAATCCGTATATAATTTATAATCATAGATAATTACATTCGCACTTTTTCCTTCTCTCTTTTTATCGAATGTTATTAATTGATATAGTATTTTTTATTTATTTGGCATATATTTCCTTTCATTGTTTTCAATTAATTATTCTATTAATCAGTAAACACGTATTCGTTACAATCAGAGAAAATATTATTTTTGGCAACAAATATTTATTTCTATTTCAATAAACAATTTAATAAAATTCTTAATATTTATAATGATTAATTATATATGATTTTGTAGAATTACACAAACATTTTATAAATTGTAAACGTATGCAATAGTCGTACTGTTCCATTATCCCGACTTGGTTGTTCCTGAACAATTGTACGTCCGTGGCGATACACATTTTTCCGCTAATGGGTAGAATACCAGAGTATTCGGGCACGTAAGATTGCCCATTATGGCGTAGCGGGTGCCGTTCCAGTAACACAAGTAATATGTTTTACATTCCACATCCTGTATCGGGAACCTGCCGTATCGAAGGCAGAATGGTGCTGAGGTGGTCGACGGTGCCATTGTCGTCGTTTGTTGACACGTAGCCGTGTTCTGAGATACGCATCTACCCTGAGAAGGGTCGAATATAGCAGAACTGGCGCAGGACAGGATAACCGGGTTGAGGGTCTCGCCGTCATTCACACAAATATAATAGTTCTTGCAAGTCCCATCGTGAATTTCGAAAGCGCCTATTTCCGTGCAGATAGGTTTTTCCGTGGTCTGACCTTTGGCGATTTTGAGAGAAGAGTAAAGGCACAAAAGAACGACTATCGAGAAACGATCCATTGTTACGTGCGATTGAAATATCCGGTCGACGCGAGTGCAGCTTTATTTATAGCGAGGAGGTTTATGGTTTTATTGTGTTAATTATACCCTCATTTATCAGTATGTAAAGCGAGATAAAGCGAAGACAGTTCTTCTTAGCCTTGTGACGAATTAGTGCATTTTCTCGGAATTTCAGATCTCTAATTTTAATTTTATCGATAATAATATTCTCGTACAAATTTAATTTTTCAACATTTATTCTTCTTATCATTCGTCAATTTTCTAATTCAAGGAGTTAATACATAATTTATCAACGCTTTATGTTACGTAATTATCGAAAGTTAAATGCGACGGGATTAAAATATAACAGTGCGCGTTTTTACGAAGTCGTTTGAAGTCAGGACGGCATCTGCATCCCCGATGATTCTTTCCAGGTGAAATGTCAGACGCGACATTCAGAATGCGCGTTTTTTTAACGCGACGGCCTTACGACGAGGAAATCGAGGGTGAAGTCTACAGAATACAAAATCGCCAGAAAGCGACGAGAAAGTTGCAACTGGATTTAATGTCCGCACGTAATATTCTGTCGGCTCGTGCGTGCTGGCGTTATGCATCAATTATGCATGCACATCTTGTATCTGTATTAAAATAGATTTTATTTTGCATATACCTTGTTCATATATCAAACATTTATTTTTCATCTCGCTATTAGATTAAAGATTTATTTTTTACCGTAATAAAATTATATTATTCATTTATACGTTTTTTATACATTAAATAGATTTTAATAAACTTAGATGTATAATATCGTTTATAATAATAATTTATTTTACAAGATGTAAGATATATAACGTTATATTGTGTAGAATAGAAAATATTATTTGAAGCGAAGAAGTCAGCTACATCCGGACAAAGGAGCATTAGGACCTGCGTTAGGACATTCCAATCTACGACCCTTAAGGGTCCAGGTAGCTTTTCTCGCTGTCCATTAGTAGGGAATCATCAAAAGATTTCCTTGAATAGATACGGAAAACCCTCCATCTAAACGAGGCATTCAACTGCAGACTAAAAGAGAGAGATCGGTTAGAATATACGCACGGAGGAATCCTTGTTCTGGAGCGAGGGAAAGGTGCTACGGAAGGGAGAGAGAGAGAGAGAGAGAGAGGTGTCAGGAAGGAAGGAGAGAAGCGTAAATGTATATAAGTGACTTTGGTTGAAGACGCTCCAATGGACTCTCTCTTTGACCCTGGTCAAGTGCGCATCTTTCCTTCCATCTTTTTCTCTTCTTCCCACCTCCCTTTCCATGCATGGTCGTGCCGTTCCGATCCTGCGTCCTTCCACTTCAACCTTCACCTTCACGCGGCGAGGAAGAGAACTGGGTTCTCGCGTCCGTTCGATCGTATTACGCGCCGTGACGATGGCACGAGGCTGAAAGCCAGCGGAAATTCAATTTGCTTTAGAAGATTCAGGACGAGTGTGATTTTGGTTTTTGCGTGCATGTGACATGTTCTTGGCGGAGAGATCCTGACTATAGGAGAGATGGATGTTCGAAGAGTGAGTAACATTAGTAACGAGAGATTATTATTTAACAAAGTTACCACCGAGCAATTGTGGTATTGTTATTGCCGTTGAATTAGGAGGTTTCAGAGCTTTTCGATCAAAATTTAATTGATTGATGTTGCATGGTACCAGCTATTAAATTGTTACCAAATTATTATCAAATTATGTTTTCGATATATATATAAAGTATTCAATAGATAGTCGAAGATAGCAATTTTCCCGTACGTTTATTATATTAATTATAAATTAATTATAAAAAAAATAATCATAGAAATTTTTTGGTAGCGTATATTTTTGTGCAATAAATATTTTAACAGTAATTGTTATTATACTTTAATAAGCTTATTATACTAATAACTATAAGTTTATTACGTTAATAATCAACGCAGAATATTCGTTATTAATAGGCGATTCTTCATTACCTTCATCGCGTGCAATAGCTTCCGGCTGAGAAAATGCAAATCGTTGCCCTTGCGTATTAGATCGTTCTAGTGAATTTAATGATGGATCATTTTAATGCGCTATAATTCTCTCTACTCGTGATATCGATAACGAGGCGAATCGTGTGGGCCGCGCGATTATGATGTACCGAGAAACGTGAGATCCTTGACGACATAGAAAAGACGTACACACCGCTTTCGAGTTCAATTTATATTACACATGGATGAAATAAACACGCGAGAGTTCTCCACGTTAATATCAAACACTATTTCGTCAGTAATTAATATACTTTGTAATATGCACTATTGTAAAAAAATAAGAAATAACAAGAAACTAAACAATACTTTTCAAATATAGTCGCATTTCTACTGAACAAGTTATTTTGTCGCTGGGAAATTGTACCGTGCGTATGTGTACACATATTGATTTTTTCTTATTATTTGATCAGCCTATTTTTGGCAAATATGTAATTTTGTATTTTGATATCTTCAAGTATAATTTATTGAAAACAAGAAGAAGCCTTCCCCTCTTGTTATCATTATTTCAATTACCAAAATTAATAGTCGAGTTTCAGTTTCAAAGTTATAATTTTTGTGAACGAGGTGTTTGTGCAAATCCGTGCCACAGTCACGTTCTTTAATTAGCCAGAGGAGTGCCGTCGGAGCAATATGTTAATGTAGCGCCCGCGTTGTGTCTCGAGAGTCACGATTGATTTATGCACATCGTGAATCGACGATAGCGCGTGTCAGAACGACGAATAAGTGACGAAGGCATAAGCCGCTTTCGAGACGAACGATCAGGCCGTTCGGCAAATCGCCAGTCGAAGAGGGAAACTCTTTCGATGTTTCGATCGACCTAAATCTATCGCTTTCCGTTTGCACGTGTCTCACCTAGTCCCGATTACAAAAATATATACAGTAGCGCAGATGTTTCCCAATTAGTTCTTTTCATGTTACAATTATCAAGAGCGTTATACGGGATACTTTGTAATTAATAGAAAGAAGACATCAGCGTTCGATATCAGCGTTACTGCATGCTTGTGAAACTTGTCGATTTTTAGGACAAAAACGTAGAAATGCTAATAAATTCTGTTGTAACTTTTTTGATTGAACTGCAAAGTACAAAAAATAGACAGTGAAATAATTATTTCTACACAAAATAGTTATTACTTTAATTTAAGACTTAATTAAGAGGTATCAGAGGAATTCTCAGTTTTAGATAATACCCGTTTAAATCTGCAAACATGCATAGTGCTGATAGCACGTGAGAAATTATCTTTTCAGAAGAAACACAATGAAATGTCGCTTTCCATTTACACGCTTTATCAGTTCTTTTGAAAAGTGTCAATATGTCTGAATCTTTATGAGCACGCGATATCCATACAAACATGAAGCTTGTCTATTCGAGGTGCGTGCGTCACATTAGTTCTGATAATTTAGTAGTATCTTGTTTTGATGGATGCGCAAGGTTCTCATAGCCTATTAATATTAAAAATCAAAATAAATATATACCTGCGTGTAATTTATATTTTAACATCTATTTTATAGTAACGATTTGAATGTGTAATAAGTAAGAGTCAAGAGCTAGTTAACATATTCGTTTGCATTGACAAAATAAAGGTGGAACCTCCTTCCGTTTGTTAGGAGTTCATGAAGTTGAATTGTCAATAATGACGTTGTGCAAATGTACATTGTGCTTCCTTTCTTTGCGAGATATTTTCAAATATTATTTCTGTACATTTTTTATTCAATTTGTATGTTCCTTTTTCGGTTTACATACTTTCGCTTAATATATTATCACGTATGATCTGAATTATAATCGCGAAAGCTTGCTAAGGAAAGGTTCACAATACTATATCTGTTATTTTCTAAACGAGACGATAATTTGCTCGAGATAAGTTTCTTCGGCGAAATCACGATTTCAAATAATCGCAGCAAAATGTCAAACATCGCGATTTCTGAAGAAGTCCATATGGGAGGTCACGACGCGAATATGCTTTATTATGCCGTATTTTTCTTACGTACGTCGAACTGGAGCAGCCCGCGATGTAAATACGATAGTTAACTCTCTCTGTCTCGACGCTCCTGTAATTGTCTTCTGCGCCGTTGAAGCACCGTTAGGGCTCGTCTTTTCTCGAGAAGATCGTTGAGATCTCCCGATTTTCACCCGACTATTCCCACGGGAATTTAGACTCTGTCTTAGAAAGTGACAGGATAATGCCATTCTATAATTTCGTGCAAAATACGTTTAGACGTTTCTCAAAATGCATTTCGCGTACATTCAAGAAAAAATTATTACACACGTTTTAATAAAATGGTATAATTATGAACTTTTATTTTGTATTATCAAAGAGAGCAACGGCCTTTGCCGAGCAACATCGAAAGTTTCGCCTATAAATATCGATCTCGTTGACGTTCGGTCTCGATTTCACGGTGATATCAAGCAGAATTTCTCGTACGCGATGATCGTTTCATTTCGGGCGACATTATCCCGTAATGAGAGCGCAGCCTCATTATCGGCGGCGGTTCGTCTCGATTAGAGCCGACATTTATTTTCCAACACACGCGCGCGCCCGTATGGGACACGCACACACACGCGAGCGCGCCGTCAGGATTGCACGTGTACATACGACCCCGCGCCGCGCGTTACATCGTCTTCTCTCGCTGTAGGTCCCAGCTCGTCGTAATACCCACAGCCCACTTACCTACATTACTCGTTTTATGTGTGCGCGGGCGCTATGTCTTCGCATCTTCGGTGACGAGTTTGTACACGCGCGCGGGCACAGTGGCGTAATCAATCTTAATAATCGGACGTTTTGATAATTAATATCTGCGCCAGCGTGGGACGTTTTTAATGAGAAAGCACGTGGGCGACTTCCGCGCTGCGAAGATGTTTCGACTTCATCGCCGCCCCAAGGGGCGAACGATTATTAGAATTTACCGACCCCGCGTTATTAGCAAGCACACTGTTGTTACGAGTTGATGATTTATGCAACTACAAGAGAACGCGCGTTCATCGAAACGAATGTTTATTATTTGTATCTGGGATAAATTGTCTTTGCACATTCAAAATACTTATAAAATATAGGTGTATAAAGGAATATGTTTATAATTATATAATTATATTGTAACTTTGTATATGCATTTTTATTTCGGCTTTTGAATTTTATAGATTCTGTTTGCGCCAAAGAGTTTGCTACCTTGAGAGCGAATTTATAACGGAGTGCATCGCCAGTCTTCAATATCCTAGTTACGCTGATGCCTTCTCGCATTCGCGTCCTCTCACCTTGCACTTCTGGGTCGAGACCCCACCGGGTTGTGGTCGAGGCCGGTATATTTGCCGCGCATCCGAATAGAGCCATATAATCTCCCGTTCAAACGTGACGGTTGAAACGGAAGAAGGAGAGAATCGATATACATCGGTATCCTCGATCGTATACAGTCGTAAACGATCGACCTGTGTGCGCCAAATAGATGCTCTCCAGATGTTCCGGACGATCTCTAGCCGAGAAATCGGACCTATCCGCTTCTTAGCAGATTTCGACCCGTTCTTCTATCCTTAATTCCATCCTTGACTTAAGAGCGCGGAGTCACCATTATTCTCGATCCATGCTTGATTAATACCTGCTGGGTATTCGCTAGCCTACTGACTTCTCATTAACGTCCGTCTTAGGAAATAGCGTCGTGCCACATCGTTTCATAGATGAAGATAAAATCCGAAAGAATGCAGGAAGTAGGTTTATTTGCGCGCGCTGAATTTAATCGAAATATATACAAATGTGAAATCTTGCGATAGAAATCGTGAAATCATAAAAAATTTAGAATCGCAGTTAGAAAATTTTTCTTTATATTTAACACTTACGTTATACCTCAATGAAAATATAAAATACTGAGCTTTAATGCCGTCGTGTCCGGTTCGGTATTTTTTTAAGTTCTCATCGAGAGTAATCATATACATACGTAAGTGTTGGGGGAAAATTTTCTAACTACTGCGTGAAGTATCTCCGTGGGATAAGCGTGACAATTTCGATTCGCGCGTTACAGTCAGTCATCAGGCGAGAAACTACCTTGCGTCGAACACCTGCGCGCCGTAAACGAAACCGTGCGCGCGAAACATCGCGTCGCGAATTGCGTATTGCGCGTAGAGCGCAACTTGCAGCGCGACCTGGGTCGGGGAGCAATTTGCATAACGTGCCCCCGTATGCGCGTAAAATCGTCATAACGCGTTATTAGAGGCGCGTTTCTCGCGCTGTAGCGCGCGCGCGCGCGCGAGAAACGCGCGAGCGCGCGCCTCCTCCTCTTTTCTTCCGTTTCTTCACTTTCCTACGCGGCTTCCGGTTTCGCGGGACAAACACGGTCACCCGTCGACTTACTCTCGTTCTCTCTCACGAGAACGGCGCCGCGGCCGCACGCGCACGTACTCGAAGAACTGGCACGTGGAGAGCTCTTTCTCCCCCGCAATTCAATCGACGTGGGAGAATCTCAACCCGTCGTCGCGGGTGCTGCGAATCGCGATAATTTCCCGGTCTTTCTTCGACATTTCCTTCATTTTCGTCGCGGCCTTCCGTGATGAAGGCTTCCTAGTATGAATTTCCTGCCTTTGAAAGAATAATTCACCGTGAATTTTGTGAAGATTCAAAGAAAACCTTGAAATCCTTGGAACATATATCGGAAACAAAACTTGAATTTATATCGAGTTTAACTTGATTGTGTTAATAATACAAAAATCTGGCTGCAGAAATTATTTTAAGCAAATAAAGAAAAAATAAAATTAAAATTACAGCAAGTATTTTTATTTTACTATAATAATTATAATTTAATAATTATAATTTGTTATTAGTTCAGTGACAAATATTTGTTTATGAGAAATGTTCGTAATGACTCAAATATTATATTAGAGAAGTTATAATGTTCTAAAAATCTAAAATGTAAATGCGTTACATATATAATAAATGTTAATTGATGTCAAAATTATAGATGTAAAACATATAGAAATCATGTACAAAATATGTAAAATGTATGCTTGAAATTCTTAAATAAATGTAACTATTAAATAATGATTCTATACAAACAATTGAATAAGGGAGATCGAAGTAATTCTACTGCATGAAATTGAATTCGTGACCCTTTCTCGTGGCACATTCTTTATCTTATATATCACATTCCTTACGGTATAGCTTATGACCTTTTACCGTCGGTAATGACTGATTGACTCAGAATATTGTATCTTTAGGAGAATGATGATTGTAGTGTCGGTTAAAGAGGTCGAAGAATCTCGGAGCGTCGAACGACAATTGCGCGAGTACTTTTCACTCGGTTTGAAAGTCAGTTTCGAAATTAGGGATATGTGAAGAGCGCCGTGCAAAATCTAATAACAGTTTAGTTTAATAATATTAAGCGAATGTGAAACCTGAGAATAACTAACTCGACGAGCGTATGATTTGTGGTAGTTGAAACAGAGCCGGAAAACCAATTGTTAGCCGTTTCGCGACCGAATGATTTTTGCGGCGCGGCAATATTGTTCGTTCCTTGCACGTGCGTAAATTGCAAGCGGCGCATTAAAGCGGGGTAATCAGCTGAATTTAGGACTAAGGAGAGGAAAACCGAGTCCAACGAGGACTCCATTCTGGAATAACAAGGGAGAAGGCGTCTAGTTTCACGCACGGCATACATAATTCTCGGCGGCGTAGAATGATTCTCATGGCGCGACCCAGTTCGCTTCACCGCACGTTATTCTCCGTCACGTCATTGACTGTTGCAAAAAGTGTACATAATAATGTAATGCGCACGAGATTTCGTTGGACAAATAATAGCTGCAATATTGAGAAAGAGAAAAACAATTGTTAGCATGCACCCAACGACTTTAATAACAAAGCATTTTGAGTCTCTCATTCTTATTTAGGACTATGTAGTGAAAATTTGGATCACTGGTGATTATTTTGTTTAATTATTTTTAAGCAAAGGTTTCGCTTCCAATACCACTGTTTCTTGATTGTGTAAATAACGTACAGATGGAACAAAACTATTTTCAGTTAGTAATTAGACTAATTAGCATTCTTAAGCACTCTTGCTAGCAATGCTTTCATATTCCAGGCCTTGCCATTCTTGCTGCTGGTGATCTGCACAATCAACGCTTTTTCCATTCACAATGGCCGGGGCGGACCGAACAACGTTAGACGCGTTCGCAGAATCAGCGAGTACCTCGTCCCACCTCCGCCACCGCCAAGGTCCCATCCATCAAACAGAATCCCAAGATTGGCGAACGATCAATCCAATGAACAAGGATACTTCACGCGATTCATGAACATGTTGAATCCCTTTTCCATATTTTCAACCTCGCCACCGCCACTGCCGTCGCCGCTACCACTTGAATCCGCTCCTCTGCCCGCGGCAACTTATAATAGTCCTTCCGTTTCAATTTATGAGACACCACCTCCGTCCTCCATCAACGGTAATTCGGGATACCCTGCCTCGACTAACACTAAAAATTGTAATCCTTGCAACAAAGAACCTTGGATGCCGATAAAACAAGGTGAACCCGCACATTTGACAGATGCTTCGAATGGCGGATATCCACCTAGAAATCCCGAAGCCCCGTGGGACGTTCATTACGCTGCCTCGCAAGAAATCAGAATTCCGGACTTCTCTTACGCGCCGCAATTGCCCGGACAAGACAGCTCCTTCATCAGCCCGTTGCCAATCCCGCATTTGTATCCCGGAGCAATGCCGCCGCTCTTCCTACCAGAAGATTTCAATAAACCTGTACAAGTCGCTCCCGGATCTACAGTCTCTTTTCCAGATACGACTGAGTCCACTTCCAATGGTGGATCTGTATACGAAGGAGTTATCTCTCAAGAACCAGAATATATCAGTCCCGATCTACTTTCCAGTAGTAGTCAAGTGACTAAAGGTAATATTAATCCTATATTAGATGAGCAAGGGCTCGAAGGCACTAGTGCAGGTTCATTAGATTCCGTAAATCATCTACCGGTCTCCGATGGATCTTCCGGGAAGATTGGAGATACAATATTTATTGAGGAGTCACCGTTGATAGATTTCACGCATAAGAATGAAAGTCGGACGCAGTCGTCCTCGATACCATCGACCTCTAACGTGTTCGCAGGCTTTGAGAACGTCGAGACAGCCGTGGCATCTGTTGACGAGATTTTCGGACCGCGTCAAGACACTTCAACGGAGTCTCACTCCTATACGGATTATTACGAGATTTTGGATCCCGTGCCAAATGAATCGAAGATCACTAATAGCACTCCTCAGAAAGAAGATATTCCGCCATCTGATAAGGTAGAGTCTTTATGGGATATTTTTGCGACCCCTTCAACGGGTACAGTTAGAGAACCGATTCGAAACAGCATGTTGAATCCCGATGATGATATAATGGAAGACATATTGCATGACAACATTAATGTTAATTTGAACGGAACGTCCGGGCAGCAAGATCGGAAGAGGAATCCGCAGGTGATGTTTCTCTCGAATAGAAAAATACATCTTTCCGAGAGAAATCACTTTAAGTTATTGTAAACTGTATTTCTGTGATTGAAATGTTTAGGTACAGCTCATCATTCCCTATACGTCTCAATACACGCCACTTCCGTTCCAGCCGTCGCACGAAAGAAAGCTTTCTGACATGGGTGAATCTAATCATGATACTTATGACATCGCAGAATCAAAAAACAGACCCAACATAGTTAGACCTCCGAAAGTGTTAGATGATTTTCGCCCTCAACCGACTACTAACCGACAACCAACTAAATTAACGGTATACTATAGGAAACCAGATACTAAAGCGAACAATTCCATAAACTTAGAAGATGGTTTTCGCCCTCAACAGACTACTAACCGACAACGAACTAAATCACCGGTATACGAAAGGAAACCAGATACTAAAGCGAACAATTCCATAAACTTAGAGAGATTTCAAAAGAATATCGACAATTGGACGATAGAGGTATGTCATGTTTTTTTTAAATAAGTGTGTGTGTTTGTAAATAATTTTTTTTTTGGATTACAATGGATTACAATGAATGGAATTTTCAATCCTGTAAGATGCCGATTGGTTGAATAAACTGGTAACTTGCAATATAGAGAAACATTAATTCTACAGATAAATAATATTTTTTTTCACTATTTTTTCTAACAAGTAAACATAATGCAATATAAAGTTTTACAAGTGTGCAAAGTAATTATATGTATATATAATATTGTAATTTTTCTTTTTTACAATATATTTTTAAAATCAAATATTATTGACAGATTTAATTATAAGTTTATACTACAAAATTAACTCATTAACTTGTTAATAAACGGTAAAGTTGATTATCAATGTCGAAAATTTTAATGTTGATTGTAGCATATTTATGGTAAATGCGATAATAATAATGATGATTATTTGTATTCAATTTAGAAATTTTCAAAGAACCCATTCCATTACGTTACGGTACCGGTTCCAAAAGCGATCCCCAAAGAGTACTTTACGACCCCCAAGCCTATTAGTCGTGTAGCTGAACTTTTCAAGGACAATGTTGAGATTTTGGGCGGATTCAACTTCAATGATGAAGAACATAAAGAATATAAAGAATATAAAGAACGTCTAAAATTAGCTAATCACCGCATGGAAGGACGACAAATACAAGTAATTAATAAAAATTTCAAGGACATATCAATAATAAAAAATAATATCTTATCTCTTTTTCCTATTTTCTATTTAAGATGATACAAGTTCAAAATTCGACCGAAAGCTCCATCAATGCTTCCACCACATCCGAGAAGGATATGTGGCGAGCCTTCCCCGTGGGAGTTTCTTCAGTGAACAAGGAACGCGTCTATATAGTGACACCTCAGCCACAAACTACTCCTAGATCGAATCCCGAGAATAGAAAACAGAAAGCGTTGGAGAACGCAGGAAGCAATACGGAGGAATCGAAGAAAGCTTCGCAAACGGACACGAAGGAAACGAACAAGTCCGATACATTCGAGTCGATCGAGAAAGCCTATCAAGTGTTGCCTCAAGCTGTGAACAATTTGGCTGTGGCTTCCACAGGTCCTGAGAGCGTTTCTTTGTGGGACATAGTGCCAGTAATGCCCAAGGAGATATATAGACATCCGAAACCTCCGAACGTTGCATGCTGTACTCAACACTTACAAAAGCACGTATATCATTATTGATTTAGCACTTATAATTAGACTACTTATATAAATAATTCCTGTTTTAATTCACTTTTTATTTCATAAAATTACATTTTTAATTTAATATTCTACAAATTTTAGTTAGAAATTTTCTCTAATATGTCTTTTAAAACAAAATATAATTTACATACAATACACATGAAAAAAAAACATGGCCATACTTAATTTCTTCAAAAAATTAGTAAACATAGATATAACAAAAATTTTCAATGATACCGATGTTAAATTTAATGTGTTGTATCTTTTAGATATATTATTTTATATTTAAAGAGTATTTTAAAAATATACCTTCTATATAATTAAGATATAATAAAAATATTTAAAACTTTTTAAATAATGTTTAATATTTTTCTGCTTAATATTTTTGCAGGGGTCACGTGCCAAATGATGACGCATCAAGTGTGGAAAATGCTCAAGACGGTTATTTGTGCCAGTGCAGATAATTTTGATAGTGTGTTTCTGTGAACGATGTGAACAATTATATTAAAATAGTAGTCTTTGACCTCATTCTCAAACGAACTTTTTAACTTAATAATCTTTAATACAAACGGTTGAACTGTTTCGATTCTACGTACGTGCGTAAGTGATTATCGTGGCCAGTGCACCGGATAAATGTATTTTATAGTCCGGACGTATGTATTTTATAAGTTTTATTATAAGTCTTTTTTATACCTTTAATAAGTCTAAAAATAAGATAAAAAATTACAAGAAACTAAAGACAACCTGGCACATGGTTGCATTATGTTATCGCATTGTGACTTGCAAATTTAAGTTGTCCTAATGAAATTTGCATTAATAAATATTTTAAATAAAAAAAATATAAATTTTTATACATAAACAAATTAAAGTAATAATTTATCTCAATATAATCCGAAAGAATTATACGGTATATTTTGCAATTCAGTCACGTTTAAACTGTTTGAATTGAAATGAGTTATTTTTATAATTATATTTATATTTGTATTTTATATATAAAACACACACACACACATACATACATTGCATTTCTTTTTAAATTAAATTCCCATGTTAAGAAATTTACTTTTTGATTATTTGAAAGTGAAAATAATTTGCAGAAAATTTCTTACTAATTATTAGTTTTATAAAAGATTGAGATCTGATTTTAACGGAAAAGCGTTTTGCTATAAAAAATACATTTTAGCTGAAAGCGGACCGATGACAACATAAGCGTATTGATCAATCAGGTCAGTCCGCGTTACACGAACTGGATTTTAAGTGAACACGCTGTCGTTTCCTGGAGCACTTTCGTCATTTCTGTAAGCCAAATCTAAGCCGGCTTCGAGTCGATGTTCTCAGAGTCTATCGTGCATATTAAGCGCTTTCCAATGGAGTAGCTTTCGTTGTTTCCAGTCTATATTCTGTTTAACGCTAAAAGAATAAATTCTAGCGCGACATAAAAAACAATGAGAAATAATGAATAATAGAAAACGGATAGGAAATAATAAATCATGAATAATGGATGACTTAATATTTCGCACATAAAAAGAATTAGTATAAGTTTATATTTCTCCAACAAATTAAGAAAATATTTCTAACTCTTGCGAATCATGTCACATATTTTTCCATGTACGATGCAATACAATATTCTTGACTATTAATATATTAAATCATACTCACGTGGCGTGATAAATTATTTAATTAAAGCATCACACGTCTTTATTACCTCGATTTTAGAAAACTGCGGGCGTGGTTGTTTCGAAATCCCGTCGCGTTTATACGTCACTTAAAACTCGTCTTTTATGCATTTACCAACCACGCGTTCGATCACTTTCGCCGATTTCGTAAAGCTGGACGTCCGCCAAGAAGTGTCACGACTATCTGAGTACTGCTGCATCTAAATATACATTCGTACGTGATACGCTTATATGCATATCGCGTAAGTCAGTTTCTTCCAATTGTACGGTGAAACGGGACTTTGTGTCGCGAATTCCGAGCTCGTCTTTTCATTCACATCAAGCAAAATCGTACGAAAAGATAATTTGATCAACGTTTGAAAATATATACGATATTTTATATTGTTAAATTACTATTAAATTACTATTGTGTTAAAAATACATTTAACAAAAACATTCAGTGTTTCTAAGTTTTCCTTCATTTAGATTCTTCCTTGATAAAAAAGAAACGACATTACTTCCGTGCTACAGGCTCGTCACAGGAAAATTAGGTGATATCGTGCGTATATTATAACCATTCGATGTCATGAAAGAGGTGTTACACTTAATGAGCAAGAACTTGATGCGGGAGAAGATGAAACTAACAGCGTCGAATAGATTAACTTGCTTGATGCAACAATATCTACAATTCATTGACCTTCGAACTTCCTTTTCAGGTCTCTTCGGGAAGATCACACGTTGCCTGTCGCGCAGCGAAACGTGAGAACTCCGACCGGAAGATAGTGGGAAAAGATGTTACCATTGTGTCTACAACGGCGGTACGCCGTTGTTTGTCTTAAAGACTTCAGTCGTGTCTGGAGAGGACTAACGCTTTAATTAGATCCATTTCCATGGTAAATGGTATCGAACAAGGACACGACCTTAATTGCGACCGTGCTGATAGGCTGTGCCGCTTGGAGGAAACGCGGAGGAATTTTTAATTCCCTTTCATGATTCGTGAAATCGAAAATTGCCGCATATAATCTTTCTCTTACGTTCGAAGTGTATTTAGGCTGCAGATTTACTATTCACGCTTTTACCGTATTTGGAACTTACGTACAATTGGAAATAATTTATTTACAGATACATAATTATATTCAGTTTACTAAAATGTTCCGGATAATTGTGATTTTTGCCGGGCAAGAGATTTCCTTCGAATAAGCATCTCTATTGTCCAAATACATAACGTAATAGCGGTCACGCAGTTGAGTAGGATAATACAGATGGTGTAATTTCCAGTACTGTCCCGTAATAAACCTGTAACAAATCGACTATTTATTATTTAGGTTTCCTTTAACAACATTTAACAAATTATATTCAAAGAACAGTGGTTGTATTTAGCCATTTTATATATAATATTATTGTTTACAAACCGAGCATAGGACCAGCGCTCATGAGGAACATTCCGTTGGTCAGCATCTGAATTCCTGATGCGTTGGGTAACTTTTGAATGGAAACGTAGCTGGGTACGACCAAGACCATATACACCGATCGAATTCCTTTCGCTGCTCCCAAACCGATCGCGACGGCCAGTATCGTAGCGTAGCTATTCGCAAATATCAGCGCTGCGTCAAAAAATAATTAATCTATCTAGAGATTAATCTATTGCTATATTAAAATTTTAGCTTTTCTTATACATTATCTTGTTTTCATTTGTCAAAACTCAATAATGAAAGATAATCAATATACGTTACAGGTTCTGCTAATTATCAGAAGAAACAAGCTGAGCATGTACATCATCCTGGACGATAGACGCAGCCACTCGCCCAGAAAAGGTGCCGCGCCTCTGAGAACGAGATCAACTATCGCGATGATACTCATGACGTTGGCAATTTTTGCCGTTGTCAAGCCCATGTCAGCGAGGATGAACGGCGTCAGCATGGAGAAGTTTATCTCCGCGAAAATCGCTATTGACATCCCCAACATGATGTTCACGTAAATCGGGTCGCGCAGAAGATCGAAGTCGTAAAGGTCAGACACTCGTTGTAGAATTCGGCGACAGGTCGAATTATTTTCGCCGCTACAACGTGATTGTTTTATTATTTGTTAATTCAAAAACAGTATCTTAATATATTTTCTTTAAAACTTCTATTATGTAATTATAAATATAGCCATATATTGTAATCGCGCATTTCTGTGATGCAGGTGATAATTTAACGTCAACATTAACAAGATGGGTAAAAATAGATATATGAAATATTATTTTATTTTATTTATTATTTACACACTATCATATCATAGATATATTTTCATACTTACCTGCTGTCATTATTTTCGTTGATTGGACATTTATCTGCCTCTTTTTCTAATAGCGAATCCTTTTCCACAACGTTCTGACTTGTACCATTATTTTTGCTTACATCATTATCGACAAATGTCAATTTTTTCGTTATTGGAATAGGCTCGTCGAAAATTTTTATGCTACTACCGAGGTGAACACTATCTACGCTTCTTGCTATAAAAAAATACGTATATTATTTTCAACGCATCTAATTACAAATCTGAATTTGTTCAATATCTGTCGCATTTGTAAAATTTAGTTTCAATCAACACAATCTTCTTGGCATAGTTACATAAATTCCACCATGGATATTTTGGTAAATTTGTTTTTGATGTACCGTTCATCATCGACATTTCGGTGTCGTAATTTGGGTCGTACGATACTGAAATATGAAATTTGTATTCTTAGAACCGCTTTTGTCCCAATCAATTGTTAACTAATTTATTTATTATCAATTTGTAATAACCTACGATTAAGTCGGCTCCTACTGGTTCCGTCTGTAGAAATTTGTCGGGGTAATGGTGTATCGAATCCATAAATGCTTCCAACTTCGACATCGTGATCAATGCTGGATACGGTTGGTCTTCTTTTTCTCTGATAATTTATTGCCGGCATCGAAGAGTGTATACTTTCATCTTCCTCGTAACAATTCGATGTATCTGCAAACAATTCCAAATTGCTGACAAAGAGTCAAAATATTGCTACCATGTATATATTTTTTTTACCATGTATATATATATTTTTAATTAGCAGATACCTTGTTTATCATTAATGTCAGTTAAAGTCTTAGGATTTTCAGCGATTGTCTCTAAGCAAATGGGCGCGTTTTTCATATGCCATTTGATCGGATGTAGCAATAATGCGCCTACCATCGCGTGAAAACTGTAAGCGCCAAGTATCAAGATGGTTCCCTGTTTATAATTATATCTTTTGTACTATACATGTTTGTTTAATAAAATCTATAATAATTTTTGTTTTAGCAGTAATTCGTAAGTGGTTATAACTCTCGACAAATTAATTGGGAATTAAAGAAGTTGGTTTCACTAAACGCCTTATTGATGTTACAGATCGACAATGCATAGAAGATAACATCAGTTTAATGTTAACTATAGATTGCACAACTAACAATTGAAAATAAACAGACGTTCATCGTCCGACCCACATCGATAAGCAGTTGCCATTGTACTCTACGATCGGCAACATTCGTTGTAAGTGAAGCTGCATCGGAGGAGATGCCTCTTATCAAAATACTTTTAACTATAAATTTATATTATAGTCTGTATTTTTACATAGATTATATTTTTTATATGACCGAATTAAGTCTGCAAGTTACACGATGTTTTCATTTCATGCATGTCGAGAATATTAAAAAACGTTAAATTTCTTCAGTACGTTGCGTTCTTCATTTAGTTAAATTTATTCTTTTTTACCAAAAAACAAAACTTTTACGATACCTGAATACCGTAATATGAAAGTAAAAAGGATGCTATTTGAGGCATAAGAATTGGACCCAGCCCTGTGACAGTCATTCCCATGCCTACAGCTCGTGGTCGTTTCGTAGTAAAATAACTATTAGTCGCCAGAGAGAATGCAGACATCGACGTACTCATACCAACAGCTATGTAGACAAACTGGTAATTAATTTATATAATAATGATCGTTTTAATTAATTTACATAATAATAAATATTTGTTTATAATTGTAATTGAAGTATTTACTTTGAAAGTAAAAAATATAATATTCTCTGTCACAATATAATTGCTATATATATAAAATATTATTAATAATGACCGACGAACGATTCTGTTTTACTTACAGGCTAGCACTCCATAACAAATAATAATAAGAGCAAAGCTGTTGGCAAATGCCGTCAGTATTACACCAACTGCAAACATTATACTTCCGGTCATCGCCACTCTTCTATAACCGAAGATCTTCAAGAGAGGCCCATTGATTAAGCCGAGTATCATACCGAATGCCAAATTTACATTGATTATAACTAACGTGTCTGTTGCAGTCAGATTAAGCGTGGCGAAAGAATCTTTAAATATCAATCCGAATACTTGCAAAATTGGGATAGTTGATAGCTATAAAATTTTTATTCAAATTAATCTCGGTTCTCGAATGAGAAATTTGATATTTGAACAGATATTTATTTATTTTGACACATTTTTCGGGTTTTGATGTTTATGATAACTTACGTTATTTAGTGCTCCAGCTAACACAATGATCCATCCCCACCCCCCATTCGGCGGCACTTTCGTAAACATTTTTTAATATAAAGTCAAATTGTATAATAAAATCTAGTATAATATTGATTAATTGTCTAAAAATAATAGAAATATAACTTGCAACAAGAATAAAAATTCACTTTGTAAAATAAAAATTTGCACGGAGTCTTGCTTTCACATTTATTCACGTCCGTTTTTGTGAGCAGTTGTATTAACAATTACTTGAACACAATTGTGAACAGCACACTTTATTCACTAAAACGTCAAAACTTGCAACGTCTCGTGGATTAATCATTCTGTAATAATACTGATTTTATGTAATAATGACTTGCAGTTTCCGATGATGTCAGGTAGTCAATCTTATCTGCATCGATCGATACCGCGATTATTTAAATTCATTGATAATTCCATTCGGAAAAGTACAATTTTTAATTACAATTGATCTTATTTTATTCGTGATAAATAAGTAAGTTCTACAAGACTCTATTAATACAATACATTATTATCTTTGATAAAAGGTTATAGTTAAGTTTCTGATATATATTTTTAATAATAGCAAGAAAAGATTTTTCTCCTATCTCTTCTCCTTTCTCTCTCTCTCTCTCTCTCTTCCTCTATTAGATTCCAAAATATTATACATGTAAAAATAAGTTGTTACACTTATCTCCCTTTTTGTATATTGACTCACAGATTTAATTGGTCTAACACTAATGAATCAGTAATTATAACACACATAAGCAAATAGCACAAAACTTAGCATATTCTTCTAGTCCGATCATGGTATTGCGTCTCGCGAAATGATA
Source organism: Temnothorax nylanderi (assembly GCF_030848795.1). Classification (NCBI taxonomy): domain Eukaryota; kingdom Metazoa; phylum Arthropoda; class Insecta; order Hymenoptera; family Formicidae; genus Temnothorax; species Temnothorax nylanderi. Next base: position 1,507,610 of record NW_027249092.1, on the reverse strand, counting down.
AAGGCTACACTGCCGTTGGACATCACTTTCATGAAAGATAAGAAAGTGCTTAAGCTTACTATTAATCTAATCTGATCACTTTAGTCCATGGATGTTCAATGCATTATCGGAGCACGATTGCTTTGATAATAAGAGAGAACATTGTTAGATGAAACTAAATAGGAAATATCTTTATAGGAAGGTCATTGCCATAAGATGAGTATTATGTAATGTATACATACTCGTATAATTGTAAAGTATAATCCATAGAAATGTAATATACATTTACATTTATTATATTAATTGATTGCTCAATTATCAATTGCTTTATAAATTATTATATATAAAAAAAGTTACAATTAATCTTATGTGGATATTAAAAAGATCTCATATCTGGGAATAATCAATTTTTAATTTCGTATTCTAATCAATAATATTACGTAGCACAAAATATTACAATTTGATCAATGGCTTTAGTCTCATTTTCATTACTGCATATTGCATTTTTTAAATTTTAGTGATTAAATTACAATTAAAGATTACACAGAATTCCACTCGTTTTTGTTGTACCTAATACACATAAAAATAGATAATAGATGCAAAATTTTGACTTCAAATACACTTAGATAGTAATTTAATCCTTATCAGATTGTTATAACAGCATATATTGCAAGACGGGCGAGGAAGAAGCAGGAAGAGGAAGGAAAGTAGGAGGAATCGATGATATGTGATTAAGTGATGACTTATATATTCGAATGTGTACGAATATATGCTCGTATGTGTACATGCTTTCATATCTCTTGTACAAGTGAGTCGCCTTGTTGTTACGCATATCAACTTCTTCGTTGATAAGCAATTATTAATGCGTGTGTCAGAAAAGGCTCTTATTTAGATTCGAGTAATCTTGGGTTATTAAATACGTTTAGGTGAAATAATGTATGTTTGCGCAATATACACATTACGGTAAAAGTGATTAATTGATATTTTTATAAAAAAACATTGCTAATTTTATAGAATTATTAGGTACATTAATGACTTTAATGGAAACTTGAAATTAAGTACATTTATTGATAATTTCATAAAATTAAAGCGATAATATGCTTCATATATTTACTTTTATAACATCATCGATGAATTAAAATTATTGGTGCGAGAGAAACTTTAAATTTTTTACATTTATCAATATAATTAATAATTCTATACAATATTGCCAGAGAGATTTCATAGAATTACCACATTCAATTCTCAGTATAAAAGTATATATAACATATCAAAAACTCTATAATCATCAATGTTTCATGCATTCATAGATTGAAAATATTAAATCGCTGCTAAATTAATGATTTACGTATTTTCGTGAGAATTTTCTTACTCTCCCGATGGATTTCGCTGATTCAACTTTAAAGTATTTCTACCGAGAGTCCATAGTCCACCTATCGACCACAAGAAGACACAGGACAGGCTGAGAAAGGATGTGAAATAAAGCGCACCCACGTAACTATCTGTTGAATCGTGCACCAAACCTAAAAAATATTTAATGTCGATTAAAATAGATAAGATAGAAAATAATGATAAAATAGATTAGATAGATGATAACGATACATTCCTGTTAAACATTACGATTGAAATTAAATATTCAAGAAAATTACAGGCTGCTTTCATTGTACATTTAGAATTTCTCCTTACCGATAATTGGTCCCACGCTGATAGACAGGATGCCGTTACAAACCATCTGAATACCGGATGCAGCCGGCAGCCTCTCCAATGGTACGTAATCGGGAATGATTAGAGCTTGGAAGACAGCTTTGGTTCCCTTTGCCATTCCGACGATCAGAGCTACTCCGATCACGATGACGTAGGTATCACCCCACGTCGACAAAACTGCCAAGAAGTTAACATGAGAATTGATTTTGTACAGAAGTTTACATCATAAAACATCGGGAACGCGAAGATCAATAAGTGTGTGAATGAATACAAAAAGATATATCGTAATATTATTAATCAAAATATATCATAGTGTTAAAATACATTACAGTATCGAGATGTGTATTGCGATAACATAATTTCAGCCGCGGTTTGATAATTGTCAAATATTACGATCAACGATTTGCGGATGGTATCGATTGTCTTACGATGAGCTAATGCATATGCAGCTAATCAACCCACCCCAAAGATATCACCTCGTGAAGAGATCCCTCGTGTTCGTATACCTTATGTGTGGCGGTACGTACTAGTCCTTCCGAGGATCGATCCCAGCAGGGACATCACATAAAGATTCCTGCATGTCCAGCCGGTTTTTTGCGCCAGCAACGGTACGCAAAGGCGCCCCGTGATGTCCGCGGCGGCTTGAATCGACATCACTGTAGCGATCGACGTTCGGTCGAGGTTCGCCAATTCGGCCAGGACGAAAGGTATCGTTGCGTTGAAGTTCGTTTCGGCCACCAACGAGACGCCCATACCTGTTTTTTTTTTAGGCACGCGTTACATGCATCTCTTAAAATTTTAATTCTACTTCGGCAAGACCTGTGAATTCAGTAGTTCGTAATCTACCTAGAACTATCGCTATATAACGATTATCACGAAGAAGATCGAGATCCATGTTCGTAACAATTTTTCTAAGGAACGAAGTATGTCTACTTTTCACTTCAGTCTCGCTAGTCTTTGGCCGATGATTCGGTTGTCTTTCCTCTTCATTGTTCTCTTCACTTAATAACCGGTTTTGAACGGCGTTATTTTCTACATTTGCCTCATTATCAACACGTGAACTTTCCTCTTTCGATATATCGGTAATTTTGTCTACCAGAACAATCTGCTAAAAATGGGAGAAGAGAGAGAGAAAGAGAGCCTTCCAAATATAATCTACATTTCGCATATTGTTGATGTGATACAATGAGGTGACTGAAATTCATAAAATGAAAAATGGAGAGGATCGGAAACAAGATTGCGCTTTTTCTCACGTACCTTTAACTCACCTCTTTCTGCTTTCCGAACGGTCTTAATAGCGACGCACCAATGAGAGAGTGCAAGGAGATTCCACCAAGGATCAGGAGAGCGCCAGTCGTGGCAAAATTCCCGAGAAGTACGTCTATCAAAAGGGGCATTAAGATCGGGCCCAGACCGGTTAACGTAACTGAAAAACCCATGGCCACGTTGCGTTTCTTGCGGAAGTACGTGTTCAAAGCTAACGTTGTCGCTGGAAAAATGATTCCTTGGCCTATGCCTGTTAAATATAAACGTTTTGTAATTAATGCTATCATCTTTTTAAGATACAATAGCGTAGTTAATATATAAGAGCTTAGATCTCTCAATTACAGAGCAATCTTGGAGATCCTCGAGAATGCAATTACATCATTGTCTGTTCTATTAATTGAAATTACTGGAGCTCGGATGAGAGCTATAACGTTGAGCGCCGCTGAGTGCCGAACAAAGAGTGCGTTGCGGCAACCCATGCTCTAAACTATTCTAAAAGTTCTTTCACATTGTGTGCGTGTACTACCACTATGTCTTACTTTTTATCAGTCTACTGTGCTCTAGAGTTCAGTGGCGCTCAGCACAAATGATCAAGCGGCTCGTCATATTACGGCTCTCATTCGGGTATCCTGTAGCGTGAATTATTTACCAATGATAACGCAATAAGTGATAATAAGAGTCGAGAGAGACACGGCGAAGGCAGCGGCGCAGATTCCGAGGACGACTGTCAGGCTGCCGAAATATGCGACCTGACGAAAGGCGAATCTCTTCATCATCGGGCCGCTTATCAGGCCGAGGCTGCATGTTATTGTCCCATTAAGATGAAGAATCAGACTTGTTTGCGTCGCAGTGATGCCGAGACTTGCGAAACGTTCCGCGAAAATAAGGCCGAAACATTGCTGGACCGGGAGCACGGCTAGCTGATGAAGGAAATTGCAGTTAATCTTACGAGAATATATTGCTCAAATTTTGTATTGTTCAAATATTCGCATCTTTTTGAACATCGTTCACGTTTTTACAGAATTCTCCAGATGAGAAGATCATCATTTCAAGTAGATAAAAAATATAAATTTTATAGGTTTCATGAAATGTTCAAATTTTTATTAACATTGAATTTTTATGCCATATGGAGAATTAAATTGCCAAATTATCATCATAAATACTACAAATATGAACAGAATATATCTTAAAATCTTTGACCTTGAAAGATTTCCGTCATAAATTTTCAGTCCATTTTTCGTTAGAAGAAACTTCAAATTATATTAAAAAAGAATTTTGATTAGAATTAAAATCGGAGATTAAAACTCATAATGGGATTAATTACTTTAAATTTCTAAAAGCGATTATAATGAAAAAAGACTTACATTGATAACAGTCACGCCGATAACGATCGCCCATGCCCAGCCCCGATCTACTACGCCACGTGTCATTCTATCAATCGTATCAATCACCGTTCTGCAAGTGTCTCATGGGAGTAATACGTTCCTAAAGATTTCCAGTTGTATTCCGTGCTCGTACCATCAACAGACTGCAAATCTAATCGTTTAGACAACGTACGATTACAAATTTAGATCGAGAAAATGATAAGATACGCGCTGCGGATAAGGCTCCTCTCATTTCGATTCGGCTCCCATGCATTATGCATTTGCATATAATTTATACATACGTATAAATAGTATATTTTTTTATATTAGAAGCAGCTGCATCTTCTATTATATATTCACATATTTACACTTTTTGTAATAACCGTATAATCTATCAAATACTTCTTCAATTAGTTAATTAATAAAATAGTGATGTTTACTAACAAGAACAAACTTCGTCGCAATTCAGTTCAATTAATTCTATCAATCTTAATTATATCTTATAACGAAAAATAAAGTAATTACCTTGACAAAATTGTAAACGTTATAAGTCCAACTGATAAAACTTTACTGATAAAAAAGTTTCTAGAATAACTCCTAACAGTTTTAGCAAGTTTATTTTGCTTGTAAGTCGACAACTGGATTAACCTTGTCCCGAATTATTTACGTTTCTTACAGATCCATAATGATTAAAATGAAGTGACGAAAACGGATGCTGATTTGATCGACCAGTTATTTGAACGGCACAAAAATAATTATCTCAAGTAACAACTTAGTTCCTTTATTTGCTCTTCATCAGCGCTATCTGTATTAATGACTCAGTCGTTCTCCCTTCTTCCCGCGACAACTCCTTACTTTGTAATCAAGTAAAAATGTTTAATCGAGTCGTCAAGCCTCCGCGTTGGCAAACAGTTATCGGAGTACGTTATTTAATGTTAAGTACAGTCGGAAAATTTTTCAACGCCGCAGTATAATATCACAACGTTAACACTCACGCGTGTCAATTTTGGAAATTCATTGAAATGCCCAACGGAATTTCTTGAGATGCTCCAACATGAATGTTTGGCACATAAAGCCAGGGCAGATATGCTCCGACACGAGCTGCGGACGATCCGAGACTGGCCGAAGAGGAGGAAGCGCGATGAAAACCGGCTCCGCTACTCCATCCGAGACCAAGCGCGATCGTTCGTAATCTTTTCACTCGCGAGCCTGAATACAGGCGCTCATGCAGCGCTGCGCTCGGGGTATTTAATTTATAGTCGCTTTTATGTGATTCAATGCAAATTAATAAACGCGCCTTATCATCTCGCGTAGTGCAACGACACGAGTGATGACTTATGCTATATCATGTTACGTCAGCCGCGATTCTATCGCGCAAATACCTTGCAATTTGATATAAAATGCAGTTTTAAAAGAAGCATAAACAGATGTGCAAATAAATAATCCGATTACATTAGGAGTCAATATTTATCAGACCCGTCCAATTTGATACTCTTTTCCGACAATTTCTTTTTGAAAACAATGATCAGATTTTTTATTTGTACGCAGAATGATAACTGATTTAACAAGGAAGTTTTTTGCACCTGTAAAAACACCAACATAGCGCTGCATCTATAGTAGATAAGATATCAGTACATCGGAAAGATTACAAATTATGAAGTCATTGAGAACTTGATCCGATTTAATGCACGAGGATTATTTTTTTGAGCATCAGGAAAATAATTGCGTTACGACAAAAATTTTAACGCATAACTGATCGTCGTTTTGCAATTGTTAGTTTGTTAATTATATGAGAATTATTAATTGACAAAAAAATTATTTTGAAAAAGAATGATTTATTTGATTAGTATTCGTGACGTATTAAATCGTAAGAATTTGACGCATAAATTTGTGTTTAATATAAATACATTAGACTTGTTTTACTATATTAAATTTAAAATACTATTCTGCTATAACTTGCTGTTGCAATTTCTTAACTATGATAAGATGTCTACAAAGGATACCATATAAAAATTCAATGCCCCACACGATAAATGTGGTAAGTATCATGCCGGTCATCACGTGAATACAGATCTTGTAGCTATCACTGACATCTCTGATGTATCCTTTTTCAACAGAAAATAAATATACGAAGAATTAATTTGCATGCTGTTTTATTTTAATACAATGCAAGAAACATTATTGTCTCGTATTGTATAAAAACGTACCAATTAAAGGACTCATGGTGACTACGCATAAGCCCTTAAACACCATAAATATTCCAAGTGCACTTGGTAGCCTCTTCAAAGTACAACACTCGGATATACAGAGATTTAAATTCACTAATGTAGCGCCACGCAAAAATCCAGCTATTACGAACATGGCAATCAATGGTGTTCTTTCCGATTGTTCCGCTAATACTGTGTAAAAAAAAGAATTTTTAATTTCTTTTAATAGCTCTTTTTAAATTCAATTAGAGACTTACTGGAGCGCGTGATCCCAATAAAGAGGCTAGAAATCCAAAAGACTATGCGCTTTTTCCAGCCGAATTTGTCGAATAGCGTCGGCAGCAGAAGTCTAGCGAGGATATCGGTGAACGCAGTCAGGGACAGGCAAAAGGCGACCTCCGCTTTCGTCATTCCTGCCGATCGTCAAGTTCCTACGAGCAGTTTATGTAACTCCCAAGCAGTGCCGTAGCGAGGATGTTTGCTGAGATCGGTGTGTTTCGATCATCGAGGTCTCCATAATATTGTTCTAAACAGATTTGTATGTATGCGAGGCGCGGACAACTTTTCATGTTTAGAACAGAGAGACGGGAGCTCTTTCAACAGCGAAGTAATAGACATCCTTTGCTACGGTACTGATTACGCGTTTAAGTTGTACAACTCAAATTCTCTCACCGATATCCGAGAGAAAGAAAGGAGTCATCAGTTTGAAGTTTGACTCAGCCACGTAAACGAAGCTGCAGCCTAAAACGACATTTAAGTACGTGAAATTTTTTAGAAGATCCAAGTCAAAAGTTGCTTTTATCTTCTTCATGAACGATTCCTTCTTAGGTGAGGTTGATTCATTTTCTGTATCTTGATCCTTGGTCCACATTGATCCATTTGACATCCTTCGTGCTCCAGAAGGATTTGGTTTCATTAATAAAGCTTCGTGCTCTCGGTCTTTATCAGACTTTTTCTTTAAAAAAATGTATATATTAATAATTTCGTTTAATATAAAAATTCGAGATGTTAAAAATTCTAAGTTATGTAATAATTAGATATTTTGTGGATTATATATAAAATAATTACTTCGACTGGCGGTGGCGATGGTCGTTCTTCGAGTGGACGTAACAAACATGATCCTATCACAGAATGTAATGCCCATCCTCCGACGATGAGCGTTGTGCCGCGAAATCCGTATGTGTCCAGCAGCATATGTATTAACTGCATAAATGAATTGCTAATTATAACATTTCTCTTTTTTCTTTTTTTACAAATATACCACTTACCAACGGTACGACCATCATTGCCAACGCCGTTCCCGCCATGGAAAAACCCACTGCTTGTCCACGTTTTTTGTCGAAGAACGTATTCAAGGCGATGAAGGAGCAAGCCATGGCAAGGCCAGTACCTAGACCTGTTGTAGAATAAATTATATGTATAAAACACTGAAATATTATTTATAATAATACACGTATTTAATATCAGGACAGCAAAATTATATAATTTGTAATAAACAGATTCTATATATGTATACCTCCTAACACGCTATAGGAACAAATAATATACAGCATACTATCAGCTCGCGATGTAATTATTAAACCACTGCAGCTTAATAAAGATCCAAAAAATGCGACTTGTCGGTAAGAATATCTTTTTAGTAATGGACCGACTAGGAAACCTGTAAATTTATGATTTGATAAGAACAAATAATTTTTTCTTTTAAAGTAACATAAGTATAAGTTTTGTATAATGTTTACCTGAAAAATTGACAATAGCGTCTAAGACGCTCATTATAACTGATGTTCCTGTGGAGTCGACATTGAGATCCTCTAATAGATCTTTGAAAAGCAATCCGAATGATGGATCCAAGGATCGCAAAGAGAGCTACAATGTACGTTGCTATTAGTGGGATAACAAGTAAAACTTTTTCTAATATTATATATAATAATTATATTATCGCAAATAAAAAAATGACCTTCCACGCTACTTTGTTTTTATCATCTTATATTTCTCATATACGCGTATTTATCAGTAACATCAATAAAACTTGAACATTTAATAGTCAACAATATATAAAGATAAAATAATAGGTGTTGTGAAGTAGGAACTTTGAAGAATACAAAGTTCCGCAAAAATAATTTTTTGTATTACCATTTCCATTGGTATAATACCATCTTTTATCACAGTAGCTTTATGTTGCGTCATTTTCTTTACAGCATATTTTTATTCAGGAATGTAAATTAATAATTCAAGCTATATATAACAGCATTCATAATAACTTTGTTAACATTTACCGCAATTAGACTGCTTCCAAGACAAACAAACCAACCCCAGCCACCATCTGGAGCTTGTCCTTTAGTATCATTTTTCTTGTTTTCTGTCATTATTTACAAAAACGATTTTTCATGTGGCTTATTATAAATTATTATTGCTGAAAAATACTACCGAGAGTTAAGTTGCTAACGATCTTCTTTAAATCACATCGTCACATGAACTCTTTCTAATCGATACCGATACCGCTCGCTAAATGCCAATCACGTGCTTGCCCACTACTGTGTGACTTTCAGACTAAGCATCGAATAATATGCTGTCTATTGCTCCTCTCCACTTGTTTCTGCTCCTACTCCTGTGGAAAAACACATCGGTCAAGAAGGGGATTTAGCACAAATGATCAATACGTGTGCGTAGCGATGTCGATCGAATCGTATACCTACTTCAAAATCTACAAAGCAATAAATAATGTTATATATAATAGGCATGTTACGTAACAGCAAGGGCAAATTATTCTATCCGTATTTGGCGAACATGACGAAGAAAATAACTACTATGCTGTGTCCCATGTCGATGGAAAAGTACACGTGATTTGTCTAGTAAATTTTCTGTCTTCTAATATCGATAAGTTATCTTTAGTTGCAAGTAATACATTATCATTCTCGCTTTTTATCTTTTGATATTATCTGGAATAAAAGATAACATATGCAAAAAATTATAATTGAATATTGTTCGTATATATTAATGATAATTATAAACAAAATTTTATCAAATAAATGATGACGTGACAGCTATACGTAAATTAACATTATTTTACGTTATCGATTAAGTAATTAAGTATGTGTTATACTATATAGTGTCACAATGTTTAATGCCTCTATAGAAACTATACAAAATTATTACTTGACACATGATACGTAAATAATAAATACGTAACAATAAAACTTACCATTCATAAAAACAAATTCTATAAGATGCTTCGAACAACTTATTGTTAGTTAATTTGTCCCGATTCGTACATTATTCACTCCTTACTTCTTTCTTATTAGTCAGCAACACAAATGTTTTTGCAGTTTGTTTGGCGAGTAATTGGAGACGATTGATATAATTATCCAATAATTGTTAACGCCAGTGTCCACTGTGGTCACATGCGAATCGTTTGCAACACTGGCCGACCTTCGTTGGTTGGACGTTTTATCTGTGTCCACATTGCATATACATATATATAGATAGCACTCACCAGGCGATAGGTTATATATATAAAACGTTACCTATGCTTTTATCAATAAAATTGCTTCAATAATTGCAATAAAGTTTTCACAATATTTCACGATGGAATATACAATGCGATAATTGTGTTTTTTACATTGTAATCTTGTCCGATAATAAAATTAATTGCTATAAATTACAATAAAATTTAATCTTTAATATTATATTATATTCAATGTATTTGATACTCTGTGCTAATATGCCGCAATCGATACTATAAGTAGAATAGATAAGTATGTAGATAAGTATGTAGATAAGTATGTTACTATTACGTTATAACATTCACTGATATAAAGCGTACAGCGCCTTAATTTATGCAACTGCAAGTTATATGTGCAAACTGGGTAAACGTTGCTTAGGTTCAGTTTACTTATAAAGATAGTTTTTTTGTAACGTTGATTATTTTTTTTATTTTAAAATAAATTACCGTTATATATATATGTACATATCACTTTGTTAAATATTATTTTGTTGAAACATATAAAATTATTACATGCTTTCGTAAACCAGTAATAGAGTTAATAAGAACCGAAATTGTAACTTATCACATTACAATAAAATTTATCAAAGTATGTACGCATATTATCTTATTCTTTTTAATGTTATTAATAATTATTAAATGGATTTTATTTTACCCTTTATTTTGTCAAGATTTTTCTACACACAATCTTCACAAACTTTTCTAAAATTATTACAATAAAAACATTGGTTATTATATTTTTCTCTTATAAATATACTGATCTCGTTTCTTTTTAATGGAAAAATCGAAGGAAATTTATAATTTATATTACGAATCATTGTTCAACTTTTAAATTTTTGTTAATTTGCATTTTATTAAAAAATCGTCATATTTGAAGTAATTCCATATTAATTAAGATACTCATATTTATCATCTATTAGATTAGATATAAAGAATGCTAATTAAAGAATCTTCTTTTATAATGAACTGGTTAACTGAATTGGAGCGTTTGTAAATCAGAGAGTACACGAGGCAAGTTTACATTCGGATCTTCTTTCTCCGCAATTCCGTAATTACGGATCCTACAGTGCTAATATTTCATTCTGGCCTAAGAATAGGTGTTTAGTATGATGACACTTCGTACAAAGATAAGAGAAACTTCGAAATCGTTTGTGGCATGCCCTGCTTAGTCGGAAACCGTCTACCTTCGATTATCGTGGAAGTGTATCGGAATCGTTGACGTTTGCATTAAATTTATCTATCATTATTCTGCTAGGTAAATACTTAAATCTTATCTTCAAATCCGGTGCAATAAAAATAGCAAAAATATAATTTTATCTAATTAATCTGGTAAATATTGTGTGAAAAATGTGCTGTCTTAAATTAATTACATTTAAATACTTAACGAAAATACAAATAATTTTATGTAAAAATGTTTCTGTTCAAAAAATTATTGTTTAATTATATTTTATGTCAATAAATTGACTATCGCTTGGAGAATTTTTACTTTTGTAATTTATTTAATGCAAGGAAAAACTGAATCCAATAAAACAAAGTAATATTTTTAAAAATAACTTTTTGTGTTTTCTATAAATAAATGAATTACCTCTGTCAGACGTTATTGCAGAAACTGAATGTAAAACATCACTGTTTATTATTTTAATGTCTACTGTTTTTAATAATAATTAAAGTAGGATATATTTATATGTAAATATTATTTTCGTATTGGGATATATTTATCTTTTATTAAATACTTTTTCTATAATTCTTTCTTATTTTGTGAAAAAACGTGACGCTATTTAATGTGTTCAAATAAATCAGGAACGCGATTTATCGTAATATGACGGTAACAGAAGTCAACGGTACGACGATAAATGCGCCCAATATTAACAAAGCTGTCGAAAGTGAAAAGAAGAATGCAACCGCAAAGATAGAAGAACTGATTAATGAAGAGGATGAAATTACTCTGGAAGATTTGGCGCCAGATGGTGGCTGGGGATGGATGATTGCATTGGCAATGATATTAATTCTCGTTAGTAATAATAATAATGCATAATAAATGATAAAATAGTGCTTAAAGCTATTGCAACAGCTATATCATTCTTATCTAATAACATTTACTTAAAAATTATTTCGAAATCTTTCCCAACACAAACATGAGCGAGTTTGCATGTAGATATATGTGTAATTAACAACTTCTTTCCTGCTGTTTTAGTTTACCACGATAGGTCCATCATCATCATTTGCTATAATCTTTGGCGATTTTCTTGAAGATTCCGGGCAGGCAGGCATGGCAACGAGTCTCTTCAATTCCGTCTTTATGATCAATTTTTCTATTGCCAGTAAGCGCGCATGTGACATGTGTTTAATAATTAAAATTGAAGAAAAAAATGGTGATACACTAAATTATATTTGCACAGTTATCAATCGAAGATTTCTATACAAATTTATTAGTAACAATTTGTAAATAGTGTGTTTGCAAAGAAATGTGTGGTCTTCGCACTTTTTTTTCCTCGGTATAAAACTTTTCTCGGAAGAAGAAATTTGCATTTGTATCCGCGTGATAAGAAGATTAAGTGACATCCAAAGCGTAATTTTTCTGCTCTTATCGACGTTGTCAGTTAAGCTATCAGCTTCTTGCTGTAAATTTGCAGCTTCTGTCGTCGACATTTTGCACGAAGGATTAAAATCAAATAGCGTGTGTACCGAAGTTTCGATCCGGTACATATTTGCGACGTATGCGATCCTAATACGTTTCTGAAACGTATGAAAGTCTCACGGCGCATTATTCGAATCTAACTATAATCGAATTCTTGTTTACGAAAAAACGTACGTTACATTTTGTTATCACATATTCTTGGAACATATCACAATTATCAGATTAGAGCATTATTTCTAGTGAAAAAAAATGCGCTTTTACTATCACTCGAGTGCGAAGATAACAAATTTTACTATGAATTAAATAACGATCCTCGAATAAGAAATTAAATAGAATTTTATATTTATCTTTTGTTATCGTTACATAATAAATAATAATACTTTAAATTTAATTTAAATACGCACAATTTTATTTATAATATTTAATATTACTATTATAAAATATCGTGATGTAATAATATTTAAAAATAATATATTTTGCAAAACACAGAAGTTTGTAACTTAAAGATAATTAACAGATAGTAAAATATAAATAATAGACAACAAATCTTATTATAAAAATGATTTAAACACAAAGTTTTTAGTATTTGGAAGATTATTCGTTAAACAGTATTTTATTCTAACTGATAACATAATTTTTCTTTTTCCATTTATGCATTGAACACAAAGAAATATTTCTTGTGCAGGTTTGCTCACCAATACACTGATGAAGAGATATTCTACAAGACCGGTCGGAACTGTGGGTGCACTCTTCTTCGCGTTACCTAACATCGCCCTGGCCTTCGTTAGAAATATATACGACATGGCTTTTATTTGTTTTCTACAAGGTTTTGGATTGGGCTTGATTTTTACAATTACTAATACGGTTTTCAACTCGTACTTCGTGAAGAAAAGAGCGAAAGTAAAGCAATTATGGCTAATGCTCAGGTCTGTTTAAAAACGCTGAATTCTCAGCTTATTAAAAAAAATTTTCTCTTTTTTATTTAGGTGATGTATCCGTCGCAAGCCATTATTGCGTTAGGCGGAATTGTTTATCCTATGTTGTGCGAAAGGATGTTGCCGTTGTACGGTTTTCGCGGTAAGTGTCGCAAAGGCAAAGTTCCAGATATTTACAACTTATTTTTGTTTGTCGTTTGTGTTAGGTACCGCGGCAATCGTAGGTGCTCTAAGCCTTAATAGCGTCGTTGGAATGGCAATGATGCATCCCGTGGAATGGCACGCCAGAAATCCGGCAGAGGTTCGTGCTGAAAGAGCGCGCGAAAAGGAACAAGTCTTTCGGAAATTGGCACTATCGAATCGTCGTTCAACCATCGACGTAATCCACTCATCTTCCAAGACTAAATGGAGCAGTCTTCGTAGTCTCAAGGAAGAAAGGGGCACAAATACACCATTGCTGAATGAAGTTTTTAAGGTGACATAAAATTCGATGATAAGATTCTCTCATTTCTTTGTCAATTAAATTAAAATTTTTTTCTATTTAATTATATTTGTCCGTTCATATTTACATTAATTTTGTTTAGCTTTCTGCACAAAGAGTTGCGTCAGTCTCAGCAATTGAGAGCGGAATGCGTTGGAGAGCGAAATCAGGATCTATATGGGAAAGTTTATCGAGGCGTACATCGGCTATCTCGGCCTCTAGCTTAGTTAATTTGGCGACTCGCACGACTTATGTACTAAGCGACATACGGCTTCATCTAGAAAAGAAGTATAGTGAAAGACGAACAGATAAAGAAACGCAGGAGAAGGAAGAGAAACAAAAAAAGGAAATCCAGGAAAAGGAAGAGAAAGAAAATAAAGAAATCCAGGAGGAGGAAGAGAAACAAGAAAAGGAAACCCAGGAGAAGGAAGAAAAACAAGATAAGGAAATCCAAGAGAAAGAAGAAAAACAAGACATTGAGAAAGAACAAAAGGCTACAAAGTAAGTATACGGTTCAGTTTTATTTGTGTAATTGAATTATTAATTTATGGTTAATATATCTTAAGACTATAAGACTCTAATAGTCCTGCTATTAATTGATGTGTTTTCCTACATCTCTACAATTTGATAATTGTAATTATATATATATATTTAATAATATAATATATAATTCTATATCTTCATATAATTTACGCTCTGATTTATTTTGTCAATACCAAAGGTATAAAATCATTCTGAGAGATCTAGTGGATATGTCTCTGGTTAAGAATATCTGTTTCATAAATTTGTGCTTCGGCGTCCATTTCGTGGGTACTGCCGACTATGGTTTCTCTTCTCTCCTTCCTCTTATGATGACCGATGCGGGATACCCGAAAGCCTATGGCGCACTGAGCGTCACAATCAGTGGAATAGCCGAGCTGGCGTCGAAAATTTTACTGTCAATTTTTACACTAATAATAAACGTAAAATCAAAGTATATATTCTTTATCGCCACAATCTTGATGGGATTCGCAAGAATGGGTGAGTACATTCAATTTTATAATTGAGTAAATAAATTATCGCAAATTTTTAGTTTCTGAAATGGCTAATAAAAATCACGATATGTAGGATTCCTGCTATATGAGCGTACGATAAAAGGCGCGTTAATTACGATAATATTAATTGGAGCCGTGCGATCGTGGCTGCTGGTCACGCAGCCTCTAGTTATCATAGAAGATCTCAACATAGAAAAATTTGCCTCGGCTTATGGCCTCAGCGCTGTCATCAGCACTTTAATCACGATAATTTTCGGCGCCATCGTAGGTAAGTTGAGAAAGACCGTATTAAGTTTTGATTCGTAATACATATAACTACATATGTGTATATTGTTGCAGGAATTATTAAGGATTGGACTGGTAGCTACGAAATCTATCAAATTTCTTTACTAGTGTTAAATAGTGTATTTATTTTACCTTGGGCTTTGCAATTCATCTTTGTAGACTTCAGAAAATGGCGGAAGCAACGCGCGCAAGAAACTAACACAAAATCTATCGACTATCGATGGGAATGAAGAGATGTAGAACATCTCGAGAATTAGTGACTAATACTGATCCACTTATCAAATTGCATTCTTGCTCCTTCTTTATTAAAATGTTTAGTATTCTTAGTTATTCTTGGTGTACATACATGGAGCAAGTTAATTTTTATGTATGTAAAATAGCTATCTGCTGGTTATGATATAGAAAATTTTATATTTTATAATAAATATTGAATTTTTTTGTACATACAAATAAATACATTTAAATAAATTTGATTTAAATTCTTATACAAAAAACACACAAATTGTTTACATTTTTATACAGAAAATTACTGAACTCACGAATATAAAATATATTAATGAGTTTATATAAGTAAGATCGAACAACATCATTTTCGTTAAGCGCTTTATTTGCTCAAAATTATACAAAGTAGATTAATCTTAATTAGTAATTTTATTATCAATTATTAATTTTTAATTATTAACTCTTAATAATTAATAATTAAAATAATTAAAAATTTAATATAAACTTATATCTTATATATGAGTTGTAAAATATAGCCTTGAAGATATTTTTGGTATATTAAATACAATGTATTGATTTTCTTCTTTGTCTAAAATATTGTATTACTTTAGAAAAATTAAATAGCTTTTTAGAGAAATTTTAGATAAATTATTAGAGAAATATATTTACTCAAGCAAGATTAATAAATAAAAAATAAAATTCTTACTAAAGTACATCCATATATATATTTATATTTGATTAGATTATTATGCTTTGCGCGGATAATGGGATTGTTAATTCCCGGTTATTCTTCTTTACGAGATGCTGGTTTGCGCGGCTCGACTTTGATCTTGAATCCATCATGTCTTTTCAAAATAATATCAGCTCGCAGTTGGAAATCTTTGTCGGGCGTATCAGAAATAATACGGTAATTCCTCAGTATCGTCGATAACAAAACTTTCAGTTTCAACATAGCATATTTCCGCCCCACGCAGGACCTTTGAAAAATGTGTTATTGTCAACAAATATATATTGTAACAATATTCGCGAGAAATGTCTTCTTCAACCTCATGGTTTAGAAAAATCCCTAGAGATAATAGAAAAAAGTTATTACTAAAAAAATATTATTAGTTATTAAATACCTTGGTCCAGCACTGAAAGGAATGTAAGCATAATAATGTCTTTGTTGCATTCTTTCCGGTAAAAAGTTGTCTGGATCAAAAACTGTTGGATTTGGATAATATTTCTCCAACCGATGCGTCATAAATTGTACGACCAGTACCGTGGCAGACTTTGGAAGAACATAATTGCCTGAAACTGTAATATAAAACATATTAAATGTATTTTTTTTTAATTTATAAATGAGTTCTTTTAAATTAGTACTATAACGCGATTAATATTATTGTTATAGCAATGCATTTAATTAGATAATTTACCTATTTTCACATCTTCGTTAAGATGCCTGGCAATCAAAGGTACCGGTGGGAAAAGTCTCAAAGTTTCCATAATAACTCTCTCGAGATATTTCATCTCTAAAGTATCTTGGAAAGTGCATTGTCTGTCGCTATCACCAAAAATCGTATCCAATTCTTCGTGCACACGAGCCTGCACGATGAAAATAATTAAATTATAAAGAAAAGGAAAGAGTTAAATTATTACGATTGTTATATCGAAATCAAGCAATATATCGACTTTTCTCAGGAACGACAGAGACTGATGAAGATCGTAAAATGCAATATCGTTGAATTACTCATGGAATTACTATTTTAATTTTGATTTAATTTAAATATAAATGTAATTAGCGAGAAAAACAAATAAATAACCTGTTAGGATGGGTGACGCGATCAATGGTAAGAAATTATTTATGAAGTTGTGCGCTTCATGTCATACCACGGAAAAGGGTGGAAAACATAAGATAGGTCCTAACCTGCATGACATCATGGGCAAAACTTGCGGAAGTAGGTGTACTAATGCCCCAATGTCTTATAATATATATAGACAATATCTCAATCAGGAAAATAATTTAATCAAAAATAAATTCAGAAAAAAGATTGTTTTAACAGTCATTTAATAGTAGTAATATTTATGCGTAAATATGTATATAATGCTATATATTAAATAATAGTATGACAATTTATATGTAACTAATTAATTTTTTCTAGCTATTCCGGGATTTATATTCACGGAAACTCTGAAGGAAAAAGCTATTGTATGGGATGAGAAGACTTTAAACGACTACCTCGAAATTCCCAAAAAATTTATCCCGGGAACAAAAATGGCATTCTACGGTGTCAAGAAGGCCGAAGATCGAAGAGATTTGATTGCTTTCTTAGCTACTTTGAAGTAACCGTGTTTTAATAAAACAGTATGTAGCAATTTTGCTGCACAAATGCAACATGCAAAATAACCATGGGGCTATGTTATTAATTATGTAATTATTGTAATCAATCATCAAAAATAGTAATAATGAATATACCTGAACATCTGGATGATTTCCTAAGACACAAAGTGCAAAACTCGAGCCAGCCGCCGTGGTATCATGACCCTGTAATAAATCAATGAATTTCTTTTTGATGTATAAAATAATAACGTGATTTATTATAGCAATGCAGTTTGCGATGCACAAGGTATTTTGTAGAAGAAAAAGTTAAAAAAAAGTTTAAATTATAAAGTTCATGTACACGTTCAAAGATTCATGATAAGATTACATTTATTCTCAAAAAGAAATTGTCATACTTCAAACATGATGGTGTTCACTTCCTCCCAGATCTCCTCGTCAGTCATTTGCCCATTCTTCTTCAATTCGAACATCATTTCTAGGAAAGCTTGTCGCTTTTTCTCACCTACGTCGTTCTCATCGATATCATCGAGGTCATCTCTTACGTAATGCATATAATTAGCGGGTCTATTATTAGCATTTTTCGTATTTTCGGTCACATTCAAATTTTCCGTTGGTTTATCGTTTTGCACTTCTTTTACTTGTTGATCTTTCACAAGTTTTTCTTCGACATCCTTTGCTTTCTCTTTAATCACATGTTCTGTCAATGTATGAACAATATTGAGCAGTTTCTCCTGAACTTTGGCAAGCTTCGAATATTTGAAAAACATGTCCAATCGTAATGATATATCATAATGTCTTCGGTGTATAATATCGCTCAGTCTACAATATTCATATTATGGTGAGTGCGTTTTCTATATGATAAGTAAATAATAAAAAAAATGCTACGTGTAATTTTAAGAAAAAAATAATATATACTTCATCACTGCCATGGCATATTCAAATCCCGTTTTCTGTCTTCTTTCCTTCCTAACTCCCATCGCTGTTTCCGTTAAAATATCAACCGTTACGGCTGATAGATAATCGTGGCAATCGAATTCCTTTCCAACTTTATCGCGAAGCCGGTTCACGAGATCTATGCTGTTTTCATAAAATAAAGGTACAAACGTCTTCAAGATATTCATGTGAAACGTAGGCGCAATCACTTTTCTATGTCTGCGCCATTTGTCGCCTTTTGTGATCAGCAAACCGTCTCCAAGCCACGGTTTGAACAATCTACGATTGGGGATAAAGAGGATTATTTTAAGCAATATTTCACATATAATAAGTGACAGAACATCCAGAACAAAATTTGCACCTCTAGTTTTACATATAATATAGGAACGAAGCACATATATATTTTAATGAATTTATTAGTTGTTAATTTAACTTCTTACGCATATTCTTCGGCTTTGTCGATATGCACAGAACTACTCAAGATTATTTCAACATCTTGTGGATCTGCCAAGAAGACTACTACTTTTGAACCTAAATACGCGCCTACTACACTTCCATACTTTTCAAAAAATTCAAGACCTATCTCTATTAATGCTTCGGGAGGCGCTTTAAGAGTTATTAATGAATGACCTAGTATAGGTACGGATGGTGGGCCTAAAAGAAGAAAAAATTTGTTGTGGGATAATATAATGAGTAAAAAATAATCAATATTGACGAAGACTACTCGCCAAAAACATATTCGTCGAGTAAAAAGTTAAACTTATTTCTTATTATTAATATGTAAATATACCTGGTAGTTTCTTCACAAGACGAACTGCTCGAGAGGTTTCGATGTAATAGTACGCTGCAGCTAACACTGCAAGAAGCGTAGTCAGCAGAGAAAAAGTTAAGGTTGACATATAGGATGTTGTTACTGGATCCGCGTCCATCGTGATTTTAAAAAAAGTACTGTCTCGTAATAGTCACTTATTTCTCACTTCTTTCTTGCAACTTACTAATTATAGTGTCGACATTGAAAGACACAAGATTCAAGATATTAAAGTACTGTAACAGTAATAGAAATACTTTATTTGTCGTTGGCGACTGAAATCACTTGTCAACGGTAAATACGTCTTTAACTCGCTCGCAGTAGTGACCGATATTTTATAAGCTTTAGTCCAGAGGAATTTACGTATTCGGTCTCACTTTTTAATTATACAATGACCTCGTCAATATCGCATTGCTTGTTCATTTCCACTACGCAAATAATCGTAGACCGGATGAGAAAATTGCGTCACGCATTCGATTTCAAATGTAAGTTAATTCATCAATGTGGCAATATTGCCCCAGACGTGACACAGCCGTAAGCGCAACCTTTTTAATAAACAACCGGAAATCGACCTGTCGACATTATAAAAAAAGCATTGAAAACGCGAGAAATATAAAAAGATTTTTGTTGCATACGACAAAGTAACGAAATTATTGGTATATCGTAATTATGGTGTGTCATTGTTGATTTCACTTTTAATTTCGAATTAATATAAATCCCTCTCTTGTATAATGAAGCAAAATATTTATTACGGGGGGCGGGCATTATAATTAAAAACAATAAATGAAACGTAAAATAAATTAAGGCTATTTGAATTACAACTTATACTTGAATATAAAATATTTTCCTCATACAAACATCAAATTATTCGAAAAAAGATAATGGGGACAATCATATCCGCGTAAAGAACAAGAGAGATAGTGATATTATTAATTGTATTCAATGAACGAGATATTAAAAATTGTATTTAATTTGCAATGCATTTTCCATTCTTCTTTTAATATTAAAAATCTTTATAAATCTTTCAATACTATTTATTAACTTTATAAGTAATTATTAGGATAACTCTCCCTCTCTCTCTCTCTCTCTCTCTCTCTCTCTCTCTCTCGCACCTAAGAAAAACTTAATTTATTAAGTACTATTTAATATGTTTAAAGCAAATAAATTATACCAATAAAAACTTTATACTGTCTACTACTATAAAAAAGTTAGAAATATGAAATATTTATTCTTTGTATTTAACAAAAAAAAAAACTTTTAGAGACTCTTGCATTTTTGCCATATATCCCATAGGGGTGTGATAAATGATATTCATAGGTGGAATATACGCCTTATAAAAAAATACAAGTAATGTTTATAAATGAGGCAATAAAATGCATATATATCATAATAAGTTATAAAATGTCTGTAAAAGTTTATTAAGGTGTAAGAATGATAAACAAATTATAAAACTGAAAAAATTTAAAAAGAAAATAGACGAACGATAGATGGATTAAAAATTATTGTTATATGATCCAAAGAAAAAGAAGGAAAAAGAACACGTAGGAGATATCGATTTTTATAGAGTGTTTGTACTATGGCATAATCCCGCATGCTAAAAATGCCATCTATATCCTAAACAGATGGAATATACAAGATATCAAGCTAAACAAAGAATACAAGAGCTATGCACTTGTATTTTGTTGTATTCCATCATTTACTATCCCTTTACACTTATGTATTATGAAATAACCATTAAACCTCTTACACTCTTTACAGTAATCATTTTACGTAGGTCGTAATATATGATCGCGCTACTTACTACGATGAGAAATCGATTCAACTAACGATGGTTTCGTTAATATTAACAGTAAAGAACTGAAATTACAACACAATACTAATATGGCATAAAGGCACATAACAGAATATTTGCGAGCAAATACTTAGGTTATATAAGGTTATATAAACTAGAACAACGATGTAATTTTTGTTAAGTGTTTTATTTGTTCAAAATTATATAAAGTAGATTAATCTTAAGTAGTAACTTTATTATCAATTATTAACTTTTAATTATTAACTCTTAATAATTAATAAAATAATTCAAACTTTAATATTAGCAATATAAACTTTATATCTTATATGTAAATGAGTTGCAAAATATACTCTTGAAAATATTTTTGGTATTTAAATATAATATATCTATTGATTTTCTTCTTTGTCTGAAATATTTCATTATTCTAGACAAACAAATAGCAAATTATTAGAGAAATATATTTACTCAAGTTTAATAAATAAAAAGAATAAAATTGTTGCTAAAGTACATCCATCGATATATTTATATTTGATTAGATTATGCTTTGCGCGGATAATGGGACTGTTAATTCCCCGTTATTCTTTTTTACGAGATGCTGGTTTACGCGGCTCGACTTTGATCTTGAATCCATCATGTCTTTTCAGAATAATATCACCTCGCAGGTGGAAATCTTTGTCCGGCTTATCAGAAATAATACGGTAATTCCTCAGTATCGTCGATAACAAAACCTTCAGTTTTAACATAGCATATTTCCGCCCTACGCAGGACCTTTGAAAAATGGGTTATTGTCAACAAATGTAACAATATACGCGAGAAATTTTGCAGATATCGACGTTTCAAGAACAAACATTTTATTAAACTTAAATGTAATTTTTTAAATATATAGATATCTCATAATTTAGCAAAATTTTTAGAGACAGTAGAAAACAGTTGTTACTAAAAAGTTTTACTAATTATTAAATACCTTGGCCCAGCGCTGAAAGGAATGTAAGCATAATAATGTCTTTGCTGCATTCTTTCCGGTAAAAAGTTATCTGGATTGAAAACTGTTGGATTTGGATAATATTTCTCCAACCGATGCGTTATGAACTGTACGATCAGTACTGTGGTAGACTTTGGAAGAACATAATCACCTGTAACTTTAATATATAACATATTAAATGTATTTTATTTAATTTATAAACAAAATTTTCAAGTAAATACTTATTTTAACGCGATTAACATTACTGTTATAGTAATACATTTAATTAGATAACTTACCTATTTTTACATCCTCGTTTAGATGCCTGGCAATCGCAGGTACCGGTGGGAAAAGTCTCAAAGTTTCCATAATAACTCTCTCGAGATATTTCATCTTTAAAGTATCTTGGAAAGTGCATTGTCTGTCGCTATCACCAAAAATCGTGTCCAATTCTTCTTGTACGCGAGCCTGCACAATGAGAATAATTGAATTAAAAAGGAAAGGAAAAAAAAAGATTAAATTATTACGATTGTTATATCGAAATCAAGCAATAAATCGACTTTCCTCAGGAACGATAGAGATTGAAGATCGTAAGATGCAATATATTGTTGAATTACTACTTTAGATTTAATTTCTAATCTTAATCGGGAAAAAAATTTAATAAAAATAAATTTTAAAAAAATTGTTTTAACAATCGTTTAATAATAATAATAATATTTATGCGTAAATATGTATATATAATGCTTTATATTGCTTTAACTAATTAAGTTTTTCTAGCTATTCCGGGATTTAATTTCATGTAAGCTATATGAAGGAAAGAGTTATTGTATGGGATGAGAAGACCTTAAACGACTACTTCGAATTTCCCAAAAAATTTATCCCGGGAACAAAAATAGTATGGCGTTAAGAAGGCCGAAGATCGAAGAGATTTGATCACTTTCTTAACTACTTTGAAGTAACTGCGTTTTAATAAAACAGTACGTAGCTGTTTTGCAACTCAAATGAAACATACAAAACAACCATTGGGGCTATGTTATTGATCATGCTATTAATTAATCAATGTTATTAATTATTGAAAATAATTATAACAAGTGTACTTGAATATCTGCATGATTTCCTAAGACGCAAAGTGCAAAACTCGAGCCAGCCGCCGTGGTATCATGACCCTGTAATAAGTCAATAATTAATTCCTTTTTTAAGCATAAAATAATAACTTGCAATAATAAATGGTAAATTGTAGAAAGAAAAGCTAAGAAAAGTTTAAATTATAAAAATTCATGTGCACGTTCAAAGATTCATGATAAGATTTTATTTATTCTCAAAAAGAAATTGTCATACCTCAAACATGATGGTGTTCACTTCCTCCCAGATCTCCTCGTCAGTCATTTGCCCATTCTTCTTCAATTCGAACATCATTTCTAGGAAAGCATGTCGCTTTTTCTCACCTACGTCGTTCTCATCGATATCATCGAGGTCATCTCTTACGTAATGCATATAATTAGCGGGTCTATTTTTAGCATTTTCCATATTTTCCGTCGAATTTAAATTTTCCATTGGTTTACCGTTTTGCACTTTTTTTACTTGTTGATCTTTCACAAGTTCTTCTTCGAAGTCCTTTGATTTCTCTTTGATCACATGTTCTGTTAAAGTATGAACAATACGGAGCAGTTTTTCCTGGACCTTGGCAAGCTTCGTATATTTGAAAAGCATGTCGTATCGTAACGATATATTATAATGTCTTCGGTGTATGATATCGCTCAGTCTACAATATTCAAATTATGGTGAGTGCGTTTCCTATGTGATAAGCAAATAATAAAAAAATAACGCTACGTGTAATTTCAAGGAAGAAACAATGTGTACTTCATCACGGCCATGGCATATTCATATCCGGTTTTCTGCCTTTTTTCTTTTTTAACTCCCATCGCTGTTTCCGTTAAAATATCAACCGTTACGGCTGACAGATAATCGTGGCAATCGAATTCCTTTCCAACTTTATCGCGAAGCCGGTTCACGAGATCTATGCTGTTTTCATAAAATAAAGGTACAAACGTCTTCAATATGTTCATATGAAACGTGGACGCAATCACCTTTCTATGTCTGCGCCATTTGTCGCCTTTTGTGATCAGCAAACCGTCTCCAAGCCACGGTTTGAAGAATCTACAATGGAGAATAAAGAGGATTATTTTAGGCAATATTGGTAAGCAATATCTTATACATATAATAAATGACAAAATATCCAGAATAAAATTTGCACCTCTTGTTTTACATATTACTATAACAAAGCGCAATATACATTTTAGTGATTTTATTAATTATTAATTCGACATCTCACTTGTATTCCTCGGCTTTGTCGATATGCGTAGAACTGCTCAAGATTATTTCAATATCTTGTGGATCTGTTATAAAGGATACTGTTTTTGTACCAAAATACGCGCCTCCTGTACCTCCATACTTTTCATAAAATTCAATAGTTTTCTCTACCATTAATTCGGGAGGCCATGTAAGAGGTATTAATCCATGTCCTATAATAGGTATGGATGGTAGACCTAATTGAAGAAAAGATTTGTTGTAGGATAATATAATAAATGAATAATAATCAATATTGATGAAGATTATTCGCTAAACACATATTTGCCGAGTAAAAAGTTAAAATTTATTTTTTATTATTAATATATACGTATACCTGGTAGTTTCTTTATTAAACGAACTGCTCGAGAGGTTTCGATGTAATAGTACGCTGCAATTAACACTGCAACGAGCGTCAGCAGAGAAAAAGTTACGGTTGACGTAAAAGATGTCGTAATTGGATCCGTGTCCATTGTGATTTAAGGAAAAGTACTGTCTCGTGATAGCGACGTAGCGACTAGTGCCGATATTGAAAAAGATACAAGATTCAAGAAGAATCAAAGTACTATAACTGTGCTTTAATAGAAATATTTCATTCGTTATTGACGACTAAAGAAGCCACGTTATTAATCACTTTTCAACGGTAAATGCGTCTCTAACTCGCTCGCAGTCGTGACCGATATTTTATAAGCTGGTAGTCTAGACAAATTTACGTATATGTCACTTTTTAATTATACAATGACCTCGCAATCTTATTGCTTGCTCATTTCCATGTCTACCTATATCCATTACGCAAATAACACTATTCTACAAAATTAAACTCATTTTCTGCTTCAAAAACGAAATCAGCTAATCTTTATTAATTTGGGGTTGCTAAATTTGAATATGTTAATGTTCGCGAGAGCGTGAGGAAGCAAGAGAGGAGCGCGAGATGGCAAGGACAATTGCTAAGACGAGTTTATCACAAGCAACGTTCCAAAAAATAAAGCACAAAATATATTTACAAAAATTATTTACAATGAATGTACAGTCTCTGAATTTCAGGATCTCGGATAGATACCGTAAAGCGGGCGCGCGCACAAAAGTTTTTACGCGAGAATTCGACTGATAGATCGATCGAATAAGCGGTTGAAAGCGGAATCAGCGTACTGTCTAGCGATCGAAATACGAGTGAGAATCCTGAGCGATTCGTCCGTCGCAACAAATTTTCCTTGTCGCGGGAAGGGAGGCCTCCGCTTCGTTAATTGCCAATGGCGACCCATGCACGAAAAATTAGAAAGAGCGATTGGCGATTGACGGCATATCTATGTCATCGTTTCGCACGTGAGTGCGACGACGAATTTGTCAGCCGTCGGTTGAGATCGATGTTCGTTACTTGGCGAACGTGTTTATGACATGGGTTTGTTTTGTCCTAAAGAACCGCGGTTGTCTGACATTGACGTTTATTTGGTCAAGAGAAAGTTAGACGAACTTTCCAGAACGACTCATTTGACGAAAGACCCATGTCATAACGATCGTAGATAATTAACGCGAAAATCATACATGTAATGCTCGAAGTCAATCACAGTCTCAAACATCAGTTAGTAAAACATTTTAATTAGTTCTAGTTTCGATGATATAGGAGATTTGAACACCCAAAAACCGCTTTTTTGGTCGATTATAACTTTTTATCGAAACATAACAAATTATTTGGAAACGTCTCAAGAGAGAAAGTACTTATATCTTCCACTTTATCAAGAAAAATTCAAATTTTTGCAAATATAATATTTGCTTTCTTGGGATGGTTTTTAATTTTATTTGCAGGAGTTTATGTATACTTGTCTGCCTGTCTACATCCAGCGCAATTTCCTAACGGATCATGTTAGTCATTCATTAACGAGATATTTTGGCAATATTGAAAACATTAATTTTATCCTTGCTACAACTCTGAACTTTTTCAAACTATACCCCTAAAAATGAACCTCGTTATGGTCAGAAATAGTAACCTATCAAGTGTCTGAATGAGATGTATATAGAATAAGTTTTTGAGGTCTCTGAATACGAATCTAATATCAAAATTGCACTCGACCCGTTAGGAAATTGCAGCGGATATAGATAGGCTGACAAGTGTACACAAACCCCTGTGCAAATAAAGTTAAAAATCACCCCAGGAATGCAAATATTATATTTGCAAAAATTTGAATTTTTTCTTGATAAAGAAGATATGAGCTTCCTTTTGAGACATTTCCAAATTATTTATCATGTTTCGTTGAAAAGTTACAGTTGACCAAATATAGCTAAACAAGCGGTTTTGGGGGTTTCAACTTTCAACCCTCTATATTATAGAAATTAGAACTAATTAAAAATTTTTAATAACATATTCGGATTTAGTGACTCCAAATTAGTAAAGATTGGCTAATATCGTTTCCGAAGCATTTTTGTTATAGAGCAGTGTAGCATCACGCGTTCGATTTCGAGCGTAAGTTAGTTCGTCAATGTGGAAACATTGCCCCAGACGTGACATAATCGTAAGTGCAACGCTTTTTAATAAACGACCGGAAATCGACTTATCGGCATTATAAAAGAAGCATTAGAAATGCAATAGCCGTAAGTGCAACCTTTTTAATGAACGACCGGAAATCGACCTGCCAACATTATAAAAGAAGCATTAGAAACCTGAAAAGTATAAAAAGATTGTTGTGGCATATGACAAGGTAACGAAATTATTGGTATATCGTAATTATTGACGTGTCATTGTTGATTTCACTTTTAATTTTAAATTAATACAAATCGCTTTTTTGTATAATAAAGCAGAATATTTATTACAGTATTATAATTAAAAACAATAAATAAAACGTATAATAAATTAAGACTATTTGAATTGCAATGTACTTGAATATAAAACATTTTCCTCATGCAAATATCAAATTATTCGGAAAGAGGTGGTGAGGACCATCATATGCGCGTAAAGAACAAGAGTGTGAAAGTGATATTATTAATTATATTCAATGAACGAGATGTTATAAATTGTATTTAATTTGCAATGCATTTTCCGTTCTTCTTTTGATATTAAAAATCTTTATAAATCTTTCAACAAACTTGATTAATTTTATAAGTAATTATTATAGTATATAGAATGTTAAATTAAACAACGTGTGTATAATGAGTAAAATGTATTTTAAATATTTCGTAAAAAGATATATCAAGTACAAGATCGTAGAATATTTATTTTAAGCTTAATCAAGGCACTGATATTTACAAGAACGTTGATAGCACTAGTGACGATGGAAATATCGTCTACGTCCGTATATAATTTACAGGAAGTTCTAATCCTAAAATGACACTTTCGACATTTTCATAATACTTTGATTCGACTCGAGACGAAAGAACGATCGAGTATTGTAACGCATTTGTAAGTAATATAGAATTTACAACAAAAATATATAATATTTTTTATAATCGACATCGCTCTTGTAGAAATGTATACAATAAAACCGTATTATATATTACGAGGCGTGTATTATGATAAATATAATCGCATAAATTAATATACATTCGCAACAATTTCATCGTTTCTGTTAGATGGTAAGATAATCACGCTTATATTGTAAATATTAAATAATATTTCTATGTATTTGAGGGAGGAGAAATTGTATCTTTTGATGAATGATAATTAATTATAATAGTGACAATTAAAAACCTGTTCGCATTGCTTTATTTCACATATTTAAGGCACGTGTACATACACATTTTTCTATCACGCTGTTAAATATTATTCTCTTAAAAAATCCATTACAAAATATCTAATGCTTATTTGATTGCTGCAACGTCATATATAATATACTGACGAATGACTACTTTCGTTCTTGGATAGATCGTAATATCGCAAACAAGTAGCACGACATCATGTATAGAAAAATGTAACAGTAACTCTTATACGTTAGTACCTTAAATCGGTCAAAAATTTCGAGTATAAAAAAGATATAAATATTAATATAACTTACCGCCTACGATTAGTTAAGGCACTTTTATGTACAAATTTTGATTGTGTCTCGCGCTGCATTTAAGTCGATTCACAGATTATTTCCATACAGGGTGTATCAAATACTTAACAAAGCTAAACACGAGGAAATGATAGAGGACATATAGAGTGATGCATATAAAATCTTTCTATATATAGATTGTAGATTGCTTTATATGCATATATATATGTATAATCTATATATATAAAATAGAATGTCTGTATGTATGTCTGTATATATATGTCTGTTCTTTATACACTCTTAAACTATTCGACCGAATTTTTACCAAAAGTATATAAAATAGGGGTAGAATTTGCCGGGGAGTGCTATAGAGTGTATAGTTTTTCGTTACCGATCTTTTTGGGAATCGGTATATTGAATAAAAAATATATTGTGTAATTTTAAATATTATAATTTAATTAATAATAAATAAATATAATAAAATTTGAATAAAAATGAATATAAAAGATTCTTTGCAATTGCCTGATAAGCCATTGCCTGACAAAGGAATTTTTTTCGATTAAGGATATTGAAACACAAATGAAGTCGTTTGAAGAAAAACGACTCTCGGGCGAAGCCCGGATAACCAGCTAGTTTATATATATATATAATATAAATACTTATTACACATAAATATTAGAACATATACACATATTTAATATATAACGTATTAATTATTATTTATATAGTTATATATTTATATATTTTTGTATATTCCAATATTTACGCAGATAATTAGAATTTTCAATGAAACTCATAGTCTATCATAAAAAATATTTGCAAGTATTACAGCCAATATAAAAATAATATAATTTATACAGCCAATATAATTACGTAGTTTTCTGCATCATTTCCTCGTTGGTTGACCCATTTCTAGATACACCCTACATTATACTGTTTTTTATTGTCTTAAATATATAACATGTTAAATTGTGCAATAATAAACACACGGCGTAATAAATATTTTATAAACATTGTCTTTATAAATAAGAATGTCATAATTTAATCTTTCAAATCTTAAACACGTGTACTGTAAAAGTTTAATAAAATAGCGTATCAACGATCGATGATGATATTAATACAACAAGAATGTTCATATTCTATAGCATGTCATTGTTTATATTCTATAGCATGGCATCAACAGATGTTATGCGCATTTATCTCAATTTTACATTTTCGCGGCAAACAGTTTCGTATAAATACGATCATGTTTATAATATAATTAAATTAATTGTACTTATTGGGATATAAAGAGCCGAGAAAATAAGTATTTTCTTTCTGGAAGCGCAAAACGTCATTGTTAAAGAGAATTAAAATATTTTTCTCTATTGTCTAAAAAAAAGACGATTGATTAGTACAGTCGAGAATATGGGCAACGGTAGGCTAATTCATGAAATTAACGTAATTAATATGTATACAAATAAAATAATTTTCAAAGCTTAAAGAAGATTTAAGGTACACTGCAATGAAAATAAGCAACCGTTCATAAATATGAGATAAGGTGACGTAATATCGAGATTTAATTTGTTTTTAATAAATCTATTCTAATTAAATAAAAATGTTAAATTAAGATACATTCTTTACATTCTGTTGGTAATCCGAAAGACGAGGTATAATAATGAGCAGATCTGCTCAGCGGACAAGTATTCACAACAGTAAGTACGATTTTCCAACTTTTATTATCGACCACAATACACGCACTCGTGTTTACGATATCGTGTCGATATATTGTTGAGAGGATCTTCTCATCCAGGTCTAGTGAGATCATGCGAAATTCAATCGAGGCGTATTATATTATAGTAGGCTTCGAATTTTGTTGCAAATATTGATCTTTCCTAATTGAAACCTGTAACTGAAAAAAATCACAAAGAAATATTAACATTCTGTGTGTGTGAGGCAGGCAATTAAATGTGTAGACATTAAATTGGTATGTAAATAGAACTAATTTTGTTACACACAGAGTGGTCCATGTTCTAATTACTTTCTGTTGTGAGAATTAATTTTCACAGTTTTGTAATATTTCACATGGCTCATTCTGTGTATTTTTACGATAGAAATCGAGTCCTTTTCCTTTTATTGTGAAATTCTACGAACGTACAAAAATTGTCTTCCTCGCGACAACCGTTACTATCCGAAATATCCACGAACCCTTGTCGAAGATTTATATCGAAAGAAAACAGTTTCCATCACAATTTCGTGATCCTGGGAGTAAGGGAGGGAAAAAAGATCTCGTCTATCCTCGAGAGATCTTTTGTCCCGTCTCGCTATTGTGTTCCGTCACTGGATCGCGCGGATCCTCGTTTAGCTGTATTGGGGAAGAATTAAATTCGGAAACGGACGGACGAAACGTCGCGGACATCCCGTAGATTCCGGATATATCGTGGGAAAAAACGCATGTACAAATAATGTGGCAAATTCTCATTTTTCTTTGGAAGAAAGCATCAGGGGGCAAAGGAGGAACAGGAGGATAGTTTCGGTATGAGAAAAAAGCTGTCAGAGATCCCTGCTTTTCGTGTTACACATTGAATTAAAAAGCGCTGTAAAAAAAGTGACCTGTAATGGAAACGTGTAATTAATAATAGATGCAACGCAATTTATAATCCGAATTGTGATTCTAAATATTATATTTAAAAAATAATATAAATATATAGCAGTAATATGAGTCAATTTATAACGTGATGCAATTTGAATTATCATACAAAATTGGACAGTAAATTATATAAATATTCAACCATTGATCTTAATGGATATCTTTTAAGAAAGGTACGTGTTATAGAAATGTACATTGTATTAATTAAGCTATCGAGCAACGTAAATTTTATAGAGAAAAATAGCGATTTAATAACAAAAACAGAAATTTAAATAAATTTCGAGGAAACTCTGCATATATCGTTATCCGTTTTGAAGCGGACGGTGTCTCGTAAAGAGTTCGGTGAAGAAATATCTTTCTCTGCGTAACCGCAAAGACGCCGATAAAAAAAGTTTGAGGAAAGCGTGTTTGGTATACATAAGTGGCGAGAGATAAATTAGAGAATCTGCCACGCCTGTACTTTTAAGATCCTAAGAACCGACGTGAAGTGTTCTTTGGCGAAGTATTCGTTGTCTCCCGAATCTGGAAACCCTCAGACTTATTCCTTCTTATCTGACGCACGTCGATATTGCGTCTCGATAACCGAAAGAAAAGCGTATTTTTTAAACTGCAACTGAATTTCAGCTGTTAAAGAAAGTACAGAATTATCTGCATTGAAATATGCAGTTGGATATTTTCTTGACAATGTTAAAAGAACTTAAACACTAGAATTTAATTAAGCTGTCATTATATATAAAAATAAAAAATGATTAGATATCTAATATTTTATTAGAATATTGAAAAATTTATCGAATTATAATCATAAAAATAACAAAATATAACAAAAGTATATAATTAAATAGAAACAAAATGCCTGTATTTTCGCACTAGAATTAATTTAAAAAATCGAGAATTTAGCAGTACTAAAATCGGCTCCAAACCGTCACCGTCGTTTTAAAGTTGTCGCGCTGCCATGCTGGTAATGTTTATTGATAAGATAACCAACATGCGGGTTCCACCAGCATATTGTTCGTTGGATTCTTTGTTCTACGTACTGAATGTCTGTGGAATAAGTCGAAGGCAGAAAACGACTATGACGATCGCCATAAACTTCGTCGCGTGCTTATTTCACAACACAGTTTGCGCTAATTTATTAATAGTCTCTATTTGAGTTATATATTATTTTTAAAAACTAATTTCTTTTTAAGAAAAAACAGAGAGAATATACTTTTCGATATTTTTTAATAAAATATAATAGCTAATTTCTGCTAAATACAAATATTATATTGTCATTTAAAAATTAAAAGACAAATTATTATATAAAAGAAAGGATTTATTCCTTTTTACTGTAAAATATATTAGAAGCTCGTTATATATATAAAATAGGTGATTTTCAAAATTTCTTTTTGGTTGCTGTATTTTTATATTATGTATGAAGAATCCGCGTAAGTACAGGAAAAGCTACTTTTCTCTTCTATTTTCTTTTTTTGCGTAGCGAATTTATGGACTTCTTCTGCCATCGAAGGGCCCTCAAGAAAAATTCTCACGATTACATGGTCGCAGCACGACCGTATCTCATACCATATTTAATCTCTATAATACGTTTCAATTACTAAAGCGAGACGCGGCCATTATTTACTGCAACTTTTAGCCTACGGCTCTTTCCGGCCACCCCTGGACACGCTCCTACCAAGAAACTGCCGTGTCCGACGCGACGTTACGCCACTTCGATTAATTATCTTGATTACCGTGGATTATCTCGCGCTTAATTCGCGCATAACGCATTTCCGTTATCGGTATAATATGTTATTCCAAAAAAGAGATTTAATTGGACTGACCGCGGCTCGGATGAGAGAGGACAGAGAGAGATCCGGGCTTTCACCTCGCGGAATAACGCGGTGTTAAAACCTGGGCCTCGTGTACCCCTCGCGGTGCTGTCCCCCGCGCGAGAAGCGAATTAAATGCGAGGAAGAAAACCGGCGCAGTGGTCGCACACACCAATATACGTGACCGGGAGCCAAGTAAGGAATTTATTAAATTAATTTGACGCGACGACGCATCTCGTAAACTTCGTAGATGACCTCACTTTATAATTGTCGAGAATTACTTGCTGGCCGCTCATTCCAGGCCCTCGCGAGCTTAAAGTCTAAAGCTCCTTTTACTCCCTGCGCTTCTTGTCGTATCGCGATATGTTTCTGTGATAACTATATTTCCACTGAGAGAAAATATATATGAAAAAAGCGCGGCGCGTTTGTTAAGAGAAAGATAGATGAAATTTTATGGTAAAATTTGAAAGATTCTAAAGAAATAATTAAGATGAAAATCCACAAATTAGGAATATTTTTGACAAACTAAAATTTCGAGAAGTTTATTATGTAACGTATAATTTCTTCTATTTTCTTAGAAAAAATAGAAGAATAAAATTTTCTCATGCAATAATGATGATAGAGTTAATGACTTTGAAAGCAACAATTCCGTGCGAGGCGTTTCACGGCCTATGACTCGACTTTTTTAAATCGTTATGCCGCGCATATGTCAGTGGCAGCGGCAAGTCACAGCTTCCGTCGCCCTTCAGTCGATCAACGTATGTGCATCCAGCGCTACATGTCGGCCTGCATGTACGGCACGTGGGCGCTACGCACGTTTCTAAGGAAACCGCGACTTCTATTTGTGGCACGGCGACTGGCACCGCCCGCCAGCTGATTTTTTTCCCCCGTCCGGAATCGAATGCATCGGTTATCGCTACACAACGGTCACCTTTCTTCCCTCTAAGAAATATACTCATTTAAAATTTACCATACAGAAATTGAAATAAGTCTTATAAAAGTCGTATAAATATAGAAAAGAAATGTAACGAAACTCTCTGGCAAATCTTCGAGGAAATTTCATTTTTTAAATCATTGTTTAAATTTTTTTACGTTATGTGTCTTTACGTGTGTCAAATAAATTGCCTAATATAAGTAAATTTAAACGAAATTAATGAAAATTAATCTCTTCTTAACGTTGATTTTGATTTTTAAACTCTCACACAGATATTCTACAAAAATATCGGAAAGTATTTATAAGATGATTTATACATGCTCATACGGATATCGATTTAAAGTTCCTCTAACATAAGTGGATTTGAAAGAAGTAGCTCGGTCGTGAAGCGAACATGTGTCAGATATCCATGGGAATTGATGACCAGCAATTGGAAACCAAGAAGATTGAGGAAGGTCTGGTTGCGAGATATTTCAAGAAGAATATCCAACATATGGCTAGACGTTCCGCCACTTCCGTTCGTGGTTGCACGCTTTTAAGATGACACACCATGATCCACCAGCCATGTGTCCCCCAAATTGCATACTGCCGACCATTAAGGTTACGCTGACCTTCGATGCACAAATATGACAGAGAAACGAAATTTGGAATTGCAAAAGTAAATCAATTGAAACTTTTTATTGTCGAAGGAAAATCTAGGTATTTAAACATAAATTATCACTTTTTTTTTAATAATTCCGGGAATGACATTTTATAAGAAAGTTCTTTTCTTATCATCATTGCTAGGGTTAAGTAAAGATAATTATAAAAATGATAAATGAGAGATTGTTAAATAGAAGGAACAACATTTTTATGCATTATTGAAGCATTATAAAAATTTGTTATCCTTTTCGATAGCAAGATATGCTCTTTAGTATAAATATTCTTTGAAGGAGAGGGTTCACGATGCGACAAAAACGTAGGAGGGACCGTGACATCCAAGTGTCACGTCGGCACGCACTTCGCAAAGTGGTTCGATGCGTAAAGTTTATTTTCGAGCTCGACGTAGCACGTGTTCGAGACGAAGCGTCGAACACGAGTTTCCACTTGGCGGCATTTCCGCGACGCGGGTATCACGTGTGCATCCTGAACGTGTGCATCGGACACGTAACTCGCGACACCCAAACGAACACCTCTATCTTTATCACGTTCGTCTTTTTTGCGAAAAACTTTTATATCATCGATTGCGTCAAAATCGAGTAGTCTTCATTAGGTATTCGCCTTTTCATCCACTCGAGATCGACAGTAAAAAGGTAAAAGATATGTCATAATAATGTAATTTTTCATTAAATAATAATACAGTTTTTATGATAAAATAATACGATGTAATAATATTTAAAAGACCTACATGGCTATCGAATTATGACCATTACTCTTGCGTTTAAAAGGGTACGCGAGTTTTTATGTAATTTATTGTTATCGGCCGGACTCCCAACTTGAACAGACAACTTGAGTTATAAACTCGTCGGAAACTTACCTATGGTTACACGTGCGTCAGCCGTTGCGTGTGCTGTTGATGGACGAGTCTTCCCTGTTCTTGTTCCCACCAGCTGACGACATCCATGAATTCCCCCGTCTCGGTGATCTCTTGCTTGTAGTAGAGGGCCCCGGCGAAGGTTTCCGGGCTGGTCGCGTAGACGGTCGTCGCACCCTCTTCGCTGTCCCCGGCACCGCTGTAGGGTGACAGAATCTGCGGCTCCAGATTCTCCTCGTTCTGAGCGTAATACTCCGAGGGCGGCGAGGCCACCGAATTTGGCGATAGTCTGGAGAAATTCTGTCCACCGGTCATAGTTCGCGGTTCCAAGTTTTCTTCATCGCCTGCCGAGGATGCGTAGTAGTCACGTGGGGATGGAATAGCCGTCCGATTGGGGGATAATCTGTGAGAAAAAGAAATAAAATTAATATGTTTAAAGAAAAGCATACTTTTAGCTCTTTATACTCAAGCGCTTTAATTACATTATTAAATTATAATTAATGTGATCATCCATAATTATTTTATAAAGATACAAAATAATAAAATAGAAGCGCACGTCTTTCTCCAAATTTCTGTCTTCTTTCAATTGTTTCATCTTAACATTCAAAATTTACCTGGATAATGTAATTTTCGATTTGGCAGCACTTTCATCTTCTTCTTCATCCACATGTTCCCCCTCGTCGTCTTCCGCGGCTAGTACATCATCCTCGAGAACAAGTCTCTCGCCAGAGCCATTGTGAGTCGAAGAGATGACGCTGCTGGTCGGAGAAGGCGCGCA
This sequence comes from Temnothorax nylanderi, assembly GCF_030848795.1. NCBI lineage: Eukaryota > Metazoa > Arthropoda > Insecta > Hymenoptera > Formicidae > Temnothorax > Temnothorax nylanderi. Next base: position 1,471,212 of record NW_027249092.1, on the reverse strand, counting down.
TTGTACACCGACAGCAGTCTTGGAATCATATTCCACGCCATCGGCTTCGGCCAGGAGCCTCTGAAGGCCTCTGATGTACTCCACGGCCATCCTGAGAGTCTCTACCTTCGATAACTTTTTACCCCTGTCACCATAACCCGCGGCAATGTGGCTCGGAATGTGTTGTCGCAATGTAGCAAATCCATTGTTCACTTGTTTCACGCGATTCCTCTCCCTGGCATTTCTTCGAGCAACAGCAACAGGCGGTGGTTGTCCATTCTTGCCGTGCTTCTTCAATCTTGAGGGATCGTACGGGGGTAACACTGTCGTGGAATTTGTTGTGTTACTGCTGGTGTTGTTTTTCGGGACTATCAACGTTGGTTGATTACCGATGATATTGTTCTCGTTATCTTGTAACGTTCGCAGCAACATCAATTGTTCTTGATCGTTGCCGTTTATCTGTACTCTATTGCAAAACACCGTTACCCCCATGGTCGCCATTGTGCTCGTTTCAACGAGTTCTTTTCGGTGACACGAATCAAGGCCTTAGAATGTGTGAACTATCATCGAAGTCGACCGCGATATTGTTCCAAGCTGAAAAAGTTAATTCCTTTCGTAAAGTTTAACGTTGTAATCAATTTTTTTAAGTAATTTATCGAATGTTATCAAGAATCTTTATCGTTTTTATTGAATAATAAATAAATCTAATGAGAATAATTAATGTAATGGAAATGGAATATGATTAATAACAAATTTTACACCTACGTTAAAAATTATGCAGTATCGCGATAAATTATGGATTCCACGAACTATTGTGCTTTGAATATTGTACCGCGTAATTTCCACAATAATGTTGATTAAACGAGTTGCGTTAGGAGACACAGCGGTCGATAAACGACACTAATGCTTGTCGAGGACGAATCTAATTGCCGGGCTTATAAATAAAACGTGTCCTCTTCTCGGAGACAAAGGCGATTATCGACGTAGACCGTTCGACGACGCCACGATTGGGTGTCAATTCAAATCTGGGTCAGACCCTTTTCGTGTTCGCAAAAAAGCATTATAAATATTTTATGTGAAGACATAACACTTTCAAATTGTGATTAATGAGATATTGTTAAATGTTTATTTCTAAAGAAATAGTATATTATACATCCAATTTTCTATCTTACATATACTTTTATTCTTCCCGAAAGCTGACGATTCGAGATAAAAATGCGTGAATTTTTACTGTAGTCTTTTACAAGAGCTTATATAGCTTCTTCCTTTACTAACTCATGAAGCTGATGACCCAAACCGAGATCTAATTGTCTCGCTGCCGGTCGCCACAGCTTAAGTAAAGCATGAGGTCACCGTCTATTCTTCTCCACGACGCGACGGTCGTCGACTCCTCGGAAACTATTATCGAGATCTTTCAAAACAAATCTGTCTTAACGCACGTTATCAGTATATTTTAATGGAAAATTTTTTTCCATCTAATATCAAATATTATAAATTTCGTTCTGTGCACATATCGTTCGCTCACGACTGAGCACTCGCCGAATCATTGCGGTTTAATTTAAATTAATTTAATTTTTTAATAAAATTGAATTAAAACGGTGGGTCCGTCCGATTATAAAATTTATTTATAATTTTAATTTACTTTTAATTGAAAATAATTTACTTGTGCAATACGAGTTATTGCTGTTATTGTGCCAATTGCTATTAAGCTATAAAAGACGTTATATTTTTAAAGCGATATGGCTACTCAGTTGAATACTTACCGAAGATCAAGCTTGATGAAAATACTCTCTCATTGATATCTTTTCGCGCAATGTTATCGATTAGTGCACTTTTCTTCTTTATTAGAACGTTGATCGATGTACTGCATGTTGCACTTACGATGGACACAAATATTGAATTACAATCCAGCTTTCGACCTCGAAATCGCAGCAGTCATCCACTGTAAATTGTTGAACACACCGTGGACATTCAAATAATTAGAGATCAATATTGATCTAATGTTCCCAAACGAACAGTAGCTCCGTAATTTGTATTTGAATTATTTTGGCACGGTGTAATATTAATGTAGATTGGTCAGGATCGATCTGTTTTGTATTTTAAGTCGCCGGCACACACGAAACACATTTAACACGTATTTCTTTTCTATAAAAAGACATTTTTGATGTCCAATATATACGAGAAGAAGATTCTCTTGAAACTTCAACTACACGCACTCAAGTAATCCGTGGGTTGAAAATCTTCATTCATCACCACTCTTCACTCTTCACTTACGACGATCCACATGGATCATGTGGCGAACAATCTGGTCCACGTTGATTTACGAAACGGAGCGGTAACGGAACGGAAATATCGAGGGTGCCCTTAAGAGTACAAAGACCCCTGGGACTAGCTGGAAGCTCGCGTTTACCGTCGCTGGAAGGGAGATCTTCACGATCGCGTATCACCAGCACCTCTGTTCGCCGATCATGCCTCCGTGGTATGCACTACATGGCGTCCGCTTCGAGAATGAGCGCGGACATCGATAGATGGGTTACGTTTCAGCATTTTGCCGTGCCGCGCCGAGTTGAATCGCGGGGTTGGAGCGAGAAGGGAGAAGGGCGCCCGTGCGCGAGAGGGAGCGAAAGCCGTGAAAGGGAAGAGAGGAAGAGAGAGAGAAAGAAATGGTGGGGATTTTCAGCACGCGCCGCAGCCCCTCGTTTCTTCTCCCCCGGAACTGAAAAAGGGGGACCGTGCGCGCCATATGCCCGGGGAGAGAGAGAGCGTGTGCCGGTTGTGCCACTACGTGTGTGGGTCTACGGCCCAGCAATAAATGCGTGGCGCACATTGGTGCGTGCGTACGTGCGTGCGAGCGTGCGTGCGTACGTACCTTGCCCGCAATTACCGCTTCTTGTACCGGCCGTAGAAGACTGTACGAAAGACAAAGTGATCTTGGTAATCTAATGTGTAATTGAACGGCGGTCGATACGCGATTAAAGGGATCTGTATTATTATGTACTTTAGCCCTTATTGGCCTACGATGATACACGTGCCGACGGCGAAGTAATATTATTACGTAGTCATGTTTATATTGTTAGTCTACTTAGCGGCTGCTCTGTCTCTATCCGGCATGTCCTACTTGCATACAATATATTATGCTAGAGGTTCGTCATCGAGAGGCATTAAGTTGCCTATGCATTTTAATCAATATCATTATTACATAGAATTGTTTTAATTTCAGAATATTTCTGTGGCCAATATAGAATATATATACTTGATTTTATCACAACTATTACTTATTTAATAAAGAACTGCTCCTGTTGGGATATTGCAAACTTCATAATAGTAATCAAAGATTACATAATGGATATGTGTATCAAACAAATGCGTTTCGTTCTTGTATTTCTGTTCTTTACTGTCAGATTTTAATTTTCACTTTGTACGGCATAGAATGTAACATGAGAAAAACACTCTATAAATTTTGTATATTATGATAGCACTTGAGAGACGAAATAATAAGACTTTAATGTAGCTTTTAGTGACTTCGTACACTTTTACTTGCAAATAGTATTGAACTGCATCTCAAATCTTTCAACTGCATAAAAAAAAATCGAAAAAAAAATAATTCAATTCCACCTGGCATATTTCCTACTGCAGCAAAAGACAGGAAGAACCACACTCGCTCGTCGCGCCGCGGAAGTTTCGTGTTTCGGGGCGTACCGCTCGTGAGAACGACATACCAAATGCGAAATATAATTTTTGTTCGGGAAAATAAAAAAGACCGGTTCTCTAAAATTGTCTACTGGCGGACATATCGTTATTTAAAGCTTCATGCTTTATTTCATAAAAAAATTGTCTTAAGACTTTGTTTTATTAGCAATTATTTTTAAAGGTATCTACTTATCTTAAAATAAAAAGATAGAAAAAAAGTGAGAGAAATTGGTTCGAAACGCCTAAAGATTCATATTAAATAATCAGGAATTGTTGTAGTTGCAAAATGGTGATTGAGTTGAATATTGAATTAGAGCGTACCTAACTGTAATTTTTATGCGCATACGTAAATTATAATTTAGAAAGCAACCGCGATAAAAAGCTTTTCATGCCGGGGGCTGTGCTGATTATGCCTAAGGGATCGGAGGGTTCAGTAGGATTCGACCTAGATCTAGTCTGCATTTGTGCACCCAAACCTGAGAGCCCCTAAACCGACCGTACGATTAAAACGGAGGCCCGAATTTATAATATAATACATTATGTAAACTGGGGCTGTGCCTACAAAACCTCGTGCGCAGAATTTTAATTTTAGATTTGCAAAGCGATAATATTATTTATTAAAATGCGATAAATGTCTAGAGTCCAAGATATTTATGTCTCATAAATCTGAATTGATATTTTATTGATAATCAGTAGTTCTCAGTTAGCAGTTTTTATGGTATAGCAGGACGAAATGAACACTGATTTTCCGTTCCATAACAGCTGGGAAAAATCTGTTTATAGGAATAACGCGTATGGTGCTGTCGTTTTCCCATGCGAGAAAAATCCTCTCCTTCCGTAAGGGGATTAACGCAATTCGTGCGCGAATGGTTTTCACGTGACACCGATTAGTCCTTAGCGGTTAAGACGATGATTTATGAAATCTTTCTCGAGGATGATGCTTTCTCTTCTCGCTTTCTCATTATTTTCATTGAAAACGGGAAAGGACCAATCCTCACATATGATACTCGTTAACGACGATGGGATATTTCCTTCTCGAGTAAATTGATGGAGGCGGCCATTCGATGCGGGTTTGCTTTTCGCGTAACGCACAATTGAGAATTTATATGACGTGTTATAAGAAAAATATGTGTAAGGACGTCATGCGAGGAATATAAAACGGCACATATGTGCATATATGTTCGTTGTTGCACGACCGCAGCTCCTAAGCGTCGCGTCGTGTCTTATCGCGCGTTAAATGTGCGTAATTCAGCGATTATCATTGCGAGAGTAACATATATCGAGCGCTTGCCATTTAAACCCGATGTCAAACCAGGTGGAGTCCGAAATCGCGGTACCTACCATGCCCCATAAAGTCCCCGGATATGTTGATCCGGTAGTTGCGCGCAAACAGACTCAAATATTTTCAAAGGCGTATACGCGGCCTCGGCGAAGCCGAGCTTTTTGCGTGCGCGCGAGAAGAGGGAAAAACGTGCACGTCGGAGCACAAAGTGATCTGATCCTGATTTACGTATCCAGACGAGGCGGCGCGATCGTAATATCCCCCGATCGGCCTCGTTCCCGCCACGGCACTCCGTATATCACGGAGTTTCGGTATTATCGAGCGGCGCATCGATGCCGCTCGCGACCGTCCGACTGATAAGTTTACAGGCTCATCCGGGGGCATTATGCGTCGGAGAAGATTCTCCAACAATGGGAGACTCGGTGGGGCCCCACGGCGGTCCCCCGGTTCTCGCGCATAATCCCCACGAGCACTTCTCTCTCGTGGGATTCCGCCGAGGCGTGTGCGCCCCCTCGGTGCCCCTCGGCACCGGGAGATTAAAGTTCCTCTCGCGAGGGTCGCCGCTCTATATATTTCGTTATAAATTCGGCTGCGATTCTCGTTCACCGCGGCTTATAGTATTGGCAGTCCCGGTTGCGCTCTATATGGACGCGAGCGTGGCACCATCCCCGACGGTCCCCCGCTAATTTCCTGTATTTATTGTTAAAGGGATAACCGTCGAGATTATTGATGACCGTATTATTGTGACAATGCGATGCCTATTTGATCACATTGCCGTGGCGGAACGTGAGCTCTTTCGTCTTGCACGCAACATACGGCGTGCGCACCCCTTAAGTTTACATTTCATTTAAATTCTAATGTTTAAAATCTACTTTTGCTTCTAGAGATCTCGCCGTTCTCTTGCTGAATCTATCGCAAAGATTCGTAGTAACGAAATAAACGTTATTGCCTATATTTAAGTATTGATCGTGAAGTGCTAGCTTCGTTGTAGGTTCGTTCGTATTGACGATCGTCACCGCCTGGTACGAACATGACTCGTTCTTCCGGTGCGACGGGGTGGAGTAATAAGTCCCTCGACTCACGATTATCGGTCAAGTCATGCCAGCACGAGCGCAAGTTCAACGTGTAAAATTCGTGCAGCCTGATGCGCCGCGGGGGCCCACGTGCTTAAAAAGCGCTAATAACACGACGAGTGCTTCAGACTTCGTCTGCGTTAAGCGGCCGAAGCGGTCGACAGCCGCGGCAGAAAGTAAGAGGCAAGAGGGATGGAATGAGAAGGAGAGGTGGTGGTGGTGACGGGGAAGTAGGGAGTAAAACGAGGCAGAAAGGGGGTGGATCAGTGCGGGCCCTTTGTCACGACGCGTGCCCCTGCACGTGTGCACGACCAATGCCTACGCACTTCTGTTACGCACCATGCTTCGTTGCAGGGGCGGATTTCGAAGCGATAAATTCGAACGGCGCGACGGTGCTTCGGAGGAATGAGTTGCACTTCCGTTCTGTCTGCAATTTAATTATTATCGTGCAATCGAATTAATCGAAAGTGAATTCAAATTTTTGCTTTCATATAAAAAAGTCTATGAAATCACAATGTAACAATAACATATAAATTTATTATTAATATTATCTTTAAATAATAAAATCTAATCATAACAAGAAAAACACTATTTAAGAATATTTTAACTAAGGATAGATCTAATTATTTACATTAAAAGATATTTTAGCCGAAACAAATTTTAATTGTAATTTAGGGGATGTGCATTGGATAGAAGCAAGGAAGAAATTGCGATATCATCGTGTTGTTTTCATGACACGCAAGATATATTACGTGAAATAGTCGATTCCTTGTTTCTCGCCCCGACCCTGATTCGAGGCGCACTTACGCTCCGCTATACAACTCGTCCTACGTGCCTACGTAGGTGCGTTCTATTCAACTACGAAAGGTAATTCTACTCCCCTTTTCTCTATCGGGCCCACCCTGCCACGGGCTGAGCTTTACAATGTGCAAAATTATACGATCAGGCTGCTCGATCTACTCTCCCCCTCTCCTGCGCTTCACGCTGACTTTGCTTGAATTTGTCGATTGTAAACGATACTCGTGCGTTTTGTGCAACATAACACGAAAATTTTTGGCATCAAATTTTGTATAGCGGCGAACACACGATCTTTTCGTCAAAGAAGTGGCGTTAAAATGACGTAATGATGAATGTATCAATTGTAAAAAAGACATTTTAATGATTAAATATGTACTTGTTATAAAAATAAAAAAGTCTGAGTATTATTATGATTAAGTGCAGAATTTTTCATCAATTTCACCCTGTAAAAAGACAATAAAAATCCTTATTATACTCATTGATTCAAATATTATGCTTCTGTGACATATTAAAATATTTTTTCCTATTATTAATCGATTGCATATATTTATATATAAAAACGTATTTGAATATCAAAGACGTGCATGTCAATGTTAATTACATTACGTCATGTAAATGTTTCTGAATTATACGGAAATTAAAAAGTGAATTGCTATATTGATTCTGTCACCTTCACGCGATTACTAAATCTTCAGAGTACGGAAACAGTCTGCAGCCGTCTGAATTATCTCAACTTTTAATGGCGCAAGAAGAGAACTGTCTTCCAAATATTCGCGCGATCTCTTAGCGGTACCTTTGCGCTTCAAGATAACAAAAGTAAAAAAAATTCTTCCTCCCCCCCCCCCTTACGCGCGAATATTTGGAAGACAGTTCTCTTCTTGCGCCATTAAAAGTTGAGATAATCCAGACCGTTTCGATGATAAAAGATTCGAAGGCGCAAAAAGTCCAAGCCGTTTCCTGCTCCAGGATTCGGTGGCTGGTAAGAGGGGGCGCAGAAAAGAGCCGAGAAGAAATCGCTCCTTTTTTTCTCTTTCTCTCTTTTCTCCCTTTTTTTTTGCCACACGTAGTCCGTTCAACTCACGCGGAGACTAATCCGTAGCGCCAATGGATCTCACGCTCCTCTTTTTTTGCCGACCCTCGGCGAAAATGCCACCGCGACGATCTTACGCGTCGCTTCGCCGAAGGCGTATGACGCGACCGCTCGCGACAAGAAGCCAACTGTCGTCAGTCGTGTCATCCAAGGATACGCAGCGATGATAGTAATCAAATGGCGGTCAGCGGTTTCCTCCCGGAAGCAACCATATGCATCCCGCTCGCGACATGCTCTTGTCTCGCGTTGATGTCGCGTCAATTGCAAATGTCTTCAGTGTTCAGAGAAACCTTGTGGTTGTGTATGCATTAATGTTTTTATTACCGACCCTTGATCGCAGCGGACCGATAAATTCGCCTCATTTTAGATCGCTATACAATATTTTTGGAATTATTTCGCAGTATTAATTTATATGATTAGAAACAGTACAAAGGCAAATTATTCTAATTTGATCGTTTCTTGTCTACGCTCTTCTACATATACATTCTACACATGAAACAACTTTAAAAAGTACGAAAAATGTTATTTGTACTTTTAGAGTAATGTATTTGAAAAATATAATGGAATAGTTAAACGTCATTTAAACTATTTTTCCCACAGTCCACCTACAGTCATAGCTGAAACCCATTGTCCGCTTATTGCATGTTATAATTGTGTATTATTATTACAAACGGTAACTTGTTTGAAGCAAAAAAAAATAAAGATAATTACCGATGCATGTAACGTCGCGGCGTCGGACTCGTTTCGATTGTTATCGAGACGCGCGTGTGTGTTATAACTTACAACCTCCGACCTACAGGCATAGAGAGTGCAAGAAGGAGGCTTCTGTGCGGCTCGAAGTCGCGTGGCCGAAGCGTGGCTGCGACTTACCGTCCTCGTTCATCCTGCCGGTTGGAAGGAACCGGATGACGGGAAGGGGACGGCAGATACGCGCGAGCGACGGTGCGAGCGGGACGACCGATGAGAGGCGCACTTCGTTCGTGTGCCCGGAACGAGTGACGTGGGACCAGCTGCGCTTTGGGGTGCCCGCTTCGTCCGCTTCGTGCTCGCGCGCGAACGGGATCTCGTTCGTTCGGTCCGCGTCACAATGCAACGATCGCCGACGTGTCGTGTTTTCCTCTCCCGCTTTAAAGGGAACGAGACAATCTTTCGGAGACGACCGACGCTCTTTCTCTCTTTTTCTGGCCATTCAGGCCAATCGGGGCACACGCGTTCTTTAACCCCGTCTCCCGCGGGATTCGCAATTTCGCTGTCAGCGAGATTACGTTTGGTATATGAAAAACGATATATAGGTTGCGCCTGAGAGCCGGCGACCGGCGAGTATCATTTCAGAGGCGGGCAGGTTCTCCAATCAATTTGCAAGTATTTTCATCCTCTTTCGCAGAGAGTGCAAGTTGATGTTTCGACATAATCGAGCAGGATACTTTGAGACAGATAATTACGAAGAAGCAAAAAATATATTAATCCCACACACCGGCGGACAGACAAAGCTTTGAGAAATTAATATCGAACAGAATGGGAACGGTTGATTGACAGTGATTCCGAAATTTTTTTACACAACCAGTCGACATCGTTAATGAAATGCATTTACGTTGTGACTTGCAGATCTCGCGACGCGATGCAACGCAGGTGAGAGTAACCGATTTTGCACCTGGAGGCATCGCGAAATTGAGCAACATGAAATATCGATCGTACCGTCGACAGCGGCTCGACATTCGTTGCAACAATGTAAGTCGAAATGATTAATTAATTAATTAATGACCTAGCGAGTTACGCTCTGATGACTTTCTCATGTCACAATGTTACACATTGTTCGGCATGACTTTCTTGGAAATCTTTCAATACATTCACAATATTAAGATACGACGCACACGAAGTCTTTGCAAGAATTTATTTAATTAGATAAAAGATAGGAATAATATATCGATAGATTAGAAAATATGCGATTAGGCATTTTTTTCGTATACGGATAAATTTTTAGTAACTGAGATCATGTGTTAGAAGTCTGTCTGTACAAATAAAAATTGAAACGTGTGAGCAGTCGTGCGCTACCGAGGTAGGGTACCCGAACAAAATCAAAACGTGCCGGGTTGCATCCGCGCCGACACGAGCCAACCCCTCGGGCTCGATTTTCCTCCCTACTACATTTCCTAATTACGAAAACACTCGTTTCCTCGGACATTTCGGGGGAGGTGACGGGGTTCGTTTCCGACTTCCTCTCATCGGGCAGACAGTCGGTTCCTGGTCTCGGACGAGCGATTCTCTCTCTTACGGCTTGCGGCTCCGACATACGCGGGGCATAACATATGCGGGCAGATGGTTTCTGTCCCCCTCCGTACCCCACCTACCCTCTCTCTCTCTCTCTCTCTCTCTCTCTGTACCTCCCCGCACCGACTCCCTTCCCGGTACATTCGATTTCTGGTCTCCCCTCTTCGTGCTGCATCGCGTCTGAGCGACGACCCGAGCCGAAAAAGCTCGGGGCACCCTCTACGAGCGCGCGAGTGCTCTTGCCTGTTGCCCACCCTAAAAATATCCCGAGACTCATCCAACCACCCTGCGCGGCACTCATCAATAACGTGCGCAGTGGTTCTCCCCCCGACTCGTCAACCACTTGTGGAGTTTCCGCTGATGACAATAACGGGATACTAATTTCAGTAATAGGAAGTATATATATATTTTATCTTCATTTGTCTGATATTCTTAAACAAATTATCTATATTGATTTATGGAGAACCATCGTAGATTTCTCTTTCAGCGTAATCAATGTTTTAGCAAAATCTATGTTAACAATTAACGTCCATCGTATTCCACGACATGTCACGATAGCAGTCGGATACGCCAAGTTCCGACTGCCGTCGAGACCTGACTCGGGAATCGATTCACTCGTCGCCACGTCACGTCTTCTGTCGAGAAGAGCGTTTTGTAAGGTTCGGGCAACCTTGCACACGTGAGAGAGAGTGGCGCAGGAGAGTGAATTTTAGGGGTGGATTCAGCTCCGTGGCATGCGACGCTATTCTTTTGTGCCTTCGACCCCAGCGAGGCCGACACTGCCTCTCGTTTCTCTCTTTCTTTCTCCTTTCCTCCTTTCGATTGCCGTACACCTCCTTTCTTCCCTTCGTCCCTTCGCCCCTGCCGTGACCGCGCTCGTGCGCGAGGGGTGCCCCGCAACCCTCCGTCTATCAGGGCAAGCGCCTGCACATGCGTGTTCGCACGCGAGGACAACGGATCTCATATTGTATTTCACGTCGGGAAAGCGCGCGAGTAAAACTGTCGTGTTGCTTAATGTATTCGCGGCGTGCTAACGAGTGTCTGTGATTTATCGCCATCGCCGAGAGAGACCCCGTACTTTCCTCTTGTCGTCGTTGCTACGGCATCGAACACTTGACGTAGGAAAAAAAAGATGCAAATCTTATATACGAGATAAATAAATATAATTTAGAGAAGCAGCTTATGTATTTTGATTTACATTTTTCTTTTCACGCATAAAACCCTTTCTTCTTTAAGATTTTAACGTTTGTCGTGTTTTGTAAACTGAGGTTAGTTGTATCCCAACACCTTTTTGTTACACGTTTAGCCAATTCCTTATTTTTAAAAGGTCAGGAGGCTCTCGACAATTCTGATAATTCCGGATAGTCGGAGAGAGACCGCGTATTCCATTGAGAACCTCTAGTGTCGCTACGCGATATCAGAGTGCAGTTATTCCGGATCACGGTCTGTACGTATCGGTCCCGAGTTCTGGGCAGGGGCGACATATGCCACCTGAATGCCGAAAATCAGGGGGAGCAGTCAGGTTTCTGGATCGAGTCGAAATTCGGGGATGCAAATAGAGATTAGCCATTGCCGACACACCGCGCCGCGCCGCGCCGCGCCGGCTCACCCCTACATACGTGCGTGCGTACGTACGTGCGTGCGTGCGTCTGCATTAGTCGCGTATATATGCATACATAATTTATCGCGCCACGCATCGATACGGGGTCTGGCGTCTGTTATTGTTAAAGAACGCGGTGGCCACTTCGACACAATTGTTACGGCGCATCGCACACGCACATAGACACATAAATTGCAAATTTGGTGTTTTTTTGATACTGTATGCACCGGTCCACTCAGGGGGGGGGGGGGTAAAAGAAGAGGGTATATGTAATACGCTAGGTGCACAATAACGACTGCACTAGCATTGTGCCATTGTTACTTATTTGCATCCATTGTAGTATTTTATTGCCGTGTGTTCGCCTAGTATTGCAAATTATATTAGACGTCTAACATGTTTTAGGTATTCGAAAATGTCTAAAACAAATTATTATATTATGCAGTGTATTGTAAAGTTATCGTTAGAGATCCATACGATTTCTAATAATTTTGTTGTGAATTTGTCCACCAAAAAAGCTACGATATTCTATTTAAAAAAATTAAAGTAATTTTGGGAGATATGTGTATAGTTTAAATTTCTTCGATATAATTGAAATTGTTTTCGTTTTATAAATTGATACATTGATTTTGAAATCGATTGTTTCATACGGTCAATATCTGGAACCGAATATATGCATTGATTTCGATATTGGAATCACAAACTGAATAACGTTATCAATTTCGGACTCTGTTGGATAACAATTACTTAAAACGATTTCACATATCGATTTCGAAATCAAATATTGATTGCCACAATGTTCAAGACGTAAAAAAAAAGATCGAAAAACGACTTTCATTCTTCACTTGGAGCATGCCGCGAGTCCTCTCCTGAGCGGATAAAGGAAATCAATTTACACATAAAAATGCGGTTATTACTTTTTGCCGCTTAATGAAACGCCAGCAAACGCAAGCTTGTCGTTGCGTAATGCCCGGTTCGGAAGAGATGCATGGAGTGCGAAAGAGAAAGAACGAGAAAAGAAGCCAGGGAAAAATTTTCACTGTCTGACGTCGATGAAAGCAATTCGTAAGAAGTAGATATCGGTATGACACGATCAATTCTTTAGAATAAAGACCCTTCGACGCGGGAGAGACGTAGATGGAAAAGAGCAGGACGGAAGAAAGAAAAAAAGAAAGAAAAAGAAAGACACATTCCAATCCGCGTGGAAATAAATCTCCATATCTGACACGAAATGGAACACTTTGGCACTTTTCTACTGTAAGCCACGGATGAATATCCCCGCCGGAGGAGACAGAGAGGGTGGGGCGAAGCGCGGAAAAAGGAACCCGATGATTTCTACTTCGCTATGAAAGAAGTTGCGGACTACCAAGAGGATGGGTCCGGGGGATAAACGCACGAGAAGGATAGATAAAAAGAAGAATGAAAGGAAGATGAAGACTGGATGAAGAAATGGACCCGTCCTCCGATGGCACGGGGACCGTCTCAAATCCCTTTCTTTGAAGAAGTTTCCTCGTAGCGGTACAGCCTCTTCTTCTTCGTTCATTCCCTCGCCAGTCTTTTTTTCGGGTTTTAATGTAGGAAAGGGATGGCACCATTAATATCATTGATAAATTGCTACTGAAAATGCGAAATTCAGAATACGCAAAATTCAGAATGCGAAATAAATTTGCTTCAAATTAATAAAACTGTCATTATTTTTCTGGAATTAGCAAAAATAATATTGGTAGAAGCAGATAATTTAATTGGTCGAGTTGGAAGAATTGATCGAGCAGAATTGGTCGCAATTAATTTGTATAAATTCTACTCTTCCTATCCTTCTTACTTCTACGACAAATCGCGTTCGTACAATGGTGGACTCGGTATAGCAGACAGCAAAAGAGAGACCCTCTAAGGTCAATGTACAGGCTCGGTTTGGTCGCCGATCAGGTTCTTTTGTCCCTTTTAATCCGCAAAGACGTTGCTTGCGTAGCTGTGCCAACTTCCATCCGCTGGCTACTGATTTGTTGACTCACCTACAAACCTAAAAATCCTACAAAGTAGACAGGAAATCGGACTTGAACATGTGTAATTCTTTCCTTCGGTTCATTGTTTGTCAATTTCGTTTTTACCCTAAAAAATATTTATTTCAAAAAATTTAAACACGATAAATGGAAATAACATTTTCTTTCATATAACGCAATATTACTTTAATAATTTGTGTCTTAATTTTATACTTCTGTTGTAAAGAAAATAAAAGCGAACTTACGGGATGTAAGACTGAAACCTTCAACGTAACAATACTCTAATTATACTTTGTTCTACATTTTTGATAAGTAGGAAAGTAGAACATAAAAAAAATTAATTACATTTATCACAATATATTGGTCAAAATCACGAAGCACTTTTGACAAATAATTCACAAAATAATCTTTATATCAATCTACTTTCTTTCAAGAAAAATGCAACGTAATGGCTTGATAATAATTGACTCTCGGACCACTATGTTGCAATCGGAGATTCGGGTCTGCTATAAGGTTTAAGGAGTAAGCCTCGGAGATATCGGACGATTAGCGCTTCCTGTCTGATGCGGCAACCGCGAGTTAGCGAGTTGCCGGCACGCGTCCAGGATTCGCCGAAGTCAGACTCGCGGGGTGAGCGAGCGGGGCCGCACGGTCCTCGCCAAGAGAGAAGCAGGCGAGCGAGGGGGGCCAGAGGGCGGAGAGGGAAAGGGAGACAGGTGCATCGCACTGCCAATTATATTTCGGAAGGGAAAAAACGAGCGGTGCGTAAAAACAGGAAAAAAGTCCGTAGGCGCGCGCACATACGCACGTGCGAGAAGGAGAAAAGGGGGGAAAGCGAGAGCAACGAGGAAGGGGGAAGATTGAGGGCCCCAGCGAGAGCGGGGGAGAGTAGACGGAAGAGAGGATAGACGGGATACTGGAGAGGAAGAAAGTAATGGTGGTACTTTGAGCGAGAAAAGGAACGGTGCGCCGCGAGACGATGCATCGCATAACTCCATTTGCCATGTGATTTACGCGAACTTAATAGAGAATTTACATAATTATGGGGAAACAAAACTGATGTAATAGCATGTGCATCCTATCAAATAATGGCGATGTTAATATTACTTCCGACGAATGTTATTTTGGATGATTCACTGCTGTACTCCGTGGCGCGGCGCGGCGGCGTCATTCGCCGCGTTGTTTTTAGAGAAACTAAATGTTTCTAAAAAGTCGGTAATTACGAGACTTACCTTGACTCGAGCCATCCATTTCTGGCGACACATATGTACATTTATAGAAAAAAACTTGGCCGGCCAACGAAGGGGAGCGCGGAACGATTCTCAGGGACGATTCGGCCGTGTAAATTCGCTTTAACGCGATCCAGATGCCCGCGTAATTGACAGACAGACGGGCCTCGCGAGTGGTCGATTTTCATATTTTATCTCGGTAAACGGCGCGCGGTGACGGTACGCACGGCGCACCGCAACATTTAACGACAATAATGGCCGAGCATTAAATCTTGAGCGTGTATGTCACCGCTGGCAGCTCCGCCGGGCAGCCTTTAATTATCACGAGATTCGGAAGTGGACCCGAGGGGCCCTACGGGACCGACGTTGAGCCCGTGGATTCGCGAGGGGAAACGTGTCCGAGAGGGACGGAGAAGGCGCGGCCGCAGGAAGAAGAGTTTTGCGCAGCGGCTACGATCATGAAGAAGAGGTCGTGCACCTGCTGTTCGCACGCCACTAAAGGCCGTATTTATACTCGTTACTTGAATCTCGTCTCAAGGGCGTATCAAGTGAGATATCCCGATCGGAATTTTATATCTCAAGAACCACATAAACGATTCGATGATGACACTTTGAGCGGAGATTTAATGAACAAAAGAAACAAAAGAATAGTATTCGCTTATATTTACCACTCAGGCGTAGCGCTGATTGTGAGTATAAACTATCATTAGTACGGCGAGACTGCGAGAGGGTGTCGTCGTGCTATTTGCCTGTTTGCTCCCAAACTGCACTTTCGCGGGCTTTTCACATTTCGGGTGAAAAAAGAAAAAGAGGCCAAAAGAATTTTTACAAATCTATTGCCTCGCATTGAAATTAAAAAATAACTCACCGGCCGATGCGCAACAGCGGAGTTGTAAGTTGTTGATCCCCTGCGTCGATCTGTGTAACATAGAAAATATTTTTACATTAAAGCCGTGTCTAAAATAATAATCAATACTTCAAGTAAATATTATTGCGCCAGCGATTTCATATTTCCGCATTAACTCGTTCGCATAATTAATGAGTGCAAGTAATATTATACGACCGTGCGAATAAGAGAGACGCGACGTTCGCAATGTCTCTTCTTGCATATGCCGGAGCTAGATCGAACTTCGAAATTGCGCCGGAGTTAAACGGTATCGTACGAGTTAACGAGTATCGTGTAATGGACGAAGTCGCGCTTGAGAAATTGGCGGAATCTGCTATCCGTCACAGGACTGGCAGGACAGCGAAATAATAAATGCACAACAACACTACTCACCCCACGGTTGCTCCGCCGTCGCCCGATGCCTCCCAGGCCCCGTTCTCCTCTCCTCGATCCTCCTCCGTTGGTCCATTGTCGCACTCACTCACGACGCGACGACGTTCACGAGCGAAAATCGACGATATCGTCTCTTATATGATCGCGCGACACTAAAGGCACGGCACTCCCGGTATTAATCTCGCGACGCGGCGCGTACTTACTTAATTACACGGCGACGGAAGAATTACGTCGCGGTCGGAGAAACTACGAACAAAACTATACGATCCGCTTGACCCCATGACGCCGCGCCGTGACATCCCGCGATTCCCGCGCGCAGGTAGACGCGACAAGTGAAGCGAAGGTGGCGGAGAGAATTTCGTAAATCGCGCACGGCCAACTTCACTCGCCAGGAGCAACTGTCTCGAGAACGCGATTACGCGATTACGCGACTTTTATTAACTATGTCATGTGCAATTAAATCATCGATTTTTATGAACATTATGATGTCTGTCCTCCACGATCGCCAAATCGTCAAACACGATTAAATATGAGGTTAAATCGTTAATAGATACTGTCGCTAATTAAACACGTCGCGGCTCGCGGCGGCACTCGATTCACACCACACACACAGGATCCACTCGTATTCTTTATCCGTGTTCCGAAAACGACGGACGACGGACGACGGCCACTTCATTCTGAAATCGCGTGACACGACGCGAGCGAGACGCGAGACGCGAATCAAGTTGACGGTTAAGAAAAACGAAATCAATCGTCCGAAAGAACGTAATAGAAAGTCACTATTACCGAATGCGACATACCTCGGCATCTCCGTATCAATTCCGCGAAGCACATATGTAGTAAATAAACATTCGATATATTAGGGCTATCGCACAAAATTGCTTAGGCTGCATAAGCATATTAGCATAAAACCGCCGCGCCGCGCTGGACCAATGAACATCTTATGTAAATCAATATATAGCGACTTTATGCTGGATGCTCATTGGTCTTATGCTACGCTTATGCTAATTGTAAGCTATGCATTTTATGTACGATGGCTTCGATTTCGGGTCCTTTATCCGTTCCGAAAACGATGAAAACTTTATTCTGAAGCAGCGCGACACAACGCGAGACGCGAGTCAAGTTGACGGTTGAGAAAAGCGAAACTGATTATCCGAAAAAATTTAATCGAATGCGAAATACCTCGGTATCCGTATAAATTCCTCGAAGCACATGAATTAAATGAATTTTCGATATCACAGTTTTTCGCAAGCTAAACAATCGGACCCGGCGACGACACCCGGCGATTCGTGTATTTACTCCGCGATATATGCGATACGGGAGCAGGAGCGCGGAGCTCGGAGCGCGGGGTGCGGGGCGCGGGGCGCGGGAGTAACGACGTCAGAACGGGCCACAGGCGCCGCGGTAAACATGAGTAGTGGGGATAGAGTGGGGGTAAGGTGAATACACACGGTGCGCGCCGCGCGGTCGCCGCGGTCGGTTAGTTCGGTATGCCGGGTATGCGTATCGCATAAAGCCTACCCCTCTCTATCCCCACTGCTCATGTTACCGCGGCGCCCGCGGCCCGTTCTGATTTCTGATGTCGTTGCTCGCGGATCGCACATCGCAGAGTAATATAAGTACGAATCGCCAGGTCCGATTATTCAGATTACAGAAAAGTGTGATACATCGAATGTTCATTTAAGGCCGGTTCTACAATCAGTCGTATGTCGGATGGCCCAATGAGAGAATTTCTTTTTCGATAACGAATTTTTCTCATTGGACCATCGGTTACGTTCCGACATCCGAGGTATAAATCGCATTCGATTATACATTCTTTCGGATAATCGGTCTCACTTTTCTCAACCGTCAACTGTACTCGCGTCTTGCGTTGTGTCGCGCAGCTTCAGAATAGAATTTCCGTCGTTTTCGGAACGGATAAAACGGATAAAGAACCCGAAATCAAGGCCATCACACACAAAATGCATAGCTTAGCATAAGACCAATAAGCATCCAGCAAAAAGTCGCCATATTGATTTACATAAGATGTTCATTGGTTCAGCGCGACGGTTTTATGCTATGCTTAAGGCCATTGCACGTAACAAAGTTTTAGTCATAATCATAAGGCCGTAAGAAAATAGACCAATCACAGTCGATTATTCTCCTTGAGCTCGAAGAATAATCGAGTGTGATTGGTTTATTTTCTTACGGCCTTACGATTATGACTAAAACTTTGTTACGTGCAATGGCCTTGCAACCTATGCAATTTTGTGCGATAGCCCTAATATATCGAATGTTTATTTAATACATGTGCTTCGCGGAATTAGATACGGATGCCGAGGTATGTCGCATTCGATAATAGTGACTTTCTATTACGTTCTTTTGGACGGTTGATTTCGCTTTTCCCAACCGTCAACTTGATTCGCGTCTCGCCGTCTCGCGTCGTGTCGCTCGACTTCAGAATGAAGTGACCGGTGACCGTCGTCCATCGTTTTCGGAACACGGATAAAGGGATCGAACGGACTCTACATCGAGTGACGCCGCGATGTGTTAGCGACTAGCGACAGTATATCTATCAACAATAATTTAACCTCATATTTAATCGTGTTTGACAATTTGGCGATCGTGAGAAATAGACACAATGTTTTCATAAGTCGATAATTTAATTGCAGTTAACCAAAATCGCCTAGTAATTGATAAAGTAGCGATCGTATTATTTTCGGTTGGCATGTTCCGCGGATATTTCTCTTTGATCTTTGATTTTAATTCATCAATTTATTCCTCTTACGTCGCTTATATTGCAACACGTAAAAGTAATCTCGATGTTATTTGTTGTTCAAAGTGCGAAAAGTACAGGTGTAGGAGGAGCAAGTAGCGTCCTCGCGACAATTGCTCTTGACGAGTTGGAGTGAAGTTGGCCGCGCCGGCAGCGGCCCGCGCGCGCGATTTGCTAAATTCCGCCCGCCATGTTAGATTCACTTGTCGCGTCTACCTGCGGGACGTGGTGGACGACATCGTCACGGCCGTCACGTCGCACGGGCGACAAGCGGATCGTATAGCTTTTCCGCCGTAATTCTTTCGTCGCCGTATAATTAAGGCTGCGTTCGCGCGTTGGGCGCTTTGGTGCTGAAAACGTCAGTCCTCGCGTCAGTCTATCTTTATTGCATATTACATGTTGAAAAAAGATGGAGTGATGCTTTCAGCACGAAAGCACCCAAAGCGAACGCAGCCTAAGTGTAATTAAGTACGCGCCGCGTCGCGAGATTAATACCGGGAGTGCCGTGCCTTTAGTGTCGCACGATCATAAGCGATCGCGATCGCGAGTCGATTTTCGCGAGTGAATGTCGTTATTGTCGCCGACGCCACGTCGTGAGTGAGCGCGTCGATGGAGATGTGAGATTTACGAAAGTCCGCCATGTTAACGTCTACCTGCCGGGACTTGTGGGACGTCGAGCGTCACGGGCGTCAAGCGGATCGCGGATCGTATTGGTAGCATCGTTCGTAGCTTCTCCGCCGAAATTCTTTCGTTGCCTTGTAACCAAGTACGCGCCGCGTCGCGAGATTAATACCGGGAGTGCCGTGCAAAGTGTCGCGCGATCATAAGCGACGATATCGTCGATTTTCGCGAGTGAATGAGTCGCGTCGCGTCGTGAGTGAGTTTTAAGTGCGCCGACGGAGATGCGACAACGGATCAACGGAGGAGGCTCGAGGAAAGGAGGAGGCCTGGGAGGCATCGGGCGACAGCGGGGCAACCGTGGGGTAAGTAATTATTTATTTATTTATTTATTTTGCTGTCCTGTCAGTCCTAGCGGATTTCCGTCACTTTTTCAAGCGCGACTTGATTCGCCCATTACGTGTGATATTGTAAACGTGTACGACATTGTTCGTACAATACCGTTCGAGGTTTAACACCGGCGTAATTCCGCAATTTCGGTATTCGATCTCTGGCATACGCGAGAAGAGATTACGTCGCGTCTCTCTCTCTCTCTCTCTCTCTTTCTCTCTCGCTTGTTGCTTTCTCTCCCTTGCATTTTAAAATCAGATATCTATTAGAATAATGTTTTACTTCATATAATTATTTACTTCAAGTATCGATTGGACCCTGCTTTAATGTAAATATATTTTTATGTTACAGATCAACGCAGGGTTACTTACAACTTACAACTCCGCTGTTGCGCATCGGCCGGTGAGCTCTTCCTTCCTTTCTTTCTTTTTTTTTTTTTTTACTAAATCTTAGCGCGCATTGAGAGAGATTCGCTGAATTTATGAGACTTTGGATTTAGGAATGAGAAACTCGGCGAGGAATTAGCTTACTCGAGCAGTTCTTTGGACTACGAGCGAATTTTGTGAACGGGGGAAGATACATTTCCAGTAATTAGCCGCTCTCACGACTGCGAATTTATGTATAGGTGGCCATTTATTGAGAGATAGAGGCTACGGTCAACGTGACACTACAACAAATGCTTTGGAGCGTTCTTCTTCTTCTTCTTTCTTCATTGAAAGAAAAGAGAAGAGGAATGCTTCGAAGCATTTGTAGCGTCACGTTGACCGTAGCCAGAGTCATTTGCCGATTTCGCGGCAAGATCTATCAGATAAAATCGTGACGTGCAGTTAGTCGAACTGATTGCTGCGTCGCGTCGTTGATCGCGACCGCGCATCGTGTCGGAATTTTATTCGGGATGCAGCTCGTCGACGACGAGCGGGCTGGCGCAATATTGCCCCCCCCCCCCGTAATCAGGCTCCTAAAAGCGAGGTTTACGGCCGGCGAGCTTACGCAAAAACCCAATCATATCCGCGTATAACGCGGCGGGAGAAAAATAGCGTCACGTAGTGAGCGCTCGGGTGTCGCATAAAATTCCGGATCGAGGACAGGGATTTTCGTCCGATCGAATAACTGAGTCGTGGATTTATATGTTATAACTTAATGGTGACAACGAGAGAAGCAAGCATCGATCGCTCGCTCTTTATTGCTATATTTTAATCAGGTGTTTCTGAGACGCGACGAGCGTGTGATTCATCTACACGCGTCGTTGTGCGATTATAAAATTGTTCTCAACAATTTCAAGCAGGGACCCGGACCGGACGAAAATATCGGTTCGATTCCGGTTTCGGTACATTAAAATACTTAATAAAGGTTTCAGTTTCTGTTTCGGTTTTCTAGCTAATAAAAATATCAGTATTGCGCAAATTACAGTTTTTTCGGTTCCGGTTAATTAAAATTTTTTTTGTGGCGGTCAGCTGTCCACCACGAGCGCGCGACGGTACGCACGCACCGCGGGCAGTATGACGGGTGGCGCGCGGCGCGGCGCGCGGCGCGGCGCGGGCGGTAGCACGGTATCAATCGATACCGCCGTGCTACCGCCCGCGCCGCGCGCCTCCCGTCATACTGCCCGCGGTGCGTGCGTACCGTCGCGCGCTCGTGGTGGACAGCTGACCGCCACATTTTTATTTAAAATTTGTATTAAATTAAATTATTTACATATTATCAGCTTTTTATTTAATGATTTACTTTTAATATGTAATTGTGATAATAATTGTATCAATAATTATGTGCAAAGGATTAATGGACTTTAATTTAAAATTATAGATTATTTTTCACATATATTTTGTATTTTGACAATTAGTAGTCCTGAGTAATGAGGAGGGGAGGGAAGTGACTGACCACTTTTATTTACATAAATTACAAAAATATTTTCTAGGCTTTAGAATCTATTTATTTCCGAGCCTATCCTTTTCAAGGCAATAGATTATAATATATGCGCAACTTACAGTTTTCTGTATGTCGGATGCAACTTGTTCGTAGTTAAGGGACGCGAGACTGCAGCCCGACGCTCGCAGATTTCTCAGTTGCGTAACGAACGGGCGCCTGCTTCGGGCGAAACGCGCGCTGATTCGCGAAATTTATTTGTCGAAAGTTTGCTCGTTAAAAGTGCGAGCGAGAACGCGTACGATTGTTCTGCAGGTCTTACTTGTACGCGGGCACATTGGATAGTACTTTTCGCGCGCTGGCCTCGTCTCTTTCATGATTATTTTTCCTCTTCTTTTTTCCCCTCTTCTCCGCGCCGCCTGCAACAACGAAAAGCACTGGGCGAAGGTTTCCACGATTCACGCTCCTTTCTTTTGCACCCTTTTAACGCGAGTGTCTCACTGTTTGTTTCTGCAGTCTTTTAATCCTTAACTGGACAGTGACTCATTTAAAGATGTACAAGTACTTCGCGTCTAATACGCTGTAATTTATGACTAATTTATTCGATGTGTGTTACGCACAATCACGAATAAAAATTATGTACAAATTGATTGTACGCTGATTGGTATTACACGTATTTCTAATTGGAAGTTAGAAAAATTTATTCTCATTAATTAATAAAAAATATATTTTATATTCCATAAAACTGTGATCTATTCACATTTTTGAACGCTGTAAGGCCTTCTTTTCAAATAAAATACTGAATTTCAGACAATGCATTTTCATTACTTTAATTATTTTTAATTATTTTCATAACTTGATTTACACGATGCAACACAAATAAAATATTTTATAAAATAATTTATTTAATAATTGTAGTTGTTCACCAATTAATTCCGATTATTATGATGTAATGGTATTAAAATATTAAATATGCAAACAATTAATTATATAATGTAATAAAAAAAATGTACTCACCAGCCGTTGTTTCGTCGCAGTCGGTTGGCTCCGCCACTGCTCCAACACCACACGGCTGACCATATTCGTGATGTTGTCACTTACGACAGTCTATAGTCGATCTCACACGGCACTTCTAAATTTCACAAACGCGATATACTTTCACAAGCGTAAAGTACGATTATTCCGATCGAATGATTTCGATCGTGACGAGCGCGAAATAAAATTCTACGAGACGGTTTTGTCGAAAAATTCGACGTTGCTTCGACGGGACGCCGCATATTTTTTCGAGAGAAGACGACGTCGCGGTTTACGGCGCTGGTTTTGATTTCTTGCGCAGTCTTCTCTTTTCGTCTTTCCAGTATTTGGCGAACACGAAGCAGTTCAGATTTTCTGTGCTTTCATCTAAATCTGACTGATCGCTTGCGATCATTACATTTTATTTTTTCGAAAGAATATAATCCGACCCAAGTTTATGAATAATGGCAAAAGTGGTTTTCAAAAACTCAAATGATAACTTAAAAAATACAAATCTACAATAATATCATTTATTTAAATTATTCTAATACACTCTTAAGCATGTGTCGCCAAAAATTGGAGGTACACGTTGAAATAAAAACCCTACGTAATTACGAGGGACATAAGTACCATCAAAAATAGAAGGGAAGATGGTACCTCGAAGTCAGGAAGTACATTACGTACCTCCAATTTTTGGCGATACATGCTTACCGCATAATGTACTCTTAAGCATAATGTACTCTTAAGCATGTGTCGCCAAAAATTGGAGGTATACGTTGAAATAAAAATCCTACGTAATTACGAGGGACATAAGCACCATCAAAAATAGAAGGGAAGATGGTACCTCGAAGTCAGGAAGTACATTACGTACCTACAATTTTTGGCGATACATGCTTACCGCATAATGTACTCTTAAGCATAATGTACTCTTAAGCATGTGTCGCCAAAAATTGGAGGTATACGTTGAAATAAAAATCCTACGTAATTACGAGGGACATAAGCACCATCAAAAATAGAAGGGAAGATGGTACCTCGAAGTCAGGAAGTACATTACGTACCTACAATTTTTGGCGACACATGCTTAAGGGTGTACATACCTGTATTACTTGTTTCTTCCAGTTTTTTTTCAAATACGGATACATGTTTTGTCGGTGGATGACCACAATATATACACAAAATAAACGATTCTGCTGCTGCTGCTGCTGTATCACTGTCTAATTTGCGAATGTATTCCATGCATTCGCACTGTGACTCCCGGCACGCACCGCGAAATACTCCGCGAATGTCACTGCTTGTGAATATATTCATATTTATGTTAGTTGCGTAAATAATATAACAGTCATATAAAACGGTCTAAGAATCCTTTGCTCGAGCAACGATATGACACGTCCGCGTCGATGCCACCTAGTGGTTATGCCACTGCTATTCGCGAATGTCTTTTGTTCAACAAATATCGCAATCATGGTTGACGCCGAGTATCTCGAAGAAATCGATATAATTCATATTTTTATTTTAAAAACCGTACATATGCAGCACACAGAAAGAATGGTTTTGCTGAAGTGTCTAAAAATTTAGCTGAATACAGATCTGAAAGTAAATTTTGTTGGATCATCAAAATAATTATGTAGAACACCTAAACTGATTGCTAAAATGTCAATTTTTTACAGCATTATCATATTTCAGCGACTTACTATAATTTTGATGGTGCAACAAAATTATTTTCAGATCTGTATCTAGCTAAATTTTTAGATACCTACAGTCGTTTTGGTTCGACCCAACTGGCCAAATTAATACTTTTCCATATAATAATAATTTGGCCAGTTGGGTCGAACCAAAACGACTGTTGTTTTGAATTATTTACTGGCGACGGAAGTTACTTGTTTTGTTTTTAGATACCTACTTCAGCAAAATCGTTCTTTCCGTGTACATATTTTTATCAGGGTCTAAATATCGCTAATATATATCACTAATGTAAAATGTATATAAAATAAGTCAGTTGTTGCGATTTGTACACTATACTTTCTAAGATCATGGATACGATAAAGTCTCCATCGTTTCCAGAAACAGATCAATATATGATTCAAATGAATGTTACGCGTCAAACTGGTTCGCAAATAAGTGTAATGAATTTTATATATGTACTAGTAAAACATTTAGCGTTCATGTACCACTACTATGATGTATCCCCCTGAATCAGCTTTATCATTAAATTCCACTTTGGATGATATATCAGTTAATTAGAATCTCGACATCTATGTTTCAGTATCATTTTACAGATACGCTTATAATAGATTGCAAGTTCGAAATTTTTCACGATCTAATAAATAAAACTGTACGTATGAATTTACAATCATCCACAGTAGTATTTAAAGGGGTGAAACGTTTTGAAGACTCGACCGTTGAATTTGAGTCTAAGGATGAGAAATCAGTGAAATTTATGGAGAAGAACAGTATTATAGCACCAATTTCGAAAATGGATTAATGGATGTACTGGCGGTAGCGTAAAGGGGCTTTCGACGGTCCCACGAAAAAGGCCGGTATGTTATATCAAAAGAATTGTTGTACGTCACCAACAGTAACTATTTTAAGAATATATATTTTACACATGAGGGAAAAGAGAAAGTTATGACAAATGGATTAATAACGCGTAATGAGTTAATATTTATTTTAAAGTAGATTAGTGTAAAGTAGATTATGGCATTTAAAATTATCATGTGAACATTATTTGTTACGCTTTGTGAATTGCTTATTACTTTTTGTGAATTATGGCAGAAAGGATAAAAGATTTATGGACATATTATAGTTATCTCACGAATCTCACGTGTTGGCGCTGAACGACCCTCCTTAAGAGTTCCAAGCTCATTGAAGCATGCGATTATCTTTTACTTTAGCCGGGGTGTCGAAGTTGGCCGGCCTTGCAACGTGGGAGAAGCGGACGCGATTCCCGCCACCGCTGCGAGTCGAGCCCCGGCGCCACTGAATTCCATGCGGCAACAAATCTCGCACAGTTACGCGGCGTCTCTGGTCTTCAACATGATCCTACTAGGCTCGGTCTGTAGGGTACCCGTGGGCTCGATGCCGGTGAACACTGCACGGGATGTCATCGAGATGGCCACGGAGATGATCAAGACGTATCCACGCGTCAAGCTACTGCGCGACTGCAACAACATCACCGGCCACAATATTCAAATGGCTCTGAAGCTCACGTCTGAAGGAATCAAGTGGGTACTTACGTCCTTGAAATGGTACATAGGCGGCTGAACATTAAGTTTGAGTCAAAACTCGACTTCGACAATAACGCGGAGCGAAGCAATCTGATCTTACGACTCCTCGAGATGTTCATTGAGGGCATGGACAACCGACACTGGCGGAAGCACTACTCTAGATGTCTGCAAATCTTCTTCCAGCTGCATTTTGCCACAGTGAAGGATCTCGTCTGCTTTCTCGCGCAGTTCTACACAAAACCCGTCAAGATGCAAACATCCTATCACTGTTTGCAGATTTCCTTACTGCTGCCAAATCAGTGTAAATCCGTTCAGTGGGCATTCCAAGATCAAGACTTCGTAACCAATTTGCTGCTTTCGTTGACGAGACGGAACAACGAGTGCAGAAGAGTGGCGGTGGACATTCTAAAGAAACTAACGCAGACCTTTAGTCTCACCGCAGAACCGTTCTTCGTGTTACTACAAAAACTGGCGACAGAGAATGGGGAAATCTGCAATGAACCTGATCATCTTGCATTGAGCTTCTATTTCTTGCTCTCTCCAGATCCACATGTGTCTCATCAAATCAAGGAACACAAAAAGTTGCAACAAGCTCAGAAATTAATATTTAACGTAGTGACGCAGCAGAATGAAGCGCCAAAGATTCCTCTGGATTGAAGATCCCAGCTCTTCGATATTCTGGTGAACGTCAACAGCACCGAAATCCTACGGCAACTGGCTCCAATGGGTCTTCAGCTTTTACCAAAGCTGACGGAAGATCCAAAAAAACCGGTCAGCCGGTAACGCTTTACGAAATATACTGGAACGTTTTACCATAAACACGGTTGACGCCCTGAAGGATGAACAAGTGTGGTTGCTCTTCAAGACGTGCATCCTGGTACACGAACCCTGTGCGGTATTGGATTCCGGCGATCAAACGTCGTTGAGCATTATCGTATTGAAAAGGATCAGTGCAATCTTCGATATGCTATCTCACGATCTCCAGGTGAGCATCCTGTCTAAAGTGCTGGACGTGATGATCGATTGCGAGATGGTCGACGTGGTCTCCGTCGCGGGCAAGACAATTCGCCGGGTATGCTTGAAACGCAATGCCAGTGCACTACGTTTAACACACATAGATATCCATTCACGAAATAACTTATTACTATTTATTTCTATTTTAATTTGACACGGCTACTGGGGGCAAATCTCGTGGAGACCGTGGACATGTTCGGACGTGTTTTGTCCTGAATAATTTTTTAAGATTGTTAATGCAATCAGCGCCGAGATTAGATTGAATCTTTCGAGTCTGTATTTATTATCTTCGACTTGTTCTTGGCCGTTATGTGATCCCGAGGGGGATTAGGTGCCATAAAATCAAAGAAGAAGAAGAAGGCTATTGGGGACCACGGCACGAGTCTCGTGCGTCAAGAGGCGTAATCGTTTCTATACCCGATAACTGGCTCCTACTCTCGAGGGACCAGCTATGCACTCACTGCCAGCTATGATTCACAAAAGGTAGTAGCCTTGCCACTGTTAACAACGTGGACGGGAGCGAGGCCGCCGTGGCCAGCATGATTACCGGTAGTAGGTCCGACGCACGTTACACGTAACTTTCTTCAACTTTTTAATTCGTCATGATTATCTGTACTTAATGCATTAAATTATGCGTTTTACTCATTGATATTGTTTAACAATAATCTTATCGTTGCTTATTAAAAATGCAACGATAATCTTATCATTGCATCTTTAATACGCATATATATCGATGCTGTGAGATTTATATCATTATTACTCGTATAAAACCGGGTACTCACTAGGACCGTGCAACGTGCAACGCAACGGTTGCTACAATTTTTTCACAATGTGTTTGTTCCGGAATAAGACGTATTCACTAGTTGCAGCAACCGTTGCGTTGCACGTTGTACGGTTCTAGTGAGTATCCGGGATAACAAACTCCCTCCGTGATTATATCTCCGATTTAAGATGAGCTTAGTGTACTCTCAACGCAAATACGTGTGTTAGAAATTCGCGGTTGACTAATGGCCGCTGGACATTAGTATACTCTGCCTGTTGCGTTTCGCCGCGAAACCTAAGGCCGGGTACTCACTAGGACCGTGCAACGTGCAACGCAACGGTTGCTACAATTTTTTCACAATGTGTTCCGAAATAAGACGTACTCACTAGTTGCAGCAATCGTTGCGTTGCACGTTGCACGGTTTTAGTGAGTACCCGGCATAAGATGGCTAATAGAATGGCTGGCATACCTACATATACAAGTATTGTTAGTGCCTAATCGCTGCACTTTGTTTGCTCTCGAAGGAATGTACGCGCTCGAGCTCGTGCACCTTCTGACATTGCAACACAATACGCAGTGTGATGTATAGGTATCTCTCAGGGATCCTCGTGACCAATTTGCCGGAAAGAATCGCAAGTCTGTACACGGAAAAAAAAGAAGTTGCTTTAATTAAATGTCGATGTCACGGGCTGCTACGAGCATATGTAGTTAATTCAATTGGATATTATTGGACCAAACAATTAAAAAATTTATCTGATGTTTTTTGTTCATTAATATTGATGTGTTGCATCAATAAATTTTATCTCAATAACACTGATGCTGTTGATACAAAAAATGATGCTGTTGATACATCATTTTTTTCCGTGTATATTTCCCTTATTACCTGTAGCATAGCGTGACCTTGCGATCTCGTAATATCAGGAATTGAGCGCTAGTCAAGCGAAAAGCTTTAGAACTCCTCAACGTAAATCGTGTAGATACTCTTTGAAAAGAAGCTGAAACTCTCTAATCAGAACTATCGAATTTTAAAGTAGGAGTGCCAGCTTTACACACCCGTCGGATTATATCCTTTCGCGAATTTTTAGAGCTATGTCAACGACAGGAAAAATAAAATGTAATGATTGCAAGCGATCGGTTCCGATCGGTCAGATTCAGATGAAAGCACAGTAAATCTGAACTGCTTCGTGTTCGCTCCAAATACTGGGAAGACCCCTGTTGAGCTGGCCCCCCCCACCTTGCAGAAATTAAAAAACAAATAGCGCAAAATTACAAGCTATTTATGAGCTTTCATATCCTGCAGATTAAAATTTTTGAGCTCGTCACACTGAACAGGAATTTAATATTTTTTATGGGGGGGGGGGGGCTGAGTCAACGTTTAAAAATAGATATTGAATTGATCTTTACGGCAGAATTAGGAGCTATTTATAAGCTTTCAAAGTGATATAGTTTCGATTTTTGAGCTCATCCCCTTAACCCCGAAACAACCCTTTAATTGATTCAACTCAAGAGAAAAATGTTGAGAAAAATTTAAATATATCGTATCGCGGATATAATTCGTATAGCGTATAAACTCTAAGAATAAACTCTTAAAATACGCGCCTTTTGATTATTGAGCTACAACCCCTTTGCAAGAAAACCATCCCATCTTTTCGGCTTAATAGAGAACTGTACTTAAAATGAATAAAATTAATTATTTTGCGACTAAATATCGTTTACTAATTTATGAGCTCGCAAAATACATGCATTTCGATTATTGAGCTACAACTTCTTCGCAAGAAAACCACCCCACCAGTGGTACAAATTAGTACAAAATGGGTACTAAATATTCTGATAGGTCCGGTTTGATTCTGCCGATTTGGTCCTGCTAGCTTAGAAGAGGTCGGTGCGGCCTAGTATCAGGCGTAAGTATCATCTCACAAAGCTCACAAGAGTTTCATTACAACCGTAAGGAATTTTACTATAGTTATACACAACTAAATACTTTAATTTTTATTAATTAAATATTACCATAGAATAAAATTCTCAGTAAAGTATGTAGTAACATAATTACTATTTTTCTTTTAACGCTTTAAACATGTCAATATACAAACATATACATGTACATACCTTGATAATCAACAGCACGATTATTGGAAAGCGAGAATTTTAACTAAAGAATTCGTCGTTCGTCCGCTCTATCATCTGACTTATTCGTTTCACGCTCGCGCACGAAACATACAGCGTCATTATCATATTACTCGGCCGTTATCGCGTTACGGCGCGCGCGGGATCGAGTGTATCGGTTTTTGCCGATTTCTCCGGCGCGTTCTTTCTTTCTCGGGAACGCGCGGGAGCGCTTCCCGCAATTATTTCGATGCCACGTGCCCCGTCCCACCGACATGTCTCTTATTATCGGAGAAGGGCCGACGAGGACGGATGAACGCCGACCGCCGTACGAAGACGGCGATACGAGATCGCACCTGTCGCCCCGTCGCGAGAAAGCAAGGTGCAAGAGCGAAGGTAACACTCGCGCCGTCCGCGCGATATCGGGCTAATGAGCTCGCGCGCGCGCGTACACGAGCGTTTCTGCGAACGCGTGCGTCTACAAACGTACAAATACAAATGTACCGATATACAAATGTACCCCGAGGAAACCGTTGGAAAATTATTCGAAAGAAATTCTTCTCAACGAACGTTCATAATCTTTAATAGACGGCGAGCAGTAGCGATCAAAAACTATATGCACACATGAAGCATTATAACTCGTAAGAATCTGTAAATTTTTTTTTGAAATGTTGCCGAACAATTGTGGTACATCTTTCATAGAGTGAATAAAAAAAAAAACCATCAACAATTACAACATCGATGTGGGTCGGTAAAGCACTGTTATTTCGCCAATCGACAATCACAATGACATTGAGTCATTAAAATGTATGCGGTGCATATATTTTGCAGTTATTCTCGAATTCTCGATATTCAACTGGTTTGTCTCATTATAATATGAGCGACTCATCATGATTTTCAAGCCACTGTTTTACGCCATTGCGGAGCGTGCTTATTAACTGACGTTCTATAAATTATTTTCAAATATTTTTTTGCCATTGTCGAAAAGTGGTATCGAAGGGGCGATCTGGATCGCCCTGGACCGAGAGAAAATTAACGAGAAAACGTTTGCGCACCTGGAAATCTCGGGCGGCTTTAACAACCGCGGCGCGCCTGTTAATTGAAAACGTGATAATTAGTCTTGGGTGTGCGTGTCGGTCGTGCTGGCGCGGCGCGGCGCGAGCCACAAAAAGGACAATCGTATACAAGCAGAAAGTATCGTGATTAAATGGCCACGCCGACATTATTTTCTTCACGTATACGCAAATTGCCTGCTGACTCGCATGCGTTAGCGTGCGTTCGATCTTGCTCCTGCCGCGTCATTTTTATCATTTTATGCACTGGCAGCGTGACGCGATCGGTCTCGGTGGGCCCCGATGGACCGTTTCTTTAATCTTGGGCTCGGGCCCTCTCTCTCTAATCGAGTCAATTTCGTAAACAAGTTGGTAGTCAATAATAATTTTGCGTAGCTCCTGGCTCGTTTAATATATATTGCATCCGTGCGAGAAAGAAAATTCGTCAATATCGGGAATTAATTATGCGCGTCGCTCCTGTTTTGAAGAAACCTTGAATAAATCTCGTCGCAATTAAAGCGACGTCGATTTGCATGGTTGCTTAAATATAAACCTGTTACTTAAATATAAACCTCGAAATAACGTCGCAAAGTAGCGTAGTAATTTTATGCTATAATAAATGTGATTCGATCGATTATGCCGTTCGCCACGATATCTATACACGCAAGCGTATAATTGCACTGGCGTGATTTAACTTACGCATGAATTCTAATACATCGGTTAGCATGACAATGCGTAAACCTGGTCTTACATTTATAACTTTGCTCGAGCCTTGTATATTTATTTCTTTTTCGGCGGGTCTTCGAGACTTTTCGAAGCCTTCCGGCACGGTGGACGTTGGAAGAGGGAGCACCATAAAGTAACTGAATTTTACGGCTTCATAATTTCAAGAAAATCTTAATCACGTGCTAGGATACCCGTCATTTACGACGCGACGTGGCTATCTTTCATTCTTTCGTGTAATTACGTAACGAAGAATTCAGACTCTTTCGAATTCTTGACCAGTTATTACTACTATTGAAATTTTTTCGCTAATTTAAAGCTTTCTTTTCATAAATTGGACATTGAGACGCAATAATAATAATAATAATACTATTATTATTAAACACATAAAATGAATACTTATAAAGAAAGAAATTCGTTAGAACTATTTCTTTAATACCTAAGTATAATATACGATGCGCGAATCGGAAATTAGATCGCTCGAGATACGTTCCGAAAATCAATGCCTATAGCAATTAACGATTATGAGGTTGTAAGATTATTGTGAGTATGTATGTAACATGTAAATTTATGTTGTGCTAGATCATACCGTTTCTCAATTTATTAAGTTGGTATAAACAATGTATTTGTCAAATTAAAAAAAAATTGCACAATTTCGAAATAATACTTTATTATTAATAAAAAAAAAGCTTAATCATTGACTTGCATTCTTTCAATCTAGTGAGTTTTCCACACTTCTTTTACGAAACTGAAGTTAGTATTATAATACATATTTTATTTAAATAGGAACTTATTAAAAAGAATCTAGCTTTATGGCGTTTCAATAAACGTAAATATATCAGCAAATATCGAATCTTGTTTTTCAAAGCAATAAAAAAAATACAACGCATTTTTTTATTTAATTAACATTAGGTCTCTGTTTACAATTATACATCTTTTAAATTCAACGACTTTATTGTATTTCAATTGTATTCAGTCATGACGCAAATACGACGAATAATTTTGCATGAAGTTTTAAAATGACAGTCATGACCGGCGCAAGCATGTTTCATATTCGATCTATTGAATGGAAAATAACGATATGTTTCAAAGTCATGTATGTTAAGTGCGTAAGTGTTGTATTTTGCTTACCCAGGAATCTTGCACCAGCACAATTACATTTTCCGTAGCACGCAATTGCGTTACACTCGTACATACAATTCTCCCGATCGCTAAAAAACACAGTATCGGAAATCGGCTGAGAGACCGTCAGTTATCTCTTTGTCTCTGCCGATATTTACGCTCATGTTGCTCGTTTTCTTTTCTTTTCGTCCATCCCGCAATACTGTTTCATTCACGAAACTGGTTGTGGACACGTTGGTCCATTAAGAACGCGACCGCAACCGCACGCACGCGTATCAAAATTGCGGCATTCTTAGAAGCGCGGTAATTGGCAAAGTCGCGCTAAATTACCGGCCACGTTTATCTCCCGATAATTTACCGAAGCTGCATCATCTCTCGCGCCCGCGTGTATCCTTCGTACCTTCCACAGTTATCCGGCGCATTACATGAATTACGATAACTTTTACTGCTACCCAACTTCGTCCTGCTCGCGAAATTTTCAACACAAATGTTTTACTTGTCGTCCGTTGTCGCGAGGGAAGAGATACAGGTAGGTATAAATTGCTACCTGAACGGTCAAATAAATTGCTACCTCTTCCTCGCCTAGCGAAGATTCGCTCTTTCTCGCTTTTTCTCTCTCTCTCTCTCTCTCTCTCTCTCTCTCTCTCTCTCTCTCTCTCTCTCTCTCTCTCTCTCTCTCTCTCTCTGACTCTTCACGCGGAATCCAATTTGTGATAAAGGCGGCGCTCGGCCGAAAACACAACAACGTGGAATTTAAGATCTGCAAAAACAGGACTGCCTGACGCGAGGCGTTACGCGCATGGCGTCCGACGTGAAATTACATCTTGTCTCTACCTCTTGCACGCGATAAATACTTTAATATCGCGCGGCCGCATTAACCCATCGAACGTTGCCTGCCGACGACGCGTAATTACGTTCGCAGCGCATTTTCTGCTTGTTGAGAGAGCGGAATCTGTAACAAATGGAGAACACGTATGTACGCGCCTCTCCCCCTTATCTCGTGTTACCCTTCGTTACATCTCCTCCCCGCCCTTTTGACGCACAGCGGCGCGGCGTTCCGACCGAGAAAGAACAGGTCACGTACATACGCATTCCCGCTGAAACGTTGCCGTTTGCAACTTGCATTTGGAAATTGTAGCATTCGCGGAATTATGATAATTGACGACTTCCCTGAGAGAGTCAAATTATCTTCGTTTATCCGTCGACAATTTGTACGCCGTACGTAATTCCGGCGCGATACAATGTACGACTGCATATGCACCCATCCCAACGGTGCCCCTTTCTCGCGTGATCATCGACGAATACCTGAAAATTTTCTCGAGCCGTTATTCCAGAAAATCGTAAATGATCATTGATGGTAACCATCGTATTTAACGCACACAATTTCTCAACGAGACGCATTGCCTCAAATTCTATCAGTCCTACCAGTCTCCTTAAAGATTTTATTCTTTCATATTTTGAATAATACGTTGTGCAGCGTAATAAACGATTGCAACTACATGCGACGCGATCTAATAAGCGAGGGAGTGCAACGTCATTCATGTCTGACTGATTGATACACATTAACCGCATCGAAATTGACGTGACGAGTGCATCCTCATATGGCTGCAGAAAGTCGAGCGAAAGGATGGAATGAATTTTGCCGGCGGGCGATTTCCCCGTCGCGTCCGAAAAGCTTTCACACGAGTGAATGATCGATCAGGGCGCGCGATCGAAGACGTTGAAGCTAAATTGATTGCCGCGATCCTGTTCCAACGATATCCCCCATTTATATCCCCCAACTTGTTCCCTTAAAGAGATCAAAGACGCCCTTTTCCGAATCGCGTGGCTTTCGACGAAGATTTTGCGGCTTTCTGGAGACAATAGATTGATTTTACAACAGTGAATCCATTGAATTCGCGAAGACGTCGACTCCGTCGAGCTCCGTCTTTTGGATCGACAAAATAATCTACGCTTCAGCGATCAATCCCGCTCCCATTAACGACTACAATCTACTTTAGCGAGAATTGTTACTATTATGGACGAGAGGACACAATGCCGAATAGTGAAGCCGTAGAGTGCTTCTTTGAGAGCGGCCAGAATACTTCTAATTTACCACAGCCGTAAATTGAAAACGTTTTTTTCCCCCCATCACGTTGGCGGTCAGTGACGCGAGACGCAGGGTCGAATTGATTTTCTTTGGAGCCCACAACATTTTTGTAGAATCTTCCACGAATGACAATAATATTGAATAATAAGCGTATTAATATAAATTTAAAAACTTAATCAAATCTATAGTTATCTATATATTTTTATCCGTATATACTATATAGTTTTAATTTTTACTTCATATTATTATTTTTTTATTCCTGTAAATAGCTTTTAAGAACTTTGGGCTTGTTTTTTCGGGGCGATTCCCCGATCTGATCGGTTCAACACTGGCGAGTACGTAATTCTGCACGCGAAATTCCGCTCGCTCGCGCCAGAGAGTGTCCACTCTCTTTTTCCATCGAGCTGGTCGCGAGCTCTATCCCTCCTTTCGGTGTATCATTACGGACTCGCGTGCGCTGCCCCCGGTCATTCTCGTCTCATCTCGAGCAGGATTCCCCATCTTTCTCCCTCTTTCGCTCGCTTCCGAGACCACGGGCACGCGTGTGAGTGCGTGCGTGCGTGAATGCGTGCGTGCGTGAATGCGTGCGTGCATGCATGCATGCGTGCGTGCGTACGTGCGTACGTGCGTGCGCCCGTCCGGTCCTCTTTTTTTCGGCACCCGTGGCGAACGCGGCCGACGTTCGCCGACGACGCGGATATCGGGGCAGGTATCGAATGCACCACGTCTGATCGAACGATCACCCATAACGCCGATCGATCTTCCCGTCGCGGCGACCGCCGCGGCGCGGGCGCTCCTCTTTCGATAGCGCCGTGAAAATTGATACGATACACTTACGTTGAGTTAATCGCGTTCTATCCTGGGTAATGGGCCGCATAAAGATCGAAGTGTGACGAATAGCGTTTGCAATACTAAACGTTACTTTGTTACGATACCGGCGTTTTAATATTTGAGAGCTCTTTAAATTCGTTTCATGTCCTTGCTAGAAATCTCTCAAAGACTGAAAGACAGAAAGAAAATATCTCTTCTCACAAAGAATTGTACTCGTATAGAAAATTTTGACTGCCATAATCCCTTTAATAATATTGCAAATTTCTTTGCAAGTACTTGTTCTGCTCATTACTACCTCGTGTACCTTCAAATATCTACCATACATATTTGATTTTACTGTTTATCACTGTTTGTTTTGATAAATAAAGAAATATACGAAATACACACATAATCTTTAATTGTAACTCTATAAATTTTCGTGCGTAAGAAATAATACTTAAATCTAATACTTGTAATTTCGAAAACAGATATCGATAGCACCGCTGATCTTACATCGAAATGGTCAGGGGATGACGTTAGATTTCGACGAAAATTTTTGCCAGAGTGCCGTCGCGTCGTAGATTTAATCTGCGATCGCGAATGATAAACGCGCCCGATTCATCGAAAGTCGCGAGGATGAGGGACCGACTCTAGAGGGACTCGTTTGGATAGGAAATAATGGGGGTCCATTCCTTCCCTTTATGTACCCTATTTGTAAACTGCACTGTTGCGCGCTCGGTTTCAATGTTAGATCGATATACATCTCTCTCTCTCTCTCTCTCTCTCTCTCCCTTCTTTCTTTCTATGTCTCTCCAATCTCATAGATTCTCTATCCTTCAATCCTCGATAAATACATCCGGATCTTATTGGCGGACGTGTTTCAATCTACTCTGCCATTTCGAAAATCGATCTTGCTGCTATTCCCGATCTACAATGACCGACAAAGTCAATCGACTCGCTCTGCATTGATGATTTCTTTGTAAATTGTATTAAAATCTTATATTAGCATTGATTAAGTCACAGCTTGCAACATTTTAAGTTAAGCGTACTGCATTAGAAACATGGGAAAATATAACTTATTAAAATGAAAATAGCATTTTGTATGCATTGACCTGAATAATATCGTTTCTCTCTTTATTCCTATGACATAAAAAATAAATTTATTGCACGTGCAATTTTTTCTTTTTTTAAATGCAAGTGTATATGTGTATAGAAAAATATTATAGCCATATATTTTCGTTTGCTTAATATATTATATATCTTTAAAAACGATAGAATACTTTTATAAAATTGTACTAGTACGTTCAAATGTGTTTTCTATTCCGTTAAACCAAGAGAAGTTCGGAGTAACGTTCTTCCTGAAAGGACTAATTTGGTTATCAAAGAACCCCAGTTTTCGAATTGACAATCGAATTAGGTAAGGTCGTCGAGAGATTTACCGTGGAGAATAATTATCGAGCCGCCGCCGTTTTTGGGACTGACGATCGAATTAATTTCGGTCGATCCTGTATTAACCACGCGAATGAGCGATGCCCCTTTGGCCCTCGTTAACAACTCCGAAATGATGCTAGATGCTCGGATGGGAAGCGCAGGAACACGTCCGAGATCGTTTTCAGCGATAAATCGAGTGCGCCCCGGCAGCGTGCGCGCCGAGAAAAGATGATCGCTGCCTCCGACGATACATAGCGCACACAACCGGGCTATACCATCTTGATAATAACCGCCATCCCGCTGTTAGACAATTTGACAACGAATTCGTCTTCCAACCCCCGCGCAAGCTGGCTTCTTCTTTTCGAATCGTTAGCTACCCTAACGAGTTTTACGAACTGCCTATATGTTAAAATTGAAGTTCGATTCAACACCTTTATATCAGACTTGTGTGCTACTTTACGCGTTTATAATAAGGCAACTTAGTTGGAAGAACGTAAATGTAACTGTGATAAAATTTTATTAACAAATAATTTATAAGTACGACAAATACGACAAGTAAAATATCTTTCAAACTAATTGTAAGATAAATATTGAAATATGTTTAAAATGTTTTTTTAGTGGAGAAGGATGTTCTACTTTTATCACTTCTAGCCATTAAAAGTTAGCAAAAATTATTAATTTAACAGAGGTATACATATATGTGTTGCATATTTATTATATAACTCATGCGGCATGGCATTTACCGAGTTCTCACTTTCCCGTCCATCCCGACGTACGCGATCCCTCCTTCTTCGGCGGGCAACACTGTTGCAGTCGGTGCAAGGCGCGCGCGGCGCGCACGCACGTCGAGAAAATAAAACACCGCCACTGCCCCGGGAGCGCATTTCACGATACGCCGCTCTGCCCGAGAAAGGGATCGACCACACGGCGGGTTGGACAAAGATGAAGAACCCAAGTTCGGTGGGAACCCAAGAAGTTGCTGCCGGTCCCGCTGCCGTTGCCGCTCCTAGCGATGGGAACCAATCGCGCTCGACCACTTGACTCCTAGTTTTTTTTAACGGAAAGTTTGAAACGACACACCGGACATTACCGCCGCGTTTACTCTCGATTACTTAATCTATTTAAGATTAATAACTTTTTCTGTTTCTCCAAAGAAACGAGTGTTTATTAAGAACCCGCGCTAAAATGTTTGAGACACTTTCGAGTTATAGCTTCAATAAGAAAATGAAAATAATAATAATAATTCTTCAAATGTTAATTTAATACTTTTGCTTTACCTGATATATTAATTTAATATATTTAGCGTTTTAACAATTATTATTACTATCAATTTATACAAATTTGTATAGAAGTTACTAAACAAAAGTCATTTTTGATTGGTCTGTTATATCTGCTATATATATAGAGAGCATCGAACTTTTCGCTTGCTATGTTAAAGCCTAAAGGCTAAAGTTTCCTTCGCACCTGATTACTGGGAGCGGTAAAAAATAGCGGCGTAGAGCGTAGTCCTAAATTTACCCGCGCCGAAGCTCGTTTCTCTTCACAACCACAATGTATTAAGTAACAATTACCGACCGCAAGCGCAGCATCAATGTGCGATCCTCTCACTCTCACTGCATATCATCGGCAAAAAATGTATTATTCCGTCAATTACATAAGATTCGAGTGTCGATTCGCGATTGCCACGTATCTTGCCGTCGCTGTAGAAACAAGAGTGGATGATCGGACGGGATGCACCCATCCCATACGATTATCTCGGCTATTATAAACAGACTCTAAAAGAAGCAACTCGAAGTGATGAGAAAGGGGAATCGCGCGAGCGCCCCGAAGAGATCAGGAGAAGACGAAGAAGAGATTCTCTTTTGAAAGGGGGTGGAAGTGATGTGAGATAGCCATCGGCATTCCGTGAAAGGAAAGCGCAGGAAGATGGCGGGAATGGCGGGAAGATGAGAAGAAGAGAAAGAGAGAAAGAGAGAAAGATGAAGCCTCGAGATAGAGCGAACGTGGCGGTCGCGTGGCCGGCAGAGGCGCGGGCGCGCGCGTGTGCACGGGAGACTCATCACGATGTTTATTCCGTTGCAGTTGGGTTGTTTATCAGCCGGTATATCGAAACTCATTTCGACAAACGGGAGAGTTGCCCTCCACCAACATTAGTAATACCATGACATTTCTCAGTTAATTCAATGTATGGTTCAATTTCACACTAATTGCATCCTTCGACATCTCACTCTTCGTCTTTCCATTCGCGCGTCGCGTGCAGTGTCCTAAAAATATGTGGCATATATAATCACCAGGGGATTCCAGCGCTTTCATCTATAAATTTTGTGAACAAAAATTATGGGACGGTTTTTCTTTAGCGACATTTATTTCTCATCTAAATTAGATTTAAATAAGGGAGCTTTTATCTTGCTTTTATCGTGCACCAATCTCTTCTTTAATTTCACTACCTCTCGTTTAATCATAGCCGGAGCAGAAATAATGCTCTTGATATCATTATAAAATACTTGTTTTGATATTTGATTCAAGTATACGACGGTATAAAATATATTGGCGACCCCTCTTTTTTTTTTGCATCGTCGAGAAGGAATGCGTGGCTCCTTCGGCTTCTAGGTCGTGGGCGTTTTTCTTCCCGTTCGACATCTCCTCTTTGCAAAGTTACCATGTACTCGTAAAGATTGAGGACAACGTTAAACTCGTATAAAAATTAATCACCAAAGTCGTCCGGTTCGCAATACCTAGGCGGCGTGCTTTTAAAGAGATGCCATAGAATCCGTAAACTTTGCTTGGGAGATTACTTCCTGCTCGCGATACCAATACAATTTACGCGCGATGGCAGCAAAGCGAGTCTAACGAGAATATTACCAATTTTTGTAGTGATGTATCAAGCGATGAAAAAGACAGACGCAGGCGGGAGATAACGATCCGACTTTTTTGTTACTCGGAATACGAGGCGATTTGACGAGTCGTAATTACCGGCGACATCTTCATTATCGCACTCACAAGAATCGACCCGTGGATCTTAAGTATCTCCATGAAAATAATATATACGCCGTGTATATACGGCAGACGCTTTTTCGCGAGATCGTAATAGCGTTTTAAATCCCTTCGGGAGCGCTCGTCGTGCTTATTTCCAAGGTCAACTCGGTGCTCCCGGGTGTAATT
Organism: Temnothorax nylanderi; assembly: GCF_030848795.1. Classification (NCBI taxonomy): domain Eukaryota; kingdom Metazoa; phylum Arthropoda; class Insecta; order Hymenoptera; family Formicidae; genus Temnothorax; species Temnothorax nylanderi. Next base: position 1,430,794 of record NW_027249092.1, on the reverse strand, counting down.
TCGATTTTTAATGCCCGTTGCAGCCTAAGGTGCGCCGAATGTTCGCCGAGGTCTCGTTACTGGGACCTAACTCGCCGGGATCGCCGTTGTTTATCCATGCACACGCGCGCCGCGCACGCACTCGCCGCGCGCGAACGTATAAGTTCGAAGGACGAAAAAAGGCATCGGACCGCGGCGTTTGTTCCGCTCGGGCCCCGAAATGATTGGGAGCACTCGGCTCGGTTTGTAGGTTCGTATGCCACGGGGCCAGTAGGCTCCCGTGCGTCGAGAGGCCGTGAGCACGTGTGTGCGTCCGACTGGGTCCGCGAGCACGAGCCGCGCTTCGGTTTTAATTCGCGTTGATCCAAATTGCGTACCGGGGTCATTGGACGGAGATGAAGCATAAGAATAATGTCAGCTTTCAATAAGTAACTCCTTTTTCTATCGTCGTATAATTCCTATACTCATATTGAATGAATATTCTTATTTCGTTTTTTCAATAAAATTTTTCAAAATGAGAAAAAAACACGAATATATATACACAAATAAAAAAGAAAGTTTTACCAAAAATATTTTCATACTTAGGATATTATAACATCAATTTATTTATTATAACTACTATTTTTTTCCTTTTGTTCCACACACACGCACGCACGCACGCACGTACGCTCTCTCTCTCTCTCTCTCTCTCTCTCTCTCTCTCTCTCTCTCTCTCTCTCTCTCTTTCTTTCTTTCTCTCTCTCTTCATTTTCCTATTTCTATTTTACTTTTTTTCTCTCTTTTCTCACTTTTCGTCGTTTTTTCTCTCATTCTCTTTTGCTCCCTCTTTATCTTGTTCTATCTTCTTTCTTCAGCTTTCTCTTTCTCACATTAATAATTGCACCGTCGAAACCTGTCCGGTTTATACTCGGCCGGAGTGCAAAGGGAGGAGTAGCACGCGGACCTGCTCGTTGCCGCTCGTCTGAGGTACTGGTAATTGTCGGAGCCTCTCTTTCGGGTCCTCGTTAGATCCGCTCCGTTTGGCTCGTCGTGGGTCCGCTGTTGCTGGAGAGCTCCGATACCACACAGATCGACCGCAACACTCCGCGCCGGTTTCACCGCCGAAATTCACTCGAAATTGGTTCAGCTTATTCGGCTTGACCGCCGAAAATCGAGCACGTGCTTTCTACGAGGACCGTACATGACTGTCCAGTCGAGACACATAATTTTGAATTACATTGCGTAAATCCGACCACCGTGTGTCAGGATGTTCGAAAAATCATTGATATTGCACGTAAAACTCTTTCCGTGAAATTACCTGCTCTTATTTGTGTCACTTTAGAAAAACTTATACCAGGTTTTCATATTGGTTTTATGTTATTCTAACAATCACATTTTAATTCATATTCTCATTTTTTATTCAGATTGTAATTTTTAGTTACTTAGATATATCAGTAATTTTTTTTGGTATATATAAAATTATATACTTTACTAAAGATGATCTCTATTTAGATTTGCATCTATAAATTTGTCGATAACATTTGCACGAAGTTATAAAATATAGAGAAACTGTCTTCATCTACTATATTTAAGGTTTAGTTAATCGAAATTCCAAAACCTGTCCCCAGATTTTTATATCGTTTTGTCCCTTCTGATTCAGTAGGTATATATATCGATACGGGCGCGTGCGGACGTTGTCCTCAGTCTCCAACGTTCATCTCCAATTCTCCAATAATTTCTTACGGGAGTCCCCCGTTTGTTCGAGAACGATTCAAGGCCTCTCGGCAAAATCATAGGTGACATTATGCCAGTCGAGCCGAGGGCGTGATTTCGGCAAAGTGGCCAGAAAAATAGCATACCGATCTCGCATTCTATTGAATCCGGACCACAAGCGGTCGGTAATTCCGCGGGTCGGGTCATCTCTCATCTCGCCTCTTCGCGCCCGTTCCGCATTACAATTTCTCCGGCGAGCCACTAGCTCCCTTCCTCTCTATGCCCACGTCTCTCTCGCAGGGGGGTGACAAAGAGTCGCTGTCGAAGAAAGAGAATGGCAGACTGTATGGCGACGGTCAATGTCGAGGCGTGAGACCCCGGGACACCATGGATTGTCCTCGGAAGAAAACGCGAATACTGAATGGGGAAGAATGGTGGCCAAACGAGGCGAAGTTAGTCGACCCTACTGCGGTTGCACCGACGACGGTGATATGGAAACGGTGCGGCGCGCGGCGCGGCGGCGAAGATCGACGAGGATTTCTCGTCATAAAAACGCCCCTTCTAGCGGCTCAGAAAAATCGCGGCTCGGGGTACTGCGATAATATTTTTCTAGGATCCTAGAAAAACTCGATACTCGCGTTTGCAGCCACCGGGGCGATCCATCCTTCGATCTCATCTTCCCCGGCCACCGTTCTTCTCTCGCGGTCGGATTACCGAGGCACGAATTGTAACCGTGAAAGGATCCGATTCGAGAACGGATACGTCCTCGAGCTTGTCTGTTTGTCTTCTCATTCAACTGCGTGCCGCGTTGAGTTTTCCTTTTTTGAGACACCATTACAGTTTCCTTATACCGCTTCACGAGCGATAGGAACGCTTGTTTTGTTAATGAACCGATATCTTCGTGGCAATTTCAATTTCCGATCCATTGATCCGTAAATTCGTACAGAGACAAGTCATACAAAGAATCCAGTTGCAAGTCCTCCATTTTGTTTTGTTGATTTCGCTATATATATCCACAGAATATATATAATTCATGCTAATTGTATGCTAATTAACATATACCAGAGGCGTATAAGACGACCTCGGAAGATAAGACCTATAAAAGGATAAGCAATAATGAGTGGTAAACGTGTGGCAACCGCGTCGGTTGATCAGGTAACACGCACCGATCGGCAAATGAGAGCATCTCGCACGTTCGGCTAATGAATAATTTTAGTATACTAACGAAAATAGTCAGCGGCGCGCCCGCAGCATCGCCGAATCCTTTAATCAAGTCGTTACGCTTTCCGCAAGATGCCGACATGCAGGATGATCCGTTCGTGGTTTCGACACGTGTCCGTGCGCGATAAACGAAGGATGATCGCGCTAGTCTGGCAAAGGGGAGGGAGAAAGATAGATAGAAAATGAGAGAAGAGAGAGAAAGAGAGAGAGGGAGAAAGAAAGAGGAGCTCGTCGCGAATCGCCGCGTGTTGTTGCCGGGATATAAAGATCTTCTTAATTCGCATGAGGAGCCGGCTTCCGTGCTTTTTTAATCCACGTGGACTTTTTGCGGGGTCCCTGCACCCGGTGGTGCCTACCAACGTCGCTCGCAACGTGTATATTTAGGCTAGCATTAGTCCGTCCCGGCTCCTAGGCGGCTGCTTATTAACTCTTCTTCGGCATATTGCCTCCCATAATGCGACCAACAACTGCAACGCCTCCCCTATGTTTGCCTCCTTTTTGCCTACCGCTGCCTTCCCTTGGGTGCGGCGAGGGGTTCCTAATTCTACGATATCGCATCGCGACTAATTCGCAGCCGTGATTGGCAATGATGACCACGATGGATCTTTGGCCGTCGCGATGAGCATGTAGATGATTAAAATACATAACGACGATAGTTTTTTTTTGATTGTGAATTTTTTGCGATCACTTTGAAACGACCACGTTGTCATGATTAAATTAATAGTGCGAAGTTTAATGTGACTGAATGCAGCCTTGTCCTGAAGTTTATACTAGCGCCAGCATGTTACGTCATTCGAACACAATCGGCCTCCAGTCGGAATCGAGATACAGTCGTGAACGAAAGTTAGTTCGGCAAATATTTGTCACTTCCGGTTCTGGAGCTCTCTCACAGAGACTAGTTGAATTCTATTCTAGAAGAGATTGGTTTCTTTAGCAAATATAACAAATCTAATAAAAATTATCGGAAAGAAGAGAGAGGAAAGGACAAGAAAATTTTTTTAGTTAACATTTTCTAATCTTTAATTATACCTTAACTAACTCTTTCTTTCAATTAAAAGTTAACTTTAGTCAATAATAGACTTTACACTTTAAAGAATTGTTTCTATTCCTAAACGTGCGACTAAATACTTAAATACTAAATACTTAAAGAAATATATATCGTGCATTTTTAACTTTTATTACGTATCCAAAGTTCATTAAAATTAGAAGGGGACATTTACATTTCTTTGTTAGAGATTTATCTGACTTTTTTATTTTTTTTTCCTCTGAAGTTCACCAGGTGGTCCGAAGATGCAGGACTTCTTGCGGCTGCTCTCGATGATGCGTTTGCTTCATATCGAAGAGCACTGATCAATAAGGGATGATAAGGCGGGCAGGATACAAAGCGTAAACAATCGTTTTTTGGCAAAGTCACATCGTGCCCATCCGTCGTTTTCGTTGTTGCATCGATGAGCGATTAGAAAGTAATTAGCGCCCCGATAATTGCCAATCCTTAGATCGAACCCCTGCGGTTCCTACTCATCTCGTACCGGATGTTCAATGCCTCGGAGTAGGGACCTATTGTTTTCCATTGAGCACTTTCTCACGTTGCTAAGCGTTGCCATTAACTATCTTGCGTTACTATAAGAAATTCATTTGCTATGACGATATGCACAATGTTGCTCCGGTTATAAAATTACTTTTATCCTGAGATTTCTTTGCTCACGAGACTTGTTCTTCTTCTTTCTAGAGCGATTGAGTCGCGAATCTTATCTGCTGACAGCCAAAATAACAATGAAATCGCCATATCTCACTCTCATTCTCGTTTCGGACAATTTCAGGCAAGATAAATATTTTGAGAAAAACCAAATCGGTTTGCATACCGGTTGCAAAACCACAGGCGGTCCCGTGCAACGATCTTGTGACCGAGGACACAACACTGTAACACTGTATCTCTGTTTTCCTTCAAACAAATCCCAGAGTGTCTCGAGACTGTCGCATGCAATCGTCTGTGAGAATCGCAGACGGATGGATTTACTTGGCTAAGCACACATAGCATTATGTTCTCCTCGGTTAATGTACAGGCTAACGAGGCCGGGATATGGTTTTTCCGCGACAAAGGCGTAGGTTACACAGTGACGGCGCGAGAAGAAAAAGGGAAAAGGGAAAAGGGGGGAGGGAGGACATTCATGCGTGGCCGTCTCTCCCGGTACTACCACCAGCGAAATGAAAGGGAAGGCACGGTAATTGAAGTTAAACGAGATAGCCGGCCATTCATGGGTTACGGGATCGTGACAATGAAGCTGGCTCTTGGTTGAACGGACGCCTCGGGCGACAGACAATGGCTCCGCTGGAGTTTACACCGCGTCGAGGAGTTATGCCGTAATATTGTGGCCGTCCTGGTAGTTTTCTGCCGATGTCGATGAAGGTACCGCGTGAAGTTCTTCGAGGCTCGTCGTTCACAAAGTCGCCTGGCCGATTCATGCTGCAGTTTCGCCCCGACCTCAGTTCGTTCACCGCGCGGAGCTGAAGTTCAGAAAGAAATGCTTTGACAGTGATTTTCGTCACGTTCTTAGGAACTGATCAATCTATTGCGAGGGATTTATACAGAAAACGGATTAAGTTGCAATCTTTGAGGAATTTTAAGATGCGTTTTTTAAATTAAGATATATAAGAAATATATAAGATTAGCGATAAAGTTATAGTAATCGTGGAAAATAAAGAGATATACGGAAATCTTTTATTTCTAGAAGCACTTTGCCCTTGCAATCGTATCTTTCTTCTCAAATCTGAAATAAAAGATTAGATTTAATTTGCAATTAGCATCATTTGCAAAGAAATATATTTCTTCATTTTGGAGCAAAGCATCTGCATATATATCATTATACAGTTGTTAGAATTTGCGCATATCGCGTATCTTTAATCGATAAGAGGAATGTACAAAATTAATTTGTGATTGATTTATATTCGACAAGCACGGTTTACCTATCTGGCATTTTTTTCAACCATGTAACGAACCAATACTCTTGCATAAACATCGATACTTATTCATTGTTACAATGCGTGCAGTGAAATCATGTAAATGCGAATCGGATTAATAATACAAATGTGAAACAGGCGGATAGTATATGAGTATATGCATGCACGCCAGGAAGATGCATTATTCCTTCTACTACGTTTTAAAAGTCATAAAAGGGAGAACCAAGAGAGCCGAGAGCGCTAAGAGTCGAGATGACCTAAGATATCATACCTTCTTCGTCGCGAGCAGATTTTTCCACAGATCAGTTATGACACCGAACGAAGGATTACAAGATTGATTTTCTTGTTCTCAGTGGTGGCCAGAGATCTCCCGTTGCGATCTCCTGGAAGCTGTAAACTCACTGCGACGCCGAGATTGAAATCTTGAATCTTTCACAACTCTTTCCTGCTTATCGTCGAAACAAAAGTGAGATTCGTGGAGAGCGCGCAGCGGCTGATCGTATTTTGGGGAAATAATCGATGATCCTGCGCGAAAGACATCGGTCCGGACGCTCAGGAGGAGCGGACTCTCTGTCGTTTACTTATTTATCATATAAAGGAGCTCTCATATATTTTCAAATAGTCGAACCTGTTTCTCGTTAACACCCCGCGTATCTCATGTGTCACGTTGTAGACAAGATAGATAGAGACAGTCTGAAGAGAGAGTCGAGTCAAGATAATAACTCTGTCCATGCCGATGTTTTATATATAGAAATTCAGCTAGAAACAAAACTAGATGATAAAACTAATTATGCATTTAAATGTATAGATATATAGGCGTATATATTACTTTTACTATTATATATATCACATATATATTTTTGAATTGTTGACTTTTTTATCTGTCGATTAATTAAATACGTTGGAAATTATTATCGCGAAAAAATTATTATATACTTGAATTCGTCGTGACGATGCAAGTAAGCGCATCAACGTGAGATCGTAGACGTCTTAATGGCAGCCAGGACGACTGCTGGGCGGGTTCGCCGAGAGCGATTGGCGCGCGATCGTTGATTTCATCCCGAGCGGTATCTCACCCCTCATCTTCTGCGGTCGCACGTGAATTCTTCCCTGAAAAGAACGCAACATCCAAAACGCGTTTCCCGGGACGCTATTCGGCCGGGCACTACGACCACCCACGACACTCGAATGTGGCGAATCCGTGAGACGCGAGCGGGCACGAGTTCTCCCGTTTCACTTTTTTTTTCTCTTCTCGTCCTTCACTCGACACGACATCTCCCCGGATCCTCATCTCGGGCTCGAGAAGCCTCGCTTGAATGACTAAATGGAATCGAAGTGAAATGGAACGACCGCCCGTGTGTCATTCACATTCGTGTGTCACGTCTCGCTTCTCGTGGCTCCCGAAAAGCCGGTCCGGAACGATGATTCCCGGCGACGAAACGCGACGGTGCCGATGACTTTCGTGACTTAAGCCTTTCTGGCTGTCATGCGGCCATAATTATGCTAAGAGAACTGAATCTCTTTCTCGCTGAATGACTTGGCAGCAGTCGGACGAATGCGCGGGTTAAATTGTCTCTATTACTGACACAGCATATTATTTTGTTATCATGCGTAATGTATTCATGCGTGTATTCGCATAATTTGATATCTTTAATGGCTATTGATCACGAATTTAGTAATATATAGGTGTTAACAAATAACATTACCTGCATATACACATTATATCATTTGAACAGCGTGTTTATTCTAAAAATTATGTATATGCTGTGCAAATCCAATTTTTAAGCATTAGAAATTTTAATGAAACGTCGATGTCGATGATCGTAATAATGTTCGTGGGAGGGCATTAGAAATTTTCTTCTTGAGAGTCTCTTGACTAATCAATGATTAATCAATGATTATTACGATTATTATATTTACTATCTATACGTAATCTCGTAAGATATTTGGACATCTTTTTCGTAGCAATTTGTGAAAGGGTTAATAGTTCGCGCGGGGTGTTCCTCTGTCATCTTTTCGCCCATTACCCCGTGGCATCTCTTATTACGTATGGAGCGGTGTGCGTCCGGAAGCAAAATCGAAGAAAACGATACCACGCCGGGGTGGTATAATGCTTTCCATGGCACAGCCCCCGGCGTCCTTTCTCACACTCTCTCTTTCTAACGGAACAGAACGTGGTACAGCGCATCGGAACGCGCCGGATCCCGACTGACCTGTGGAAGAGTTGGAAAGGAAACTTGCCTCTAATTATCCTGTTGGGGCCATATAGTAGCCGCGTGAATGCACGCGTGCGCTGCGCCACGTACGTGAGTGCGTGCGTGCATTCGTGCGTTCGTGCGTGCGTGCGTGCGTGCGTGCGTGCGTACGGGTATAACGCTGACGCGCGATCGAGAGGAGGACCGGACTTCAAGGAGAAGGGCGGCAACAGAATATATTATAGACTCGTTCCTTTCGACTTACGCCGCGCCGGGCTGAAATCTCGCTCTGGGTTTCGTGTTAACTTAAGTGTCCCTGAAACGGACTTTGTGGGAGAGCGCGGCGTACGTATGCCACATGCACGCGGTTGCCTCTTCTTCCAGTTGACCTCTTAACGGTCAATCTCTTCTTCCCTTTTTTTATGCGATCCGTCCGGAAGTGGATTATGGATTGATGCGAGTTATTTGGCTATATCGGTCTGCGTTCTCAAGACAATTACGTAGAATATCGTAATTATAATTTTAGTGAATTGAATAATAACAATAAGACTATTTATTTTCCCCATTTATTAGAAAATTAAAGTACAGAAAAATTTATTAAATGGAGGTTAATATAAATAACAAATTCCATCAATTCCGCAATGAGAGATTTTAAGTTTCTCGAAATTTACATGTAGAAAATTATATTAACAAAGTTAAATTTGATAATAAAGAATTATTTGTCGATCTCATGGAACAGCGATATATATGTACAATAAGTTCCATCCTTGAACTTTCAAATCCAATTTGAAAGAGTCTCTAAAAGGACCTACCATGCAACAACGAAGACCAGTTGTTAGTTGTTTTTGACGAGGATTCTCACCGGCCAAACGGATCCGGATTCGTCATCGTTTAATTCGTCATTGAGGTAGCTCGCGTCTTTTTAACTCGTTGCACCAGTAAAACTGGCCCACAATCCGATCGGCCCCGTATATTCTCTTGAACCTCGATTATCCTTCTTCTTTACGCTCTCGCACGGTTCGTCGAGATAGATAAGAGAGATAAGAGAATATAAGGGCAGTACACAGTTGTAGTTGCATCAAATCTGCCTCTTGATATATTAAATCTGAACTATACTAAGACACATTTAATAAATTTTAAAAAATCATTATATATGTGAGAAAAACCAAGAATAATGAATCTAATATAACTGATTATTAATTTATATATTTTATAAGAGTGATATATTTTGAATGCTCATATGTACAATCGATATATTTGTATTTAAAATCCAGATACATTTCTATAGTAAACAGATATTTTTATTTTTTAATGTATCATTTATATGGTTCGCGGTATTATCCGTATTATGCTAGATTGACACATCGAAATCTTTTTTGCTAATTCAGTCGGTTTGCGGTTTTGAAAATCGTGAGACAGTCAGAGGGATGTATATATGACGAGAAAATTACTGTTATTCCCACGTATTATTTACTCAGAGACCATAAAGAGAGACACTGACAAGAATAATCGAGACCAAACTCTCGATTAGACCTTTTTTTTTGCTATGATATCATCAACTTCTTTGGAAAAAGAAAATAATTTAAAAAATTTTTACTTCTATAATTAATATTAGCATTTTATTGAACTGAAAGAAATTGACAGTAGTATATAGTGACATTTTGTTGTTTGTTCTGCACCTGCTGAATTGGATACCTACAAGTAATCGTATACGTAATTTACAATGGAATATGGGGTGCACTTAAGATAATAATACACGTATAATTTTGTCACGAATTCAAACAGCCGTTTTAATCTTGTCACAGTAAAAAGTATTTACTAAAGTAAAGTGTGCTGGTACTTACGAGGCTTACTAAAATTACAAATATTGCGAATGCATCAAAAATGCAAAATGTGTAATTACATTGTACCTCTATACATGTTCATGATTGATTCTGATCTCTCTTTTTCACCTGGCCCTTCTTTTTCTTCTTGCCTTTAAGATTAAAAATTAAGATTATCTAAAATTTTTTACTTCAAATGAATAGTTATAAATATATTTTATAAATAAATAGAGATCAAATAAGTAGATACAAATAAATTAAAAATATTTTTCAAATATTATGTAATATGGAGTTGGAATCAGGGTAGCTTGATAAATAACAGTCTTGTAAAATTATTCGTAACGTCATTCGTTATATTTAACAAATCTTATTATTACAATGTTTCTTTTATTTATAAGAAGGCACTGCCGATCATGAAACATCGTCGATCGATTCGCTTCGCTCAAGTACACAAGTCTGCTCGATTGTGTGATTCATCCGTTATTCTTTCATACAAAATTTTCGTACATTACATAACTTACGGCGCAGTGTATAAGTGCTGTCAATAGTCAAGTACGCAGGTATTCTGGATATTACTCGGAAACCCGTGTATTACTCCGGAACACCAGATTTATTTAAAATGATTAGGAGACAAATGCTAAACAACGAAATAATGTCTCGATCACATCTCTTATATATGTATACATTTATATCTTTAAGAAAGACAATTCATGAAAAGACACGCCCAATCAGAGAATAATATTATATTTTAATAAATATAAATAATATATAGCATTACTCCCTGAACGTTTTTTTTTTATAGATAATGCTATTCAATTCCTAAAACACATAAGTCTATATGAACATAAATTATCTTAAATATAATGTCATAACATATATCGCTTCTAGTGTATTATTATTACCAATTTGTGTGTAGTTGGGATACATTGAATAAATATCTATAAAGATAAAGAAATAGGAACTGGACTTAATTTAAATACCGAAGTTCTGTCCAAAAAAGTAACTTAATATAATGTATCCGAATACACATGTAATTTTTTGAATTCGAGATGGGTAGGTACTCGGTATAGAGATTACTCGATTCATACTAACAGCACTGTAAATAATTATTACATAATAGTATAACAGGATAATTATAATTATTATAATATAAATATAATATTACATAAGTTTGTAATGAAGTTATGAAAGAAATGAGTAACATTCTTAATTAATCGAGTACACGGATAACCGGGTAACGTCCGAAATATCCGGATACTTGAATATTGACAGCTTTAACACTTACATTTGCTGATACAGTCAGTGATTCTATAGAATCGTTACAGATTTTATAGAATTACCGCGAATGAATCACTTTAATATATATACACATATATATAATTATTATTGTGTAATGATAATATAATGCAATACAATATATAATACAATATAATATATAAATGTAAATGTAATATATATAATATGATATATAATATATATAAAATTATTATTATAATTGTTTTAATATACACAATAATAATCGTAATACCTGTCGACGGATCTCATTTTTTAAGAACAACCTCAAATTATTAGTGAACTATTCGTTGACACGTTTTAAATGAAAATTACATGATTTCGAGGGAAATATCTCATAGCATAAATTTCTATGGACTCGTTTTCAATTATTAAGTGAAATCATGTAACTTTTTAATTCAATTTTTCATATTTTACATATAAAAGTAAGAGAACTGAATGTACTCACATGAATGAACATGTTATATCTCTACATTTCTTCGGATATATTTATGCGTTTTTCTTGAAACTGCGCTTTTGCTTAAAATATTTTATGTGTTACGCGATAAATAGTTAAAAAATAATTTGAGAACGTTAAGATGGGTGAGCCATCCTGAATAAATAATTGTATAGGCGCGCCCTATCTTATAGGTTTACTTTTGGATAATGAAATACGAGAAAATATTTTTGCCGTAATAAATTATGAAATAGAAAAATAACATAATTAGAAATTGCAATGTATTTGTCACGTACTTTTGAAGTACCACTTCTAATTGACGCTTTAAAATTATTCGATATCAATGCGACACATAATTCTAGAGATAATATATTTTCAAAGGTCTTTCGCATTTGTACAAAAGAGGCTAACATATTACACATAGTTTAGACGAAGTGCAAAGTAATATGACTAGATTATAGTTAATGCAACAGCCGCTTTCTTCGTTACCTTTATTTCCCTTGCTCGTATTGTTTTTGTTTTTTGACTCACGCGTGCCTTTGCATTTGGTCGTTGCTGTAACAGAAAATGGGAAGGAATTTATTAGACAAGCGTACCCAATATTATTAATATTATTTCATAAAATGAAATAATGATTTTTATTCCAATAAAGAAATTAATGGAATATATACCGAACGTTATACATGAAACTTTACGCGAATAATGTGACTCAAAGGCGACATTCAATGCTTGCGCTTTCAGTGTGATATCGATTCTTCCGAATAGATCGTGGGTTTCTTGTTGGTAGAGGATGATAAAAAAGAAGTCCTGCAGGTATGCGAGATGGAAGAAGCAGGGGATGATTTCAGGTAAGGGCGGTTTTACTGCAAAGGAGTCCTGCACGCTCTTCGTGGGCAAAAGCGAGAGAAAAAGTGGAAAGGAGTGGAGAAGAGAGAGAGAACGTACCGGTTCAAAAACCGACAAACGAGGGACGGGAATATCTTGAAAGATGCATTCAGGTTAAACGCGGCAGACGAAATCGTCCTCGTGAAAAAGAGAGGTGAAACGAGAGGTGGATAAAGAAAGATGGCGACAGGGGAAAAGTGAGAGATGGGTAAGATTACACACATACAGAGAAATATGACGAGAGATCCCCGAAAGTTACGTCCGTCAAGATTAGAGCTAAATGCGAAGGAAGGCAATCCTTCTGTATTTGCGAGTCGTTCAGGTCTTTGAACTAGGAAAAGAACTCACGAAGAGTCTTTCTCGAAGAAAATTCTTAAGAAAACTCTTAAGAGTTCTTTGACATACGCTTGGCTTCGGATTATCATATTCACATATTTTTTATTTGCTACATTTAATAATTTCTATTCGAGCAATACTATGATGTGAGAAATTGAAATGATCTTTATGTTATGTCATTTTTATTAAACGACGATGTTTTCGAGCTTACTTTATACAATGTACATATCCAACCGAAAAAAGGTGTTCCCCGGTGATCGGATCGAGCGACTTGGAAACGCCGCTGAAGGACGAGGGGCGGGGTGGAGTCGGGAAAAAAACGGTAGAAGAGGGACCGACACTCACGCACACACGTATGTGCATTAACGTACTGTGAAAGAAATCGCGGTACAAAAGCGTCGCTCTTCGAATGTATACGCGGTGCCCCTCTGAATGGAGTCTGCGATTTGAATGGTTTCAGCGAGGGTTCGTGCGCGCCATTGTGAGGGGGCAAGGTCACAAATTTACTCGGAAATTTCTTTAAGCTTCCCGGTAACGTAGCGAGATATTTCCCGTAGACGGAATATTTGTCAACTGGTGAAGGTGGCAAGCACAAAAAAATTATTTTTTGAGAAATTGAGATCCAATATCAATGTATCAATGACATCAATTACCAATTCTTAAATCAATTGTTTTGAAGTAAACTTTGACAATAATGTTATCCGAAGAGTTTTATCTAAAGATAATTCAGAAAATTAAAAATATGCTGATTAGAAATTGCAGTGAAGTTACTTTTGATGCAACTTCACAAGTGAGGTTCACAGTCAATTGAGTCACAAAAAATCTTTGAGTAAAACGACATAAGACTGACATTCACAATTATGACACGCGATGCAACTCTCTAAGGCCGTAAGATCTTGCAATGTGAATGACCGAGTTACAACTACAAAAGAAAAACATCAGATCACGACACTAACCTTCAGAAGAACGCAGGGGCCTAGCCAATCGACATCGATATCTTCACTGACTCTGCTGCCACCAGGAGATGACATCTAACAATTCCTCATCTTCCGGGCTCATCGGTTCGTAATTGTCGTAACTATCGGAATGCGTCGCGTAAAGGGTGCCAGGCGTGCCGTAACCTTGACTTCCGGCCGACGAGGTTTCGGAGACGAAGCTTGGCGTTGGTGAACTTGACGCCTCCGAGCATGTCGTCGGGACAAAAGTCGTTGGACTCGAGTTCTGCCTGAGGTGTTGATGCCGAAGGTCAGATGCATGTTGACTACCGTGATGACGGATTTCATTGATGCCACCTCGTAGTCTCAGTTCTGCCGAATTAGAATCGGGACTAACTCCATTTTCGGATGAGTTGGAGGACGTTGAAGAAGTGGACTCGGAACTACCGTCGTGCTCCTCCAGAAGACGTTGAAGACTCCTGATGTATTCCACCGCCATCCTCAGGGTCTCCACTTTGGATAGTTTCTTGCTGCCGGCTCTGGATCCTCCATGAGTCCCAGCAGTACTACTTCCCAATGCCTGCGCCACTGTTTGCGGTATGTGTTGTCTCAGAGTAGCGAATCCGTTGTTCACCTGCTTCACCCTGTTGCGTTCACGCGCATTTCGCCTAGCCACCGAGGCGGGCTGATGCGGTACCGTGCCGTAAGGTCCAGTCGCTTGTCCGTAGATCTTGGATCGCTTGCACCCGTGTTGTAGAGTACTGTTATTGGTTGGCATGCTATTAGTGGAGACAATCACGTTGCCGCGATGGGTCTGCGCGCTCGAAGTGGCGTGAAGGCCGTGGTGATGATGCTGCTGCTGCACACTCAGCATGATGGGCAGGACGCTCTCCTCCTTGGACCCCACTAAGGTCATATCACGAATCCCCCCACCACCCGGGAGCAGGAATTGTAGCAGCGCGTGCCAGGCGACCTTCGTGCGACGTACACTGCTCGACGTATCGAAGAGAAACTTTGCCGAGGTGAGGTCGATGCGACTCGTTAACACCTCGTAGTACGCGCGTATCGTGAAGGTGAGAAAAAAACAGACCAAAAGCGTGCGGTTTACTCGACCGACCGAAAAGAAAAACGTGGGAAGAAAAATTAATCCGCACCCTCGATGCTCTCGGTACGATTCTGGCTCCCGAAATGCCTAGCCAATGAGGGTTCGGGGCCTTATATAGCCGGGGCGGGCACGCGCCTATCCCCACGCACTCTCGATCTCGGGTCCTAAACCCCCGTCTTCTCCCCTTCCCCCGTTTTACCGGCCCGCAGCGCCTCATACCCCCGTGATTCCCCACTACTGCGGTCCCAAAGGCCCTACGCTGCCCGAGATTCTCATCTTCGATCGTCCTAGTACGCCGCTACTATCCTGATCTGTTTACCGATTTACCTTTTGGAGCACGCCGCGCTGTTATCAATATGATAGGACTTATCGTCGGCGTGTGCCGTCAAAGTAGTTGACGAATTGATAAGCTAACGTTAATGCTAGAAAAAGATAAATCGAAAAAGATGTGGCTTATATACTCTTTTTTTATTACGTTTGTACATGACTAGACAATTAACTCTTGTGTGTATAAATATAGTAATTACATTTTCTTCTATATTTTACTTGTCCCTCTTCATATCCACACAACAAACAAAATGTGCATATATTACGTGCACTAAAATCTGATTTAGAAAAATGTATCTTGCAAGAAAAAAACAAATAATTTGCTTTTGGACCAAAAATACTGATTAAACATGTACAGTTACGATATTATTGGGAAAAGTTAGAGAGATTATGAAAGGAAAGAGATAGAATAGAAATTTTGATATTATAGTTACTATTTTAAAGAACATTTTTACAAGTTGTCCTCTACAGATAAGAATTAATTTGCAATCTACACAAAATCTATTTATAAATAATTTCTTAATTAATAGTTGAAGTACAATAAGGCCCAATGTCCATATATCCAATCGTTTCGCGATTCTCGTGTGAGAAACACTGGCGTGCACATATGAAGGGTCCACATCCCCACCGGCCTCGCGGTGTCTCGGGGATCGAAATTTGAACAGTTACCGGGAGAAAGAAAAGCTGGTCCGGGGGCCCAGGCAAGTTGACTGAGTGAGATGGCGAAAGAGCGAAGTGTAGAATATACGACGAGGACAGAAGCTGCAGAAGAAGAAGAAGAAGAAGAAGAATGATGAGGAACAAGGAGTGGGAGGAGATGGAGAGGTCCGCGGCTGTAGAGAAGCTGTGCAGAAGACGAAGAGGCATCGAAGGAGGGTAAGGGAGCCCGGTGGCACGGAACATACGAGTACCCGAGACGACTGCAACAGTGGGGAGAAGCAGCGGCAGAAGAGTATAGCGATGGGCACGACTGCGGTACGTGTCTTTATCTTATATAGCACATATTTTGATATAAGTGCATTACAAAACATTGGAAAAGATGAAGAATATTTTGAAAATTTTAGTAGCTAATATATTGCTAATTCATTACCGAATTGGAAATGTATATAAAAGTAAGCTATACGAAAGAAAAGTTCAGTTTCTTGATGAAACATTGAAAACCGTGAAAGGGGTAGCAGATGATGCATAGGCCATGATACATAGGCCTTAGAAAAAATTTTTATTTTTGATATACCAAGTTGTCTGAAAGAAATGGAACCAATGATATCGGTTCACTGCCGTCACTAGTAAAGAAGACATGTATGACGACAAAGAGGAAGGGGAAGAGACGCGAGCCGTCCTCCCTTCCTCACATTCGTGGCGCGCGCCTACTCCCATCCACCGACTCTCCCTCTCCCCATTCGTCCGGTTTTATCCTCACCGAACGGAGCGTGCGTCTGCATGCATGCGTGCATGCGTGTATGAGGGCGCACGCGTTCTTGCTCGGGCCTCGTGCTTAAGGGCGTTTGTGTGGGGGATGTGCGTGAGGAGTCGCGTTCCTGTACGCGTCTGTGCATGTGTGTGCTCGCGCGTGGAACAGGTATATGCTCTCCTCGTTTCTTTTTTTTCTCCCTTTCGATTCTGGCGGTTCTTCCCGTCTCTCTCTTCGCGGGTCTGTCTTTCTCCTTGTCGAAAAGGCGACGCGTGAGGGAGCGTTATAGGGCGGTAGGGTCCCGCTGGACATTCCTACGTGAATAAATAAACGTCAGGCGGACGCCCGACGGTTTGGATAGATAATAGATGCGCGCTTTGAAGTCTTCGATAAGGATGTGTAGGAACGCTGGAAGAGATAACGCGTCTCGATGCGAATGTTGAAGCGCGAATCAGTGAAATAATAACATAAAACGCGCAATATTTAATGTGCGGTGCTACAGAGCTGCAAAGTTTATGTTAATATTAATTTTACATTTGTCTTCATTGAATTTGTTTCAATGGAATTTATCGATATTAAAAGTACATCTTTTTCATAGCGTTGATCATATAAATGACATTCGAATATTATTTGCGTCATGTTAAATATTACATGAATATTCTTTATTGTATACAATTGGTATGGTCAATAATTGCTACGTATTTAACATGTACACATACGGCTAATGAAAAAATTACGAGTGTTATTTAATTTGAAAAAGAGTAAGGAATTCAAAAGCATCACTAGGCGCGCGGCGGTGTCAAAGAGGAACCGGAGTGATCGTATACATATAGAATGGACGCGGGGCGGAGATTTTTCGAGTGCGAGAGAGATAGAGAGAAAGAAAGAACGAAAGTAAATTCGTGATAGCCTTATTACTTTAAACCTCCGAATTAGAATTTATTCCGTAATTATATTCCTCGGGGGCCTCTCGATTCTCTCTTGCCAAACACTTTGCCGCTAATTACCGTGGAATTAATTACCGTGTCGAGTGGTGAGATGAACGATGCCACGTTTGTGTTCTCCAAGTCAACCCTTGCAGGGTACGTCGACTCCGATGCAACTGCGATCCGAAACGCGCGTTGCAGTCGTCTCGCGCCTCGGGCACGGTCTTAGATGTTAGATCGTTCGGATCATTGTCCCGCGCGATCATAGAGATTAGGGGCTTTCTGGTTGGCCGGATGAAGTATGGACCGTGGATGCAGCGCTATGCAGTTGTTACAATTTCTCTCAGCCCTTTTGTTCTCCATCATTTTCACGACGGAGGCGTTTAGAGCAGTTTAGTTCTATAATACGTTGTTGTAATAATATACCGGTGTTGATTTGTGTCTATTACACGGTACTATAAACAGTTTAACAAGTATCTAAGTATAAATGATAATAATAGTTATGGTTTGTTCTCCTACATTAAATAATTTTTGTCAGGTATATATAAATACGTATATATATTATATGTACGTATATCTAACTTGTCTATATCATTATTTTTTGATATTGTGAAATTAATCACTTTGTAAAGTGCTTTATTCAGATACGTCACGCGTAAAGAGAATTTTTTTAGATCCCTAATTAAATGCAGACGCTTATATAACGGCGACACGGCCGATAATAATCGTCCTCGAAAAATTGCGTCCACTATAAAGCAAAACGCATCGTCACCAAGATCATTTATAATAATAAAGATATCGAGAGAGAAAGTAAGAATTTCATCGTGGATATATGTGACAGCCTGTGCTTTTATTTTCTTACAAATCTCAAGTGTTGTGATGAATGTAACATTGAATGTTGGCGCACAATATATGTAATAATTATAATAATTAATTAACAACAGCTAATTAACTTTGATTAAGTTTATGATCTTTACGACTTTTTATAAGGATTATTAATTATACTCATGAAAATACCGTGTTTCTTACCGTAACAGCAAACTTAACATTGTCGTAATCAAATTTGTAAAAAATTAGATAGATGACATGTGCAACACACAGGTTTGCCAGAAAAATACGTGTTTTTACGTGTCGGCAGGTCGACACCGGCTCGCATATGTAATGTACAAATACTTCAGTGTTCTGGAATGAACAGGGAGACGAGGAGGGCAGTTCGAGGGAGAGAATTTACTCATGCATACGTCTATTTCGTGAAGGGTCATGTGGGGTTGCCGAACACAGAATATAATCGGCGACACATATGGCGTGCAAACGTATGTAGGCAGTGCGTATTGATGCGTGAGCCAACGTACCTAACATATGTCGCAGCAGGTTGGCCGGATACCGACATTGCTGATTAATTCATTCGTATCAATATCCCGAAGATTTTTTAAGCCTTTAACAATAATGGAGATTAGGAAAATTCTATATGATCGTTAGGAAGATTGTGCAGTAGTTGGAAAATATCTAAATTAATTATTGAATTAATTAAATATTAACAATTAATTAATTATGAATGTGCGCCGCGTGAAAAAAGACACTGTAATGTGTAATAATTAGTTTATTTGGTGAATTTCTTGAACATTAATTATAAACAATTTATAAGAAATATAAAAGAAAAGTCGATCAGTATATAAAATAATTGTATCGAAGAATATTAATTGTTCGAATAAACGGTGCGCGTTATTAAGATGGCGCCAATTACCATTGAGAGAAGCGCATATGCACTTATCATGTCGGCGTAATTAAACCGCTCTTTGCATCCCAGCACGCGCGTGCATTAATGGACGATACGCACTTTATTTAAGAGACACGTAAAAATTTTTGACAAGGAGGTACTTATCGGAATTTATCTTTCCAACTCATCCTTCCTGAATCCCATCTCACAGAGGAAAAGAAAAAAAGAATGGCCGGCGAGTTTCGCCGCGACGAATTAATTCGTATGAGATGCCACTCGTACGAGTGCTCGTATGTGTGCTTTTATCAAGATAAACCAGTAAATAAATACATTTTAATAAGTTTATAGAAAAAGAGAACATTTTAGCAACATGTGTATATTCGGCAATACTATATACTGTTACATTAATGTCATGAAATTAATTTTCAAGACGAAAAGATGCGGTATATTATAGCACGTGCACAGTCATTGCATCTGCATATACTGCACATATACATACGTATATAAAAATTCGTTTTATCGTTTTGTTTTATTCTTCACATTATTCATTATTCATCATCTTCGTTTGCTAGCCTTGATTCCGGAATTTCGCGTTTACTCTGCGGGAGGTCCTCGAGGTAAATTGAGAATCGTCTCATCACTTTTGTTGACCGAAGGGTGGGATTCTAGAATCCACTACATTCTGGATTTGTCACGTTGAGGCAAATACGTTATTTGCTTACCGGCACCCGGCGAATTGCGTACGCGTGAAACGTTGTAATTACGCCGACGCGACGGATGTCCGCGCGAACGCAATTGCCGTGACGACCGATGCATAATCCCCCCCCGTTTAAGCATAAAACGACAAAGGCTTTACAGCTCCATCGGCCGCCGTGAGCGCATCGCCACTCTGATTAATGATCCACGACACGTTCCACGCGAACCGCTCGGTTGCGGTTTTCCATGCCTCACGCGAGCAACCTTGCCGGTTTTATCACTGGGAATGTCTTTTTCGCAAAACCGGCACATTACCGCGCGCGACGTATAAGGATGAAGCGTAAGACAAGTTAGGCTTTTGGTAGGTTACAATTTAAATCTTGTGCGAGATGTTAAAATTGCTAATTATAAGATTTTGAAACTCGTCGCCTTGCTCGATGGAGAATGAGATAACTAATCGATATAAGAATCATATACTTATGTGAAGTCCTGAAATGGTAAACTTGCATTAACAATATCGTTCAACTACCCGCATCTTGACTCGCATAGATAATTTACAATTTTCCGTGATGACCATATCAAATATTTTTCTCTTTTAAGCTTTCGTGCGCATGTTGGATTTTTCATTTTTGTCTCAATACCTATATTATCTGTTAATTTATTATAATTATTTAGGGATATTGTCCGTTAGACCGGTTTAACTGTGCACAAGTATTCATTAATCTTTTTATTTGCGCGATGAAAATTTATCTTCAATCTACGATGAAGTTTTTATTCGAGTATGTAAAGGATGTTCCTAGTTAGTCTTGTCATTGCAGATAGTACTGATACATTAAATTGTATTAAATTAATTTATAGAGCGATATATGGAAAACATTTTATTCTTGTTAAAAAGATGTATATGCATCAATTTGGTAGATGTATATTCTACTTAACAGATCGTACCTATAAATTAAAATAATTTTTTAATTACACGTAAATTGGAATTTAATTCGATATAATTATCGATGAAATATAACACATTTATAATTTTGCAATTGTATTTTGAATCCAGTAATACACACATTAGCAGATACACAAAGTGTCCTTAGTTGGATCCGCGACATTATAATCAATATACAAAATAATATAATTAGAATGAGAGTGTTTAAGCAACTTATCTTATTATGTACATGTCGTATCTGCTGGCATACTTTAATCCGGCCACTTTAATCGCGGTATCCCTCATCTCCGTCGATTCAATGCGTAAAAACGGCGTAGTCGCAAGATCGAAGATCGTGGATCGACGATCGACACGACGATTCTCCTCGGTGAAGATTTATCGTGCGAGCGGTCCTGTGTACCTTGGCATAATCCCTGAGGTGGACCCGCGTCCTTCTGCGGCGGATCATTCGACGAGTCATTTTTCACGTGAACGCACAAAGGGAACGCCATCCAGGGGAGGAGACGGCGCGCGCTTGCAGAACTATCTGGTTAGGCTATCTGTACACCGTCGACGAACGTCTCATAGGAATTCTTCGTGCCCGACAAAAGGCGGAATCACGATCCTCCACGAGTTTCGGCCAGCCGTTGAAAGGCCGAGCTCGATCGAGAGCTACCGTTGATCGTCACCGATGATTCGAGGCGGCGATATCTGTCGAAGAGAATATGAGGATCCCGGCTACCAAATGCTGCTACGCGAGTCGATTTACAAGGGAAGCTTGATTGGCCATATTTACGTCAAGAATATTAAATGATGAATACATCATTTAATTCCGACTATTCTTTGTAGCGTCTTTTATAGAGATAAAACCTTGAAAAAGAAAAGGATACGTAAAGGATACTGATGGCTGTATGTGTTTCTCTTGTCGCTTAGAAATTGCCCTACAGTCTACGATGTTGCGTCATAGTACTACGTTCTGTATCATCACGTGGTTACCGTTCGACAATGATTCCATTCAGCTTTCTATCGCGTCACATTTTATCGCTGGCTAATATTAAATCCAGTTTGCACGTTGTTATATATACAAGATTAGGAAGAGAGAGAGAAAACTAAGGTCGAACATCAAATTTGAAACGCAAAATCATTTTATTGCTCGCAATTTTCAAAACTTCCAAGCTTCTCGATGAAAACAACCTGCCTCTTTTTTTCCGTCGATTTCTTCGCAAAGATTCTATCGCAAACAATGACTGCAGTTATTTGAGTCGCTTGATCTCTCAGATTTTTCGGAACGCTGGAGAGTGTGTTCTTCCATCGCGCGAGGGAAAAATATATTTTTCGGTACACCTACCTGCTACCGCATATACACCGCGTTAGCGGAGGGTTGGTTTTTGACGACGTTATCTAAATTGTCACCGTGTGCGATCGGACGCCGAAGAATGTTCAGATATTCCGAGATAGCCTTAATTACAAGCGTCGGAGGATTGAGCAGAAAGACCATCGTAAAATCCTTTTCCCTGCGCGGTGGTGGCCCACGTTGAGGATCGAATCGTGTCCTTATACATTAATCGATTAAATCTCGAGGGACCTTGAATACATTAGTCGAAGAACAAGACGCCGTGCGAGAATTAAGAAACTGCGGTAGACCTTTCTCCTTGAACCACGGCGGCGGATACCGGCAATGATGAAATATCGTGGAGATGCACTCGCCGATTGGAGCCTCATTCACACTGTCCATGTAGCCGGCAGCGTCGGGAAACGAATCAATTTATTTTTTTGTCTACATTTGTCTTGAACGTTTTTATTCAATATTAAATTCATTTACACATTACTGGTCCATTTATTAAACAGATAGTATAACACAAAAGGAGGGATATATTTTTCAACAGTTGAAAATTAAAATTGAAATTTCGATGACCGCAATTGATTGATTGAACAAAATCATTATTACTTTCATCAGTGCAAATCGACAAAATTATATAGTCTTCTTAGTCATGAAATATTTACCTAAATATAGACATTTCTAATGTGTCGATTAATCTCGAGAATTGCACAAGGGAAAATACTGCGAAAGCAAATTGCAGTGTAGTAGCTCCTGGAACAAGGTAAACACGCGCGCCGCTTATACCACCTACAATTTTCCGTCTGGCTCCTATTGTGAGCTCTCGGCACGCGATTCCACGCGTGCCTCGTTGACATGCAAATATCAGGCAGCTGATGACGGCCGTGGTGATTCTCGCAGTCGGTTGCGAGGGATGCAACAAGACTACACGCGTATCATATGCATGTGCGTGTGGTAGTGTCGCGCGCGCGGTGCGGCGCGGCGCGGCACGTTTCCACTTTCACGAAATGACGTGGTCTACCCTGAGAGGTCGGATGCAATCGCTCGGATGTCAAGGTCTCGCGGTCAAGGACGCACGCACGCGAGCCCGCTCGTTTACCTGTGACCCGCGAGAGCCCCGGGGCCTCGGGGCCCCGGGATCCCGTCGCGCCAGTCTGCCACGGCACGACTTGGGGCACCACCGACGAAGAGAGACGATCGGGGGGAAATAAAACGCTTAAATATCTCTTCTCTTTCGCTGCCGCCGCCTCCCGTGCGAATAAGCGGCGCGATTGTGGTTAATAATAAAATACTCGAATGCGAGTGTGTGTGTATCGGCTCCTCGTACTCCCGCACGGCGGCAACACCACCTGGTTATGAAGGCGCGCGGAAAAATACGTATAGGAATCTTGCTTTCCTGGAGGCTCTTCCCTTGTAATCATGATCGACGGATAATCATGTTTCGCGTCACCGAGTTGAACTCGAATAACCGCTAATTAACTATAAACTATAATATGAACATTGTGACATGAAGGGATTTTATAGAAGATGAAATAATTTGACTCATGATATGATAATATTGCAGGTTTACTCGCTTATGAAGTCGAGTAAAGTTATGTCAAAATTTTTGAAAGATATCGTCTATTATTATTAATGATAGGTAGCTTTCGGAAATTTTAACAAAGATTTGTCACAGTATATTCAGCTGCATAATCATGATTTGTCTTAATATTTATATGACAAAAATTCTTTGGACTTTTTTTTAGTGAAAGCGTACTTGTAATCGTTGTTTTTTTTACAATATACCAAACGAAACGTGAATAAAAAATTTGAATTAAACATAAAATCAGTTTTTGAAAACGGTATTTTTCAAAGAATTGTGCATAAAAATAATTTAAAAAATTTCTTGTTATCCCTATTTTGCTAGCATAATTTTAATATCTTAAACAAATAGCTTGCATAGCATGTTTTGCCTTCTTCAGTATAATAATTACCTAAAACGATATTTTAGATCGCGGCAAAAATTCAGAGACTACTTATAAACTTTGTGTTCCAATATAATTAACTTTATCGCTGCGTCACCCCGAAACGTTACAATGCTCATTCGCGTAGAAGGCACGATCGATCCACGAGTCGCACGCAAAAAAGTCGGCCCCGAAGAGGGTGCCCACTGTTCCGAGGTGCTAAAAACCTCGATAATCTCGGCGAGTAATAACGAAGGACAAACCTCAAAAAGGATCCCCGAAAGGGGCGTGCCAAAAAAGATACCAAAGTGCGGGGCAGGACTCGAAAAGGGGAAAAAGGATAAGTACGAGCCCCGTAGGGGAAGGGGGAAGGCGTGGGGAAGAAGGACAAGAAAGAGAGACTAGCAGAGAGATTTTGAAGATAACGAGTATGGCATGCGCTTTTTCTTCTTTCGCTTCTCTTAGCGCCAATGCTCCGTTAATTATATATCGTCCAATTATAATTATCTCCGGTAAGATAATGAGTCGATTACTAAGACGGCATTGAATGAAAAACCGATCGGCTTTCTATCATAAAATTTTTGGAAAAATGGTTGTTCCTTCGTGAGTTTTTTTATGTTTTTGATTACCAATACTAATTATCAAGCTATTATAAAAAAGAGAAACGCTTATTCCACATATTTTTGAGAACTCTTAATCGACAAAGAGATTTATAGAGAGATTTCTCTAGCTTTTTGCTTAGAGCATTTTTCGAAACCTCGCACGCCGCTGTAACAAAAATTTTTGATAAAAATTGTAGCGCGACTTTGCCAACGAAACAATAATTTTATATATAAGCCACGCGGTGTGTTATGTACTTTGGGTATGCGTGAGAATAGAAGATGAGGGAAGACGTCATAAGAAGGGAGGAGATGAGAAAGCAAAAAGTCGGCCTGGAAACGAAACGGCAGGTGGAATTCGCACGAAATTTACTCGCGATTGGCCGCGCGAGAGAGAGAGAGAGAGAGAGACGTATTACGCGAGAGGCACGCAGTACGATACGCGCGGTGAAGAGAAGAAGGGAGCTAATTTTTATGGGGGTCGAATTGCGTGCAATAATAAAATTTTTTTGTCTCAGTTGCCTTGGCAATAACTCGATCGATATATCTATGCGGATTCTAACGTGACGAGAGACGATAATTCCGATAACTCCGATATGCAAGGACGTCTGCTAATAATTTTTCATATATTGTTTGTATTTCGCGGAGCTTTCGCTTCTACGAACAAAAAGTGCACGCATGCCACGGATTTACATATATTTCAAAACCTGTTTTATATGTTCGCGCGAATAACAGATTGCGGCGTTATTGCACTTTTTGTTGAATAATTTCCGAAATCACGGAAGCGTTAATCTGCCAATATCCAGTCGAATCTGCCAATATCGTTAGGGCGACGGGGTCGTAAGACATAGATATAGGTATTGCGATAAACAATGTTTCCCTTCGGAAGGGAAGCTCGCGTGCAACACGGAAAGCTATCGGTGACGTTCCGAGAATTCTTCTATTTTATTTAATTTAAGCGGCGTGTCGACGATGCTATAAGACGCGTGCCGCGGCTTCTGCCGTCGCTTTTCACGATCAAGAAACTTTTACGTCGATTATAATGAGAGATACGAGACGACACTTTGAGGATGCGGGCCTCCGAGGCTACCAATTACGATGGCAGCTGCCGTCTCGAATATAACCTGATATTCATGTGATTCAGACTGCATGATATCAATATTTGACTACGGTCCAATCGACTTTCTCGATATTCTATGTCGGAGGACCTTCGATCTTAAGAAATGTCGCTTAAGACAGGTACACCTGCGGAAACACGTGCGTACGTGTTAGCTTTTCAAATGTTAATTTGCATTTAACGGTAGGAGAGTGATGATGAAAAAGAAGTCAGTATCCCATTTTGTTAACAGTCTTTAATCGTAATATAGATAAATGAACGTGAATATCGAGTGATAAGCCGTATACGGCTTATAAGTTGTGAAGCAATTAGAGGGTTTATTTATTAACATATACATACCTTCGGAAGCTATTTTCGAATTATCTTTACCATTTACCAAGATTTGGGCTGTGCTTAGAATTTCTTGATGTTTTCGGAATTGGGTAAAAAATTCGACAGAGTATTCCTATAGAGATTCTTTGGTACTTCTTTTTTTATCAACATCGAGCTAGGGAGATTCACTTTATTGCCGTTATAGGAGATACGCAAGTTACGTTGTATTACATACATTAAGGTATATAAATTCTTGATAATCATAATGCTGAATAAGAAAATCATTTATATATACTAATAGATCTAATTGTTATCTGATTTTAAATGTTAATCAGTAAATATGTACACTTAAGCATGCATAAATATTTATAAATAAATACGCATTTAATTTTTGCGTAGGTTAGGCATACGAAAAATATATTTGTATTATAATTTTTCTTGTTAAATATCATTCGCTTAATCTGGTTCGTAATTTTTATACCAGCGACACCTGGTTTAATGCAATTTCGTGTAACCCAAACAGAAGAGGAAAGAACTGTCATACGTAAAATTCGAAGATATATTGATGACACGCACTCTCGCGACACACGATTCTGCGCGCGCGAGCGCGTGCTTCATCAAGATCACGCATGCACATACGCGAAAGAAACTTAGTACATCAGGATTCGTCTTTGCGCGATGCATCTGCACCTGCCTATGGCCCAGGAGCTCATTTAATGTCGCGCGTTACGTCAGAGCGAGACTTTGAGCGAGGTTCTCCTCGCCGAGGAAAGGAACGACACGTGTAAATGGTTGTTCTCTTTGCGAAGGGAAAGAGGAGGAGAGGGGAGTGAAACTAAAACTCACAAATTGTCATTAGTTCTGTCAATATTAATAGCATTATTTAAGCCGCATAAAACATGGCATGTCTAAAAAAGATATCATATTTATATTTTTCTTGATATTTTAATATTGCTTATTTTTCTGAAAGAGGAATCAATATCTGAGTGAAAGCGCAAGATATAAAATAATTATTTTAGAATAAACTAATTAAATGAAAATTAACTATTTCCATATTCAATTTACATTGTGCACCTGCGTCGAATTAATTTTCGATCTCTTTCAAGATAATTAGATTGTGTTCTCCATAATACACACCCGATATTCGATATTACGTGTTAATGTAAACGACCGGTGCAAACGGTGATAATTCAGCTAAAAATCTATCTAACTGGGAGCAATTTCAATTTTGGAATTTCACTGCCCCTCTGTTTCCTTCTCTTCCTCCTCTTCTCGCCACTGAGTTCAAGAAGTTAGGCAAGGTGTCGACGGTGGCCGTAGGAACGTTGGGAGTCTGCCAAGCTGCAGGTGACGAGTCCGGTGGTCCTCTTTGGCGCACGACCCGGCTTCGGTGTGCGTGCGCGTGCATGCGTGTCACCGTACATGAAGAAGGATGACGGTAGAGTGCCCGACTTATCGGCGCGAGGAAGAAAGAGAGCAAGATGGACAGGAGACGAAAAGGGACAGTAATATTCGGACTCGCGCGACAGAGGGAGAGAGAAAGGGAAAAGGGTACGCGAAGTTGCGAGACGCGCGGGAAGGGCGGGAGAGGAGGGGCCCAGGGAACAGGACGAGCGCCGTGGAACCGAACCTGTAAAATGGTGTACGAAGAGAGCCGAGCGGCGCGGCCGCGGCGGAGGGCGCGTGGCAGCGCCCAGCTGCAGCTGCCGTTTTCGTCGTCCGCATGTGCGCGCGAGGGGACCACGGGCGCGCGCGCGCGGGGCCCGACGTTGGCGCGTTCTCTTTCTCATGACCCTCTTTCTCTCTCTCTCGCTCTCGGTCCCTTTCTCTCTATCTATCTCTCTCGGTCTCTCCTTTCCGGCCAGGTCTTACGCGCGCGTGCTCGCCCGCACGCCGGTGCCGTGGCGCGCGCCAACACTCATTAACGCGAAACTGCAGCGGTGCGGCGCGGCGCGCGTACTTTCGCGCGGATACACGCGACGGAGACGCGTTCGCCTTTCGCTTCTCACCTCGCCCATTCTTCATTGACTTGGGATTAATATACGGTATTAATTTGCAAATGGCAAAAATCGCATGGCTTAATACGACGTCTTAATGAGCGGTCATATAATCGTTGAATTACGCGTATCGGTAAATATATAAAGGGAGATTATTAATGAATCGCGATAATTATGTGACGCGTGTCTTTCATGTATATTCGGCCATTCGGCGATATTAAATTGTTAATTCCGCGGCGTGTAACTAAGGATAACGTCAAGCATGCTTTGAACGACGATAAGTTTCGTGATTACGTGTATTCGCATTCCTGCGCAGTCTGGTTCCGCTGCATCAACCGCAATCGAGATTTCAACGATCGACAACTGTTTTTTATAACGGTAGCTTAATTAAGACGGGCCATCCCGATATGTTGCTTGATGAATTTTGTAATAACTCGAAAGTATTTGGCAATGCGTGCCAGGTGAGCGTCTTAATGCGTTACAATTTTATGAAGTGTTGCCGATATCTTGAAAATTGCTGTATTTCGTAATAATGCAATCACGGAGATAAAAAAAAATATCGTCAAAATTTATATCCTTGTGTGAAAATGATTGGTAAAAGTAATTAATACGAATTAATTGATATATTATTAAAAGATAAGTAATATAGTGTAACATTTAAACATTTCTCAAGATATAATCAGATATAAATAATAATTTGGAAAGCATTACTCCATTACAAGTTCCCGAGCTATTTTATACGTTCCATAATGTTCGCTGTCGTCGATATATCTGACATTTCTAAAAATAATTTCTAATAATATAAAAAAGGAGAATGTTCGGAATGATACCGAGTCGATGATTAATGAAAGAAGCAAGCGTCTTTAAACCGGAGAAAAGTGAAATATTGTAAAGATACCGTTTCGGTGGAAATACATGGCATAGCTGGACAGAGAAACTTTTCATGAGGACGCTTTAATTAAGACGAAGCGGCGGAGATGCATATGTCTGTATGTGTAATCTTGATCACGCGGCACCTTATATAAGGAGATTTTAAATCTTTTCATGTAATTATTTGGTCCGATGTGGCGCGTACACGATTATGCGCTTTCATTTGTAACGTCATGCCGATTCACATACAGCATGCATGCTCATGCTTGGCCGTCATTACAACTGTTTGCTTCGTCAAGCTGACATTTCCGAATTTGTTTCGAGGCAAAAATATATTTCGCGTATTTAAAGCAATATTTAAAATGCATTTCGCCGGATCAATAACTTTTTGGTTGAATGGAACCGTTGACATATAAACGAGATGCCCAAAGGAAAACATTTACATTTCCGTAGCGAAAAAAAATTCACGATCGTAGAGGCTCACCGCGGGACATGGATATTAGGACGGAATAGTATTAACTAGGTATCTACGAAGAGTATAATAACAGAACATCGGATCAAAATGTAATATAGTATCAAAGTTATAGACTGTTGCATTAATTTCGGCACAGGGGGTACACCCCGTTCTTCTCGAGATAAGAGCCGGCAGCTTCTGGCGGCTTTTATTCGCCGCTCACGCTGAGAGGACGGGAAGTTAACTGGCAAATTAGCGGTGTGCAACGTTAACATCCTATCAAAACGCTCGTAACCTCCCGTGTCCCTCGGTTAAATTAGTTGAAACTTAGCTTAGCCGCCAGCCAGAGTTCGGCGGTCTTTCGCCTTCCGTGAACAGCGCGTGCGTGTCACGCGCGTGTGTGGATCATGGTTGTAAATAAAAGATCTTATATTTCGCATCGGAGGATCGAAGGTTCTCGGTCAGCGAATCAGAAACGAATCCTTGCCGAGAGCTACGATCCCGACGGCTTCGATCTTGAATTTCATAGAAAATACGAATGAACCAGCTACTAAATATCGTGTAGTCATTGCTAATTAGAATGCCGTCGGGGAACTTTTAACCCTAGTCTCTACTGGTTAGACGTATCGATAAAACTGACGTGACGTGAGTCATCGATGCCCGTGTGAGTCATACCTCATTCGATGAGGGAGACTATTTTTTATAACGTTATAGTAAGTGTGTATAGTATTTATATATATATAGTTTCCGGTAATTATTTTCGCATATTGAAATCATAAATTCTAATACATGTGGTAACATACTTTTGATTCGTCAATGCGCAAGTAACAGTGAGACATTTGGGTTCATATTAATTGAAATATAAACCTTTGGTCCGGGTCATGACGAGAGGAAAAAAACGAGTTGTCGTTGGGAATATTAAAATCAGACATCTGCCTAACTAAATAATGTTTACTATTAGGCTAGAAGCGGCTGCCGCTATATTACTGATGGCAACTTTCACAAAATTCCGGAACATATTCAAGAATAATCCATAAAATTAAGAGACATGGCGCTTTGTAAATACATTCTATATATCTTTCGATTATTCGATAATCTCAAAATACGTCCCAAAATTTCGTCCTAAATATTATTTATTATTTATTATTTAAATATATTTTTTTAAGTCGAAAAGTGAGCCAAGAGTGGCGATTGCGATTTCACAAGACAGACTTCTTCGGCTTTGCTACCCCTTGCCTCGCACCGGCCGATTGTGATCGGCGAGCAGAACACTTTTTACGACATTATCCCTCGTGACGTGGCGACGATCGTTTATCAATACGAATAATGATGACGGGAGTTTCGCGTACGTGCACACAAGTGTCCGGTAATAAAGCCGGTGCTAACCGTGGCAATAACGATCCGGTCTCGTCGGCTCAATGGCTGAGGCTCAATGGCGAGGAATTGAAAATAATAGCGGGGTGGGTATTGTGCACTCATTCTTCTTTACGAACCTCCCCCGCATTTCTGACATGACCGAGCACTATGCCGATTCCTCGGTCAAACTCGAGGAGGAACCGCTTGAATGGACGATCGTCTGACCTTAACGGAAATCAAGTGGAAAAAGAATGTTCACGTTAGAAAAAGAATATTTGTTTAATCATTGATGCGCCGGGAGAGAAATATTAGAGAAATCATATTTTAGTAGTTTTATATAATTTCGCAGGTGGAATCTTCTAAGGAAGATTCAGGGAATTAAGTCCCTCCAGAAATATTAGTCACCATATAAGGAAATTTTATTGTCTCATTATTTTTTTTTTACAAGTTTAAGCCTCTCCTTGTTTCTTTCTTCCAACAAAACTGCAAAGGTAGATCTGTCCGCGCCGAAACTCGTGCGCCGTTCAAGCCCTTCATATATTAAGAAACGTAGCGCTTTTGCTTGTTGTAAAAATGTCGACAGGAGCTAATATGGTCCCCAGATCGCGGGATTCGTATTAACATGGATTTTTATCTGCGAGAGCAGTACAAAAGTAATTTTATTATGCAGAATTGGTTACGGGCGTTGCCCAACGATTCTCTCGCTTATGCAAAGTAGCGTGCGAAGTTGTTGCGAAGTGTTCTTGTGTCAACATCGCGCGCAGTATATTTCCAGCGGCGACCTGCAGCGAGAACCCGAATCGGTTCAAAGACATTGGCAAGATTGTTTCCGTAGCGGTAAAGTCGCCGTATATTAAGGAATAACCATTGAAGAATTAAAGGAACGAAATCGCCTCGCGAGTAATCTTCTATTCGATTCACCCTACCTTGTAAAAATATCGTTTTTACAACATTCTTTCGTTAAGCCAGACGAGAAAAGATTTGGAAAATATTCCTCGGGTGTGTCAACGGTTATTTAAGTTAATTCCGTGGAAGCTTCATAAATACGATTTCTTATTCGGTTTCTTATCTTGCTACGTTTTCCGAAATGATTGTAAAATTGATACATGCTATACCTGCGTATTAGTCATTATCAGTGCTTGAAAGAACTAGGACTCCTGACATCGTTAGATAAATGAAGTATACACATTCGTGTACTTCAATTCGAGTGTATACCATGCTACTTACTGCGGCTCGCACCATAAGATTCCCAGGCGCGGTTAAGTGCGCGATCGGCTTAAGTAGAACGTGGATATATACGTGAAGAAGAGCGAAAGGAGCAGCAGCGTGAACAGAGCGCCGACGACGTGAGTAGAGGGGATCGTTGGCGCGTGGCTCCGATCGTCCCCCCTGGTCCCTTGACTCGTCCGCCGATCGCCGACTTGCGCGACTGTTCCGAAGGAGACGGAGATAGATGAAGAGAAGGAGAGATAGAGAGTGATAGGGAGAGAGAAAGAGAGAGACAACGAGAGGGAGGCAGATGCCATGGTGCTTCTTTCGGATCTGCCTCTTACCCAAGGCGGCATTGAAGGCACGAGAGAGGAGCGCCGGCACCAGCGAGAAAGGCTGTATAAGAGGCAAGCACCTGCCGCGGGCGCACGGTGTCGGACCGCGATCGCTCATAGCGCCTGGTCCCGGCCGTCTGCCCGGTCGGGCCCCTATGCCCACATCTCTGCTCACCACGAAAAATCATCGGCTAGAGAAAGAAAAGAGCGCGACACACGTGTACCTGTCGCATAAAGTAGCCGAGTCATTAACTAGTATCCCTTACCTCTCAAAAGCTCCGCGCTCCTCCCCCCTCCTTCGACCCTCACCCATCCTGACCATCGTCACCATCGTCTCGCCTCGTCGTATTCTCTCGGGCAGCGATAACGGTCGCGGAGGAATCGCACAGTCAAAGACGAAGACGACGTAGCCTTATCCAGCGAGCGGGAATTATTTGGTTTATTTTGATCGGGTAAGGCCCAGTTTCACAAGTGTCGGTTAACTTTTAATCTGAGATTAACTCACTCTTCGTCTCTTTCTAAGAAGGACATTAGAAAGAGACGAAGAGTGACTTAATCTAAGGTTAAAAGTTAACCGACACTTGTGAAACTGGGCCTAAATGGCTAAATGAATGTGTGTCCGGCACCTTATCCGGAAAACGTGCAATCATGATTTTATCTCCCTTTTATTTCGAGAAATTTGAGTAACGGAAAATACACTTACGTGACCTTGCGAGTTCGCCACATGCATTTGATACATATATTGTCACTGATAACTAAAAAAATCGTATTACCCAGTTATTTTTCTTGTTCGTTATTGTTTTTTAAATCGTCACGTTTCGCACAGATCAAAGAGTTAAGAATCGAGGGATCAATCGTATTTCTTAAAGAGATATAGCTATGGCAGGAACTTGCGTAGACAAGTCAATGAAAAGAAAGAAAAGAAAAAAAAACGAAGTGAGACCAGACCAGTCTGTGTTGGCTAATGAATATGAGTCGATGATGCCCATATGATTGAACCGAAGGAATAGGAAACAAGGAACGGGGGAATACGTGGGGTTGGTGATAAGACACGACTATACGTCGGCAGTACTAACCTACTGAACGCGATGTCTGGCTGCATGAGCTGGAGACTAGTAGAGTTTTTCTTCGCGACCGGTCTAGAGGCGTCTAGCTGTAGTCTGCCGTCTCGAGGATTCCCCCTTCTTCTTGCCGGACGAGACGTGTGGTACGTGGAGGAACGCTCAATTCGTTGATTACAATTCTCGGCTTTAGCTATTTTCCGTTTCGTGGCTTAACTGACGATTAGTTCATTTTTAATCAACATAATAGATTAAGATAAAAGATGATTAAGTTTCAATTAAATTTTATATATTTTGAAACTGAAATTTTGTAATTAAATATCTAGATCATCTAGATAACTATTAGCGAGATTTTCTATTAAATAGAGCCTGGAATTAGCTGAGAAGTAAGATCTTTATTTACTTGTATTTTTCGTGTTTTACTTTAAAATCTTTTTTAATAAGTCACAGTTTAAAAACTAGTGTTGTGTTTGTTTAAATTGTTCCCATTCTTTTATTACAAATATTGTTTATATTTTTTTATATTTCTTAAAATTATACATCGAAATGTGATAGCCCTTATTTGAATAAAATTTATGGGCGTGCGTTTTACACGCCGTGAGTCAACTTGCATTGCGACGCAGTAGAAAACAAACGAGTGTCGGAGATTCGATGAGGGTGCTGAGGAAGGGTGACGCGGATTGTGGCGCCCGTTCTGATTACGTTTGATAACACCTGCCCCCCCGCAGGTGGCCGGTTTGTCGCACGATACAAGGAAATTTATCCTCGTGCTCGTGATCGGTAAACAACGTAGACAACTAGGGAACAACTGGTCAGTAATCATGCTTCGATAGTATTACTCACGTAAGCGGCCCAACCCATAATCACACTTCATAAAACGCGATCGACGGCGACAATCTCATTACTCTCATTTGCATGGCTGCGGTGTAAAATTAATTCCGGAGTATCATATTTGTTCCAATAAATATTAATATAAGAGTAAGTGGAATATATATATAATTTTGCAACATTAAATAAAGACAAATAATTAAAAATATTACATTTTATATATACAGAAATTTTCTATTGTTTACTGAAGTAATAATATGTTTTTTTTCACACGTTTATAATAGTTTAAACGATGGTGACATTGTTTCTAAATATCACTGGCCGAAAAAAGGAAACGTGTGTACACCAGTGTCAATATTTTGAATTCTAGGAAGATATCTCTTTCAGTTTGTTTGATCTGCTTTTATCACTGACCACGGTTATATCGACGCAACGGTCCGCACGCCGATATACACATTTTTCCCCTTTACCCACCCTCGCTTTCCCAGCAATCACTTATGCGGGAGTAGGCACCTGGCCACCCCCGCACGCGTTCTTATCCTTTTGACCACCTTGCCGGGATCTATGCATACTTGCACACGTGTGCATACTTGCGCACATAATCCGACATATGCTTTCCTTCGAAAAAAGCGTTGCTCCCTCAGAACTGCACGGTCAATGCTTAAAAAGATGTAATTTATTTAACTCGTTTAGTTTTTTAGATAGATATCTACGCATTTTGATTTTTAGTGCTGCATATTTGGCAATACAATGTTGAAATATTTGAAGTGTATTAAATTTCTACATATATGATTATTTGCATAATTTTTCGCTCATCGTAATTTTATTACTAATAAAAATATATTATGTGTGAATAGGAATGTGTGGCCCGCCCACATCTTTTCTTTTAATTATCGCAGCTTGTCCAATTAACGCGTCGACAATAGCCGGTTAATAAATAACGATAGCTGGGTGCTATCGAGAGCCATCGAGAGATCATTTCGCGGACAATCGCAGCGAAATCGAAGGAAACGAGGCGCTGTCGAGCGAAACTGCTGAGAGCCCGGCAACTGACAGCCGAGGCCAGAAGTCATCGGCAAACAAACCACGGGGCATCCTCCCGAAGCCCTGATACTCGTCTGCATGCATGCTGGTACGCCATGCAACCACAATCGCCATTTCCGAAGGAGAAAAATCCGAGGTAACGATCGCGGCAGATGGGCGAGCACCCATACGCGCATACGCGCGACGTCGTCTCTTTCGACCGACGCATAATCGTCAATAATAGATGCAGCGAAGGTGTGTATTCAACCCTTGCACACGGGTCTACCGCGAAAAAGCGAGAAACAGCCAGACGACACCGCGAATGCATCCCTCTCATCCTGTGGGAGCGGTGAATTTTACATGAATGAAATATTTCCCCCTTTCGAATTTTAGGGTTTCGCTAGTACGTATCGTTGACGGTTGATCGGTTTTTTGTGGAATTCTGTACTCAATCCTTCTTTAATCCCTGAACGCACGGTTACACGTCGATTTTACTTTTAATCTTTTGCAATATAGTAAAAATTACGAATAATTCGAAATTTTTATCGTGAAAATGCAATATTCAATTAAACCACTGAAAAGATTTTTTGTTTTATTTTATTTTCTGTTATAGAAAGTTATAGAAAGTTTTTTTCGTGTCATGATGACTGAAAACAAAATATCTTATCTTATCGTATATCGGGATGAGAAAGGATTAAACGAAATTGATGTTATGCAGACTATGTTGAAAAATTACTTCAGCAAATTTCATCAGGAATATTCTGATTAATTTTAAGTCAATTGTTTTTCAGTATTTTTAAATTTATATGTTCATAAATTATTTTTTTCATGCGTTTTTACATTCGGAATATAACTAACAAAATCTTTGCGAGTGTAAAGTTTAGGTCATAAAATTTAGAAAAGTATATATGGCATATAAAAAGCATATATAATTTTTTAACCTTTTATATTATGCTATATTAAAATTGATATCGTGCAACAGTGTCTTCGATAGCAATATCAAATATCTTTCTGCGCTGTAAGTTTCAGTGCTCATTGTCGTCCCGACAGATCAATCGTAAATGATTCGGGAACTTCAACCCTTCTTCGATCTCGCTCGGAAAATATCCCTTCGAAATGCGGAATCATCCCTTTCGTTTGATTGTCCGTCACTCCTCGCGGAAACACCCGGCTCCTGTTTGAATAAGACGTCCGGACGATGGGACGCAGCTGTCAGAACGGCGCGTTACGGCCTTCCGTAGTTTTTCCAGATTTTTGCGTGCTGCAGGTGATGCGGGCACGCGACCTTCCACATGCATACGCTTTCTTCTGTTCTCGGTTTTGTTGTTGGCCTTTTCAGTGCCCGCAGGGAACCCTTTCGAGAAGTGGCCACTGTGAATTACGAGGATCGAGATCCTCCGGCGAAGCGTGGGAGAGCTGAGGGGCAGATGCCGGATTTTGGCTTTGCCGCCTGGGGATGCGGTACCGCCGACTGCGTGCGTGTCAAAACAGAATTAATTCTTTTTTGACTGTTGCTCTCTGATGCGAATTTGCGATGTGAGCGTGCCTATCTATCTCGAGTTTTAACTTTATTTTTTAATATGGAAGCTGGTGAGAGCAATTTATACATCGATACTGCGAACAGCAGCGAAATAGAGTGCGTTAAAAAATTTGTCGTTACACAGTGCCGTAATATTATTTTATCGATATTTTATTTAACGACTGGTGTAGTATTTTTAATTACGTGATCCGTGCGTCGCGATAAAACTCGAAATTACCGGTAAAGAGCGCAGCTTGCTCGGCGATAACGTAAGTTCTCACGTGGTGCGGAAACGAGAAATGTAATTTGTCATTAAGCCGCGATCGTTACTATGTCGTGCGAACGTATCTACATGCGCGTGATTACTCCTTTTTTTCCAACAAACCGCACGTTGGATGATGTAATGATAATGCAACGAGCAATCCTCCCTATTCCCACGCAATTCGTATTGCGTTGGCGCGGCCTGGCACGCACGAAATTCCACCCTCGGTCACTGACCACAACAAGCCTCGCTCGCCCTCCCGATGTGAAAAAGGGTCCCAGGGATCGGGCTTTGCGTGGGGGCCGCGTCGCCAGACTCGAAACGCCGAAGAGCGAAACCGGGCAATAACAGCAAACTACCTGGACGGCGCGATTCCGCTGCTTATGCCATATGGCGCTTCCTCCTGAAAGGGCCCAACGGTTTTGCTATGTGACACCTACCGCTCCCACGAACAAAACATTACGTTGAGATTATTTGGCAACTGTCGCTGAATCTGTCTTCCGCATTTACCGAAAGCAAATAGCTGCTCCGCTCTCTTTTCCAGTATATTCCCTATTATAATCTCGTCGAGGAAAAGATCACAAATGTTTTAAAATCTACATGTTTTAATGATAAGAAAAATACTTCATTCCGTTATGAAAATACAGACATGGATGGATTCTATTTTTGTATTGATTGGAGTTGATTTCGAATAAATTATGAGAATTATGAAACTCTATGATATAAGAAAATGTATCCAGTCTAGACGCATGAAGCACAGAATCACAGTGAGTCGAAGTGAGTCTATAAATGGTGTCCGGATCTCCAACCACATGTTATCGGGCTGTGCATAAGCATAAAGCACTGCAAATTGCCTCGTAAAATTTGTAGTCGATAAAGGCGACAGTAAAGTTCTAATATGTAAGCTATACGTATCTGTGATTTTATCTACATAATTTTTAGATCAGAAATTTATATCTGTAGTGATATTTTTACGAGTTTTATGACAGAAGATTATACAAAAAATATTTTATACGTATTTTATAATCAATAATCTTAAATAGAAAAGATAAACTTTTTATTAGTAGAAAAAATTTAGAATACACAGGAGATTATTAAATTGAGTGATGTAATAGTTATGTAATTAATAATGTATCAAATTAGTATTGAAAGAAATATGTCGAACTGATAATGGGATTCGTCTCAAGCTCGCTGAAACAAAAGAGACACAATTTCACGGTCGCTAACCACATGTCATCGCGTCTGCTCGCTCGGTGAGGAATTGCGAAACATATACGCGTCTTCGCGAGACCGAGAAATAATAGGTCGTCGAAACCGAGAGTGCGAGTACTTTTTGCTGGCGAAGAAGTCGCGCGAAAGCGCTCGGGGGGAAAACGAATGCGTCGAACAGAGGAGAAGAAAGAGATGAAGAGGAAACAGAGAATGAAGAGGAAGAAGAAGGAGACGAAGGAGAGAAGGAAGACTGAAAAGGGAGGAGAAGGTGAGCACCTCACGGGCAACATTTATACCGTTTACGAGCTTGCCGGCGCGAGCAATAGCGAGAAGGACGCGTGGAAGACGAGGAAGGCCGAGAAGAAGAGAAGGCCGAGCACATGAAAGTAAAACCGTTGCGGTTTACGGGAGATTTTATGGCGTAACCCATAGAGGAACCACGGTGCTATTATTATCTATCTTGGCAATAGAAATTGGCTGCCTTTTAATAGGTATCTACCTCTCGCGCGGGCCCTTAATGATACCCCGAGTCGGGAGAATTTGAAGATGCTGCGCGCTTCGTATCGCGCCCACTTTTACGCGGAATATGATGGAATTAGCACACGCCACACGCCCCGCTGCGTTGCACCGTGCTGCGCGCACCTATCGTCGTATTTTCAACACGTTTGATGCGGCATCACGACGCAAGACCTCAAGAACCGCGACATTACGGCATGTCGCTCCCGCATCTTCTTTTTTTTCAGGAGCACGACGGTCGGGTTAATCGCATTCGTGAGATATTCCGTTCGATTCGCCTGATCGTGAAATACTGAAAATACTAGAAAAAAATTTCTCTTTCAGTTTTGTTAGATTTTTACTAGAATCTCTTTATGTCATACATCAATTTTTTCACTTTTCTAACAAAATTTGTAGCAGTCATCTTGTGTAGTTTGCTAGATTTGGGATAATAGGATAATTAAATATGTATGCTATTGCTGTTTTATTTTGCGACGGATTTGGACCCCTATAAGTGAAAGAATGCGAAAGTTCGGCATCAGATGGTAGAGCTGGCGAACCAGACGATCGTGGACCATCTGGTGATCCATCGTGGCATACGGCAAGTATCCGAGCGAGCGTACGAAAAAAGGCTAAAACCTGATACTTCGACTTTAAGACTTGAGAGATAAGCAGCAACAGGAAGACAGACTGTACAAGATGATCCATACTTATCCATCATTGCCAGGAAGCAAGAAATTGCTTAATAAGTGAAGAAAATTGTATTAGTTATCTTAGTCATAAACATGAATTTATCTAAAAAAAAGTGAGAAAATTTGATATATTTTTATCAGAAACAGAAATATTCATTTTTAAAATAAACAATCTTATTTTAAACGATACTTTTACAAAGTTCTTGAAATTTAGAAACAGCTATCTTGATAATTGTGTCTCAGCTCAAAACTGATACATGAAATCCATCTAACATTAATTAAAGAATATTTTACATTTACATCAATTTGAAAAGAGTTTTCGTTTTTGCCTGCAGTTCAAGAACTTTCATGCTTGATATTATTTCTTTTAAAGAGAAAATGATTTCAGCTTTAAAGAAGAAATATTCTCACGTATACGGCACGCTTATGATATAACATCCTGTATATTCGAATTATCGCGAGTTCCCAAACAAACGTATATATTTTTGCAGTACCGTCGGTGTGCTCCGAACGTAGAGAGCCGGTGCAGGTTATTCCCTCGGGATTCTTTTGTCGGTGCGCGAAGCCGAAGCACGCGTGCTGCACGTGCCCCATTGCGGACGTGACTCGGCCGGCATTGCGCCTTATATTGCGTTAACCGTCTTATTTTGCCCCGGTTGCGCCCTGAAAAACAACGCCGTCCAGCCGCGGCCGGTTCGGCGCCTGAAATTGCAACGTCGTGCGAGCCGCGAGTGTGACCTAAAAATCCCATTTAACTTTTGATGTGTATTTGCTGCGCCGTCTGAAAAAAGGGACTCGAGTTTTGTATATTTCCTTCATTTAGATCCGGTCCTCTCGATCTTTTGCCTCCCCCTCCTCCATCGTCACATAAACTATATCGATGTCCTGAAACTGATGCATCTAAAAAAAAAAAAATGTTATCTCCATTAATTATAGGTAGTTTTAGAGAAAACGGCTTGTTAATGGCCATCGTTCTAATATCAATAGCAATAAGTTTTATATACGCTGTAGTTTCCTAATCATACTCTTGTATCAAAGTTATGAAACTCTCAATTTTAATCTTATGTGTAGCGTATATGTGAGGGTAGTCATACACAATCGCAGCGAATTACTTTCGCTTCCCGCAGATGTAGAAGCCGATCTCTTAACGTATGCAAAGAAGTCGGAGAAATGGACCGCGCGAGATCGGTGGAAACGCGCGAAAGAGTAAGTACCATCTCGTTCCGGTGCGAACGTAGTTGTTTTGCCTCGATTAAGATTGGGCCCTTTTTCCCCCGTGTCGGCTCGACTGGTCCCCCTTTGTCTCCCGTGGCGGCACGTACCCCAGTTTCGGTGGAGTGATTTACAAGTCACTCCAGCATGAAAGGCAGGTGACCGTGCCGCTCGAGCGCTACTTAAGCGCTTGCACGAGTTATGGACACGACCTCGTTGAGGGAATAAAAAAGGGACTTCGGCATTCTGGATAATAGTAATTCCGCCCGACTTTTACACCCTCGATCGGGACGCATTGGTGTATCTCGCGGGACGATAATATGGAAATTTCGTGCGTTACATGCGCTCTCGCGTGCCAAACGTTTGTCGCACTCGCAGGGTATGAGGCGTTTTATATTTATGCGCGTATTTACGGACGTTGTATTTCCTACGGTCTCGCGCAGGACGAACGGTTTGTCCAACAGTCGATTGGGAGATTATGCGAGGTTCATATTTCCGTAAGGGACAACTGCATATTATTAGGTCCTCTTGTACATAATCTTTGGCTGGCAGTGGCTGGATCATTCCAGACTCGATGGGTATTCGTTAGTTTTTGTAGATTATTCATACATCCCTTTTATATAGTAAGGATGTAAAAAATCCAAAACTTGCAAACTGTTGCATTTTTACTATTGTTTTATGTATTTATACGCGGAGCAGTTTTTTCATTATCTAATAAAATACGAATGAAAAATGACCCAGCCACTGTCTTTCGAAGAATACCTCTTCCGAGAGTTAAATAACGATCATGTAAAAAAATGTTGAAGGAAGAGACGAGTGATCTTCCTCGGTGAAGATTTATTCGAAGCGGCAGGATCACAGAAAGTTAATGTTTAACAACAAGTGGCTTCCGCCGATCAGGATTCGACGGCTTTTTTCTTCTTATCCTTTATTATCCCCGGGAAAGGTCGAGTCACAAGCGCGACGGGTATCGTACCGTCCTTCGACCGTAAAATCATCGTCCAGTGGAGGTCCGGAATTTACCCCACGTACATCCCAGATCTCGAGATCGCTCTTGGAATCGTTCAGACGTATCGAGACGTATTGTCGTGTAAAAGATCCCGAATGAGAAAAAAAAATGTGTCGATGAAAATCATCGGAGTGTAACGACACCGAGGATCGTTCGAGCGTCACCAAACTTATCCACCTTTTATCACGTTATTTCGTTCTTCATATCTGTTTTCTCGTGGCATATGAGAGGAAGAAATATTTGAAATGCAAACTTTAGAATCGTCGCAGAGTCATTTTTTGGCCTCTCGTATCAAATCGTCGAAGCTTTCACAATTCACGGACGAAGTCGACGTTTTTGCCGAAGAGAATAAGAAATGCTGAACGTGTTTTATTGAAGCATAACGCGCGCAAACGAAGGGGTAAAGTTACCTATTAGGCACGCGAAATTGATTTCGAAGTACGGGGTTGCGGCGGGCCGCGCTAATGTGTCAAGGTCAAACGAATGCGCAATTTCGTGTCTCGAGGAAGCGAAGAAAGACAGCCTGTAATATTAGGCGTCGAAATCGTTAACACCGGCTGACCCGCGTACGGACGCGTATCCTGACACCCTTCAATTACTTCTCTTATACGTTCCACACCGGCGCGGCATCGCACGCGGATGGGT
The DNA here is from genome assembly GCF_030848795.1 of Temnothorax nylanderi. Classification (NCBI taxonomy): domain Eukaryota; kingdom Metazoa; phylum Arthropoda; class Insecta; order Hymenoptera; family Formicidae; genus Temnothorax; species Temnothorax nylanderi. Next base: position 1,388,448 of record NW_027249092.1, on the reverse strand, counting down.
TATGGTTTGCACTCACGCACCGCGCACGGTAATGCACTTTAGCGTCGACACTGCCGGGGAACCGTAAATATCAGTTCAACCGAGAAACCGATCGTTTCGACGCGGAACGCGAGAGTTAACGCCACGCAGATCCTTCTTTCACTTTTCAAATCGTTTCACCGCGCGTGTTACGCGTAACAAAAGGCGCTGGCAGATGCGCAACAGGATTGAAGCGATACTCGCCCAGTTACCTTGTCAGTATTATTCATTCTCAACACTTGCGGTCTCTCTGTATCTTTCTTTTTTTTCCCTCATTTACGTTTCTGCATATTACTAAATTATCTCGAAATATTGCTATAATATTTTTTCTCTTTTACTATATTTTTATAGTCTTAGAGAAGTATTTTCAGAATAGGACAAACAGCTGTTGCTATTGTTATTTTAGCTTTAATAGAGTAGCAGTATTTGATTAGGATTAATTTTCACGGAAAACGGTTGAATAACTAAAAAGGAAAATTAAATTGCACGAAAACTTTATTTACAGCATTCTCTAAATAGAGCACCGCGGCACCGGTGCAACCGAGCATAGCTCGAGCGAAGTGCAACGTAACACCAGTATAGCGGCACGTGCTCTCGTACGCATAACTTGTCGCCATGTTGGTGCGGGTGTAGATACGGCGCGATATTTGTTCGCCGAAAGAAGGAAAAAAAGAAGAGCCGCGAGGGGAGAAAGGAAGGACGTGGTAAAAGAGTCGGCTGAATCGTCTCGTTGTTGGCCACCGCCACCCTTCCTTCAACCGCCCCTTTTCTCGCGTTTTTATCTGTTCACGCGTGCGTTTTTCTCTTTCTTTCTTTCTCCCGGCTTCCTTTATCAGGCTCTGTTACATATCTCCCTTTCTCCAACGTTTGAACGTTTCGCCTCTCTTCAGTTACTCGCAGGAAACGCCGGCTATCTCGCTGGTTATCTCGTGGAGAAGAGTACACACCTCGCGCGTCAAATATACGGAAAGCGATTTTCAGTTTGACGCCAAACCGGGATCTGCGCGATATTTTTTTCGTCCTTTTTATATATGTTTTGAACGAGAGAAACTATATGGTTCGCTAATAATAAGTCAGAAATCAAATTGCTTAGTCATAAAAAAAATACAATTTTTAATTTAACGGAAGACTAAATAAATTGTACACAAGTTTTTTTTTTACCGAAGTTGCAAGCTATTTCTGCTACTAAACATATAAAATTCCGTTTTTCACATTTAATTTACTTATCCTATTTATTATTAAATTGAAAGATAGATCAGATTAAGAGTTTTCTTATTAAATTTATAAGTCATAAGAATTATATTGCAGATTAATATAAAACATAAATAAGGGAATGAATATTAGCGGTAAATTTAACATGACAAAATAAATTCTACCGATTCGGTTAGAAGTTAGTGTCTTTTTAGGCTGTTCGGAGGTAGAACATGTGTATTCGGAACGTGCGATGCATTAATAAGGCGCCACGTAACAGCAGAAGCGAGGTATTTCTTCGGTTGGATGTGACATTCGTTGCACCTGAATTACACGCTAAATAACGCTTTAGCTTCACGCAATGCTGACGCGTAGTTTAAAAACGACAGATATTGCAGATCAAAAAAAGGGAAAAAATATATATATCTACTAATGATAAGAGGAATGGAGATTTATGCGAGCAATCGCATGAAGAGTATGTTCAAAGAAGATTCTAACTCGCTATATCGTTCAGTTTGCAAAACGTATCTTCGAGAAAGACCAGGCGGAAGGAGACATTCAATAACGCACGTCACTTATCTTATTAAACGGAACCTAACGTCAGATTACATTTATCGCGAAATGCGGACGATACGGACTGTCGTCGCGTGAGACATATTCGATTTTTGCTTCTTTCCAGCCAATCGCGAACCTCACGGCGCGAAAGACGAGACCGTTGAACGTCGTATAAGCAGAAGCGCGCACTATGTAACTAACTGGCGTGCCGGTATAAAATTTCGCTGTTATCGGATGTTACATTTCATCTCATACGTTACTGCGCGCACAGTTTATTAAAATCGCTCTCTTGTACTAATTGCATCGGCAAACGCATCTCTCGTCGCTTCACGGCGCCAGAAATCCTGTTGAACTTGCCGTTGCCCTCGCTTCTATTGCTTAACGCGTTTCACAGGTCTCACCCCGAAGCCACGCTACCAAGGTGCCGCCATTTATATACGCGGTCTCGCCGCTTTTTACTCGCGGGGCCACGAGTAATTTCTTCATTCGAGGTTTTACGTTAATAAGGTGCTTTTACAGGCGCGACCTGTCAGCTCGCAGTTGGTACCTTAGTAAAACTCTCTTGACCGTGACCGTGCCTCATGCAAATCATAACTCGTGGCTATGCATTTTACCTCGGAAAAATGATTCCCGACGCGAGAGAGAAAGAGAGTCAAGAATCTCGTTTCCCTTCGACCTTTTCTCTGGCATGTATTTAAATGCAAACGTGTATTCATGTCGTGCCGCGTACGGTCTGTATTTTAAATGATTGGCAGTGATAATAATAACAACGTAATGAGTCAATCATCTCAGTCACCTTAGTTTCCTAGAAGCACTTCTTTATTGTACGCGCGTCATTTGTCTGCTTTTTTAAATCAACAAGGCCACTGTTGTGTCAAGAAGAATCAAATAAATTATATTATTATATTATTATATCACTATTAAAGTCATGGCATGGCACATAGAAAAACTTAAGCAGTAAGACTTAAGCAGTAAACAAATTGACCAATAGCTATCTTAAGTTTTCGAGAATACGTGAATGTAATTTGCTTACGGCTTAAGTCTTACTGCTTAAGTTTTTCTATGTGCCATGGCCCTTATGTGGAAAAACATGTCTTTCGATCGAAATATTCGTCGCAGAATATTTTTGACTTAAAATATAGTCGAAAAATATAAACGAAACCTCATATTTTATTTATAAGAAAGTAATTGAACATAATTTATTTAATCGCCTGAATGTCTACTTAATGAATATTTACATGAATAATATGCCAACATGAATTAGCCATATATATGTCGCTACCCTCGATTACCTATGGGGTTCCGGCATTAGTGCTGCTAACTCCCCGAAATTACATGTAATTGTTGTTCCGAAAATATTGACGTGCATAATTGTGCAGCATGTATGCGCGCGTCGCTGGGGGCTACTACCTCTATGCAAATCCAACCTCGGAGTCTCGTGCCAAATCGCGATATTGCATAGAGATTTCGCCTGAAGAAGAAACTCGTTGCGAGCTGTTAAATTGGGAATATATATATCATATCGCATTCCGCAGGAATGCAGTTTCTGAATGTCGTAAGTTGACGCTAATAACAGTGATTTTTGTGCCTGTTGTGTATCACGAAAGCTTCGTGTGGTATCGCGAACAATAGAAATATCTGTTGCGGCCCGTTTACGAAGTTTACAAAGTTCATGAGCATAAATATTCATACGTATATTATATTATACGTACGTCTCGCGTCCTTTTTTTTCCTCTACTCGTTTGAATTTGCATTTTTCAGCCTTCAGCGCGCGCTCGCACTATCGTCAGACGCCACTACCGAGATGCCATCGAACATTCGTGACTGAATCTTCAATGGAGGTCTCGTGCCGATTCTCGTCCTTCCAGAAATTACCAAGTCCTCCGCGCACAGACTGCCGCATCAGCATTTTAAGCGCGCGTTCTTACTGATACCGGGGACAGACCTATTTGAGATACCGACGTTTTGTAAATCACGCGCTGCAACTTGCACGGCGAAGTTAAATTCCGATAATACGAGGATCAAGCTTTGTTTTAATACAATACCGATAACAAGAATTATAAATTTTCAAAGTTATGTTGATCGGCAAGTTTGATTCGTCTTTATAAAATGCTGTGTAACTTCACTCTTATCGAACTTTTTACGATTTTACTCTTGTGGACTCAACATAACTTACGTGCAATCTTATATATATAGTATATAGCTCTTCAAATGCTCGAAGTCTTGCATGATTATAATTAGCAAAATATATCTTTCAGATTTCCTTAAAAAATTCTTTAAATAAAATAAACGTGTTACATTAGACGACAATAATGAGATTATGCTTCATGTTGACTTATTTATAGAAATTAATTCAAGTTAAGCAAAGGGTTAACTACAGAATTCTCTTATGTGAAGCTAAGAAGAGCTTATGGAAAACTGAATTCCGGCTAACTGAATTACAGATTTCGATCGGCCGACAGACGATCGTTGTTATTCTCGGACATGCGAGTGCCACCATTCCGGTGCACTGAGACGTTTGATGCAGCCAGCACGTGCGCGGGAAAATAGAAGCTATCGGGATTCCATCGCGTTCGCGTGACTAGACCGTCGATAGAGGTATCGTGTGCCATTTTCGTCCTTCCAGAAATTAGTAAATCGTCCACGCAGTTCTTCTCGCAGGCTGCGTCTCCATCGGCACCCCGTGCGTCTATCCTTCCTGGTGGATGCAACGGGAATAATAAACGCGCTGTGCCGGCGCGTCGGTCTCTCCTCTCTTCTTATCTTCCTGCTTGCGCCCTCCGCTCGTCTAGCTGGAGACACCTTGCCACGCGCCAGACTTTTTCCTCTTATCTCCCTGTGTCAATGTTTCTTCATCCAGACGCGAATAAACATCTTGTCGCCGCGACGTATTAACGCCATTTCGGGAAGCGACACTTTTCATACCGCGCTACTTCAAGCCACGAAATGGGCTTGACGTTTACGATGGTCGATGGACGGCAATGTAGCCGGTTAAATATTTGTTTATTAAAGCACCTGTGAGCGATAAGTATTTGATGTTAGTGTGAAATTCGTACTAAATGGACTTCTACCGTGCACACCCGGTGGTCCAGAAGTCGTATACTCTTTCTCGACGGCAAATGTTTTGGAGCCTGCGGCGGTTCACCCTGCGGCAGAAAAGACCGCCTTCGCGCGCGTGGGAAAATCTGAAAATGGACCTGTATCCGCGCGTCATGTGAGAGTGAAATGCGTTTCGAAATATTTTCCACGCTGCCTTCCGCCGAAATTTCAAAGCTTTGTTCGGTGTTTTTGCTATTTACCGTTATATACAGAACGATTGTTTTACGATAAATGTGTCAAAAAATAGAATAGGAATTTTGAATAAGCACCCAGTTAAACTTTCTAAACATAGAAGTTTTTAATATATTTTTACATATATATTTTTTTACAGTATTTTTTCAAGCACTTTCCATTACTTTTATTTTAATTTTAGCATACATGTGCGATTTATTTTTATAACGTTGCGATAAATCTACAGTAAAAAAGTTTTTTATGCACAAAAAATTTTGAAAGCAAACCGAATATAATGGAAAGGGTGATGTAGATCAGAACTGTCTTTGTGTTGCAGCGAGACGATATATGGTTTTAAGAAGAGATGGAAAGAGGCAAAAAATTTCCGAAAGTTTTATAAGTCCCTCGCGTGCATCGCGCGATCGGAATCTCGTGAGATCAGCTACGAAGATGAAACTTTGACGCGACCATGACATAACGATTCAGCAGTTTCAGGGGTCGGGACAGGAAGGATGATATAGGCGCTTCCGTTAACGGTTGAGTGTGCGAGAATCGATTCGTAATCTTTTAGAAAATCTGCCCATTAGCGATCCAATTTTATTGACGTCTGGAATCTTCCCTTTGTGGTTTTCTTCCCTTTAGATCCCTAAACTGATATTTCTATAAATAGAAAGGTTAGCGATATTTATTTTATGTTATCGTAATCTATTGCGATGTAATATAAAAGATTATATATAAATGGGGAAAAAATTGTCATTAGTATCCTGTATGTACGCATTAGTTACTAATTATAACCAGGATAGCTGTATTCTTCAGGCAATCGTAATTCCCGTGCGCCTCTTCAAAGGGCGAACAGGCATGAGGGCCAGGCCGGAGGGATCCGCAATCGTGTAGAGGGCTCTCCCGACGGGGTGTCTTCTGGTCAGCGAGTGAAAATAATTAATGCGCCTCGTTAACTCGCGATAGCTGCAATATGTATACAAACTTGGCGGGGAGTGTGTAATGGATACTAACGAATGGTCGCGTCTTATTCGCTCCTCACCGGGGAGGATGTGGTAATCCACTTTTCGGCAGGAACCGATTCGTCGGGTGAATAATTAGGCCCGTTCACCCCCGGCCGTGCCAGGCCCCGGGATGATCGAAGGGATCTTTATGGTCGTCCGCGGATGGACCCGTTCTCAGATGATTTAATAGGCTGCTGGAACGGCGCGCGTTCTGAGTTTTTCCATTCTGAGTTAAATAACAACTCGTTATTAATTGCGTCCGTCGTAACGCCTCGCTTTGGAATAGTCAGCGATTGAATCCGATACTAGTCGATTGAATGATCATCAATGGATTATATTATTTCTTTTCTAGATATCTCGTTCCCATTTTTTATCACTGTCTGGTTATATCTTAAATCTTAATAATACTTTCTTGCTAATTGAATTATTTATTTTGGAGAAATTATTTTTTAACCATTTATTTGTTAACATACAGACAATGTATCCTTATAAAAGAAGACATTACGTACAAAATGAATGTTTATTGAAATATAACTTTTTTAGATATTTATTATAATTTACATTTGTTTTACGTCAATTATAACATTTTTGCATGAATTTTCAAATTACGAATGATTTTTATAGTCGACAATTTTGCTTAAAATTTTGATACCGTTATTTGAACAGTAGATATATTAGAAAGATGAAGTGAGAGAAATGATTGAAAACGTAAAAATGTCCTAGTCATCGTCGATCGTTCCATCGTGGAAAAATCGAAAATATCTATTCGTCGAACGAGTCCATTTGTCGAGGATGTACAGCTGGCTGAACCGCAACTCTTTTCGGTGCTTGAATTTCCAAAGATATGAGCATTGTACATGTATCAATAGGTATCGTTAACAAACTATTTTATCGAGGGTAGCGTGTGAAACATTTTTGAATAACAAATTAACTTGATTCTGATCATTGAATCTCAGCATCAGCATATTTTTACCTGTCAGTTATATCATTTTACCATGAATTAGAATATTGTATTCATTTTTTTAAATCTCGCAAAAGATTGATAAAGATTATTATTTTTGAAAAAAGTATAAATGATGATATAATTAATAAGTAATTATTTTTTTGTAAATTTCATTATAATTACTATGCATATAAAGTTGATACTCGTACATACGTATGTAGATATAATTTCGAAAATAACAAAATTATATGTTTAAATTATGTTTATAACTACACGTAATATCTATAATAATTTGATATGTAGTACAAAATAAAGTAGACAAAATGAAAATTAATAGAACGCGGACAAGGGGAAAATCATTACCATTTCATAAATGTCACTGTAATTATCATCGTCAAGGCGCGGTGCTGAGCAGCTTAACAGTAATTAAGAGTAACAAATTGTGAACACGTTAGTGTTCGAACCAAGAAGTCGGCGACATCGGGTAAGGTTCTTTTTGCTGGTTACCGTTTTGCGGACGTTTCTCGATCGAATTTCAGGAACGAAAGTCGACCTCGATCCCGAATGCTCGACCGTGGAAACACGAGTACAATTACGAAGACGGAGGATGAGGTAGTTCAAGCATACCTTCCGTGATCGACCGAGACAAAAAGAAATATTATGGTGAAGAAAAAGAAAATTCACTGTAGTGAAATTGATAATTACCCTCCGTGGGTGGAACCGATTACTTTTATGTAATTATTTATTCGAGACGCTCTAGATACAGCATAAAATTTACCTCCGTCTTAATTTTGTTTATATATATTTTTTTTAATCAGTGTAATTCAATTATACTGAAAAATGAGAGAAAGAGAGAATCTTTATTCGACGATTGTAAATGTCTCCCAAACTTTTTATTAATTACAAAAAATATTAAACCTGAATGGCATTTACGATTATCATAATATATGCTATTTTATAAAGTAATGCTCTGAAATTTATAATGTAAATGAGAAAAATAATTTTCACAGAGTTCTTACAATCTGCTTCTTCTTTTGTGTTGTCACTTTTGATATAAGAGACTTTTATGTTTCTTGCGTGTACTTCAGGATGAAATCCGCTTCTTCATAATTAGGTACATGGGCTCGCCTTTTTCTTAATCGGTAATCTACGTTTGGTTCCTTTGAAAACTCACCTTTAATTTACAAAATAACTTGTGCGCGGCGGTTACTAATAATGAACTGTCGCGCGCAATTAATTGCGCATTTCGTGCTCTCCCAGTTTCGGTGTCGGGCGAAATTTTTATCCTCCCGGCGGGCCAAAGAGTTCTCGTCCGAGATAAAATGTATAAAAAAATGGCACCTTTCATTATCTCATGCCAGGCACGTGGCCCGTTGCACGACAACTTTCTCGATCCCGCGTTTTTCATCTGAGTAATTATCTCCACTCCCCTGCGGCTCTCGATGTAGATTAAGTTCCGCAAAAACTGTGATGCATCGTCCTTACTATAATACCGTCGATAAAGGTGCCTTTCGAAAATTACTTTCAGATACAGCGATCAATTAAAAAAAAATAAATTTACTTTATAATGTTGATGAAACAGTAAAATATGCACGTTACGACACACGAGATTGTGATTAAAATAAGAAATGTATAATGTGCGATGATACTACGACTACAATATTAGTTAGCATTTATTGGAGCATTTATACATTAATTATTATAAAGTATTTATTATTACAAATGGTAAAATCAATATAAAAAAATTACTTTAGAATATTAATTCGGAAACGATTAATCGATTTGAGTTATCTTCCATAATCTCAGGTTCATAGGACAGTTGCATCGACACCTGGCGCGAAACACGCACGCATTTTCCGAAGTAATCAAAATTGAGAAACGTTGCGTAACATGAGATGCGTGAAGTTTGTCGAGAGCTATAATGTGTAGACGGAATTTCGTTGCAAACTTTACGACCGAAGTCTCGACCAATAAGTTTTGAAATAAAAAAAGCGGAGCAAGAAGACCCGTGTTAAGATACCGGTAAAATATTTATACGTACATACACCTCTCGCGGTCGGTTAAAAATAATGAAAAGTAACAGAGTTGCGCGTCCCTCGAGCCGCCAAGGCGCTCGCTCGCGTGAAGGAGCGCTCGCGCGCGCGTGTGCATGCGAAACACGAAGCGAGGCGCGGGGGACACTCGAAGCAAGTCGCCCGGATAATTTGAAAGCGATCCGATCTTCTCGGGGCAGCTGCCTGCCTTACGCGTAAAATATTCAAGAACTGGCCCCCCCTCCTCCGTGCGTTAGTCGGTTTGTTAAGTGAGACGATGACGAGGGCCTCGCGTTAAACCGCGCCAGTTCGAATATTTTCTCTCGTAAATTCTCCGTGTCGTCGCGGGAAGATCGAGAGATTCTTAATTTTTCGTATCGATGTCCGACTAAAAAGCAAAAGAATCGAACTCTGTTTCTCGAGAAAATGAACGTTTAAAGTTTCGAAATCCCAATGTTCTTCTCTTCGATGCAAAATAATAACATTTGGATTGCCATCGTGAAATAAAACGAATTGATTTAATATAATCTGTCGTCTGCAGAAAGAAAGCAGTATGAGAGATGAACTTTATCTTCTATATCTCAGAGAAATGACTTTTTGATCGACATAAAAAACGCGCGAATAATAAATGTAATACTGACAAACGGAATCGTAACAAGTTTTTGCTTTTACTTTCTGAAAGCAGTAAAGATCTTCACGTATCCTTAACTTCGTTCTGCTTTCACCGAACCGGTCGTTTGTCGAATAGTCGGTAAAAAATTAGCCCCTCTCCCCATCTCTCTTTTTTTACCGTGTGAAATATCGTGTTACCAGAAATATGCAGATGCACTTCGCGTTGCGGAGGCCGTGTTAAATTTCTGAAAATCAGAGCTGATAAAAAACTTATGACGATCGACAAACTCAGTGGCTACTTTGAATTTACCATTTATGTTGTGATCATTTATATGTCACCTACAGTAAAGTAACTGAATTCAATATTTTAACCTGTCACGCAGAACAAAATTATCGACACGATCATGTAAGAGTTAATTTAAAATTATTCACGTTAAAGTTAATGCTCTCAAAAGGAAGAAATAACGTACGGATACGGCGAAATTCTAACGCATTCGCCGAGCGAATTTTCAAAATGGGTTTCTAATTCTCAAAAGATGCCGATGTTACGCTTTATACCCGAGTATCGATTTCTCGCATTGTGTCGTCGGGTGTTGTTTATCCTTGTGGTTTACGCCAGGTTGTTTCATGTGAACCAGGTCGTTTCAAAGAACCATCCACTTCAGCTTTGGGACGATTCAATAAGCAGGAGGCTCTTTCTTCCGGATCGCTCCCTTAATTTACCTAATCCGCGGAGAGAGCCGTCTTAGCATCGGCATTCATGTCAGTAATGTGATACCAATCTTCTGTGGTATAATAGAAACCGTAGTGACCACAGAAAACAACGTATATCGATTATACACCGCAAGGTAACGTTGTATAACCTTGTATAACGCATTACTTCAATCTCTCAAAACCGAACAATTACTCGCATATAAAATCATTTGTTTACACAAAAAGTGATCCTTTTAATCAAGAAAATCCCTTCGAAATGCTCGAGTTAAATGAGTTTTATAATGGAATCGTGTGGAAAAGGTATGGTAGACGCATGGCGAGACTACTTGAATGTCTCATTAGATAAAACTCGAGTGCAGCGGAAATAGGTCGGATCGACAAGAAGTGAGCTCAAAGAACGCCGACCTTCTTCGAATTTTCACGTAATACTCGTCGCTCGAGTGTCTCTCACGGAATCGGCGGTAATTATCCTGAAGTTCTTGACAGGAAAATGAAGCTCTTTTCCGTCTCGACGTTCGCTGAAACCCTGATTACCGGAAAGACCCTTCTAAAGAACCAATAGACAGGACAATTCTTCAGATTTTCAATTTCCGGGATTTCTCACAAGCGCGCCGACTTTTCCGAGAGAACGTCTTCTGTAAATAAGCAGTGCAAAGGGGTAGTCCGCCAAACAAAGGGCTGTTTCAAAACGACCCACCCGAGTTTGATTCACAAACGGACAAAGGGTTGAGTTATATCTGCCATTTTTATTCTTGTTTACATCGTCTTTCATCTAACTCTCTCTAAATATTTTTATCTCGCTTTTTGCACCTCTTTGAGCGGCCTCATCTCGAAATCGGCAGCGGAAACCGTAGCGTCACCCCTCCTGACTGCGTAATGCTCGGCTGTCGGGTGGAAAAACGTTCTCGCGCGAAATTCTCACGACAGAAAATTATTCAGCGCTCGGCAACGGGAGAGAATCGGGTGGAATTAATGGCGGACAAATTACGCGACAAATTTTCGGGACTCCGTCGCGGGATTCTCTTTAGAATCACGGGCAAGGACGTAGCTAGGAATTAATCTTTGAGATAAAATTGCATTTTGTCATTTTAATAAATATGAATACAGGTGCTTTATTTATTCCTGCGAACAAAATTTATGTATGTCTGTACATAAAATAATAGTATTTTGTAATATACGAAATAATAATATGTCGTACAATCATACTTATTTCATTTTTCATTTTTATATGCTTTAATATTAATAATAGAACATAAAATTGCAGTTGTCTAGGGACACACTTTTACATTTATATACTTATGCTACGCCCATGTCGCTTGATGTATGTAAATGCATCATCGCTCGTTCCCTTACCGAGAAGTAAGGAGTGACGAAAAAACTGATTGCCGAGTAATTATGCATTCCACGATCGGATGCGCCCCTCTTTCGCTTCTTCAACATCTTCTGATCCAAAGGTCGCGAAATTCTGAAATGGCGAGACGGTTATACCTGGAAGAAAATCCAGATCGAGAAGGGGGTTGCTTTGCCATTCATTATTCCGAAATTGTGCATTGTTATTAATCTTTCCGTTGCTCTCGTTCTTATTGTTGTGAGAAAGGGCGCTTCTTGAATCTGCATCCTTCATTTCAACTCTTTCGGTATCATCGCGTTATGTATTCTATTCAAATGTTTAGTTTTTTGTATCCTAGCATCACAGATAAATTTTTTAATACACAAGATGTGAGATACTCGCACGAGATACGTATTATATATTTCGATGAAATAAATAATATATTAAAAATAAAGTTACAATAATTGCTGAGTGTAGGTTTATAGCCAATCGGTCTTGAATCGTGCAAATCGACATATTCACGTGTCGCGTCCAACGTTTATTAAAATCATACATTCAATGAGAGGCAACGTCATACTTCCACTTTTTTCGGGTCTCTCTTTAAAAATAAGGGTCACGAAATATTGAGTTTGCAGGTAGGCATTTCGTGATGGAGATTCGGTGTAGGATTGGGATCCAGGTCGGAAGGGAGAGCGATCATTGTCGTTGTGTATTGTTCACATACGCGAGAGCCACGTCTGAAATGGCATTAAGCCTTGATTCTAACTCCGGTATGATTCCAGAGTGAAAAGGGAGTCTGTCGTGTGTCGTGCGCGCATTTTTCTTGATTTTTTGTCTCTCTCTTTTGGGCTCGGTACTTCGCTGAGTTGTCAAGAAGACAGCCCTACTCTTCGAAATGTGGGTTATGCCTAGTGATCCCGTCGAGAATCTTCTATACATGGTGACCGTTTTACTCGCACTCTAGATATAAAGATTTATTTGTGCTTTTTACGACAAAATAATTATAATATTTGTAATAGAAAAATGAATTCTTAAAAACTGATTTGTAATTAATTATCTACTTTTTTATAACTTATAAAATACGAAATATTTAAAGTGTTATATGTTATTTTTATAAAATTTATAATACTCAATATATACAGTATATACATAATTTATTAATTACATTTTTTCCACCTGCCAAAAATAATTTTATTTTTTCTTAAATTTATATTATGTGAATTGATTGTGCTTTCGAGTCACCCGTTGTATTCAGATCGGAGCTTTTCACGTGCTCATCATGGAATAAGAGACGAGCGGTACGTAGGCAGGTAGAAAAGTCGTTGAATGATATCGCGTAGAAAAGGAGTCCTGCCCCAAATATCCGTGATCGACGAGCGGGCTAGATTGGGACGACGAATACTGGTGCGCAGGTAAAACCGTTATCCTTCGCGGCAGCCAGCTCACCGTCGGTGTTTTAGTGATGGTTTATGGGACACTTTTCGGGGCGTAAACCCCGACTGGTATCGTCTATCATTTAGCTAAAAAAAGGGAAGAAGCGATCAAATTTTGAAGCGAGTCCCGAGATTCGAAGTGCGTCTTCCCTTTATAAGCTTTGATAAAAAAAAGCATTCGCGGCGTAGGATATTGTAGTGTGTGTAGAAAATTCTGTAAACGTAAAACTACAAATGTTGTTTCTTGATCGAGAAACGTAAATCGGTTTGAAGTTCTGCGAAGTAAACGCGTGCGAAAATAAATGCAGCGAAATCGTGTTACGGTAGTAGATACGGACCATATTGTTTTGATCATAACCGGTAATGATGGCTTCCACGGGATATCGGTGATCTTCAAATTTGAACCCAAAGGCAAGTTGGGAGTGGAGTAGCAGTCTAAAATGCCGCCACCTCGAATTTATGATCGGCATTGCGGTTTTATTACATCAGATCGAGATTGCATCGATGTACCCAACGGAAAATAATTCTGACGTGTTCGAAAAACACGTGGAGCACACGTGTGGGCACACTCTACTGGACGTTAGAATAATTGCAATGTATTTTTAAATAACGATCGGCATTTAGTAAATGAAAAGAAACGTTTACTTACATGTACGCGCACGCATTAATTAAAATAAAAATTCTACGCACAACGATCTCGCAGGCTTGGACCCTCTGCTACTTTTTCGACGGGAACCAATAATGATGGCTTCTCGGGGTATCCATGATCTCTAAATTCGAGCCCGAGGGCAAGTAACGAGCGGGGTAGTAGTTCACGAAACTGCCTTCGGATTTACGATCGGCATCTTTCGATCTCGTTATATCAGATTATTAGAACCATATGATTACTCCGATATTTTAGTTTTAAAGCAACATTCCACATATGAAGCGTATACTTTCCAACGATGCAAACAAATATATATCAAGGCCATCAGAGAAAATCTCACATATATACTTGCTCCTCACATTTACTTGTTTCTATTTCCTTAACAATCGGGATATATTTATGTCCAAGAATTAAGATAATACCAATGGTACTTAAATACATTTTCAGTGTCTTAATTAAGGGCGTAGGATATGACGATCGACAAAGATCAGGGGCTACCAAGCCGGCCCATATTTTGTTCTGTCTGGACCCAAAGGGAGACGCACGGATCTCGAGATAGCCACGATCTCTAAATTCAACCCTGAAGGCAAGTAGCGTACAGCAGGGTACTGATCCACGAGACCGCCCTTGGATTTACGAGCAGTATCCAGACCGGGCCTCACGAAAGAGTCGCGTGGCCCCTTACTACCCCGCACACGGAGCTCTTTGAACTCCGATATAGCATCGTTTCTTTATTTTTATTCGTCTTTAGAATAGATAGGAAAATAACGCGATAATATATGGAGGTTTCCGATCCGGCGGGAATAAAATCGTTTGCTCCGACGCTCGAAGTGGCTGAATTGAAAATTTGTAAATGAGCCGCGGTACCTTTTGACTATTTCCGAGAGATTTAAGACGCGAGAACGACTCGCGTTTGCGCCGATAGACATTTCTACGATCCCCAAATAGACGGTAACGCCTTTTTTTCTTTTGATATCTTTCTTAATAATGAAATAGATTTTTCGATATAATAACGTTCTATATACAGGGTAATAATATCTTACTTTGACTTCTATAAAATCACTTTAATAAAGTTTTATTTATTTGAAACAGCTGTTTTTTTTAGGTTGCATCACATTCTATTTCAACATTTTATTTGATAATTTTTGGTATTTAATAATTTCTGCATTATTGCAATTATTGCAAGAAGAGAGAAAGAGAGAAAGATTGCTTCATATTAAAAGGATGTATCTGCCGCGAAATCGAACGTCCGATCGAGATGCACGCACACGTAGAGAGAAGGTATATCTCAATCTTTAATATCCATAGCGATCCATCATGCGTGACGCGCATTGTGCACCCGTGCGTGCATTGTACTCGCGCGTGGATGAGCAAAGAGAAGCGCGAGAGCATGGCGCTGCGTCCGCTCTCTCTCTCTCTCTCTCTCTCTCTCTCTCTCTCTCTCTCTCTCTCTCTCTCTCTCTCTCTCTCTCTCTTTCTTTCTCGGGAGAAGGCATCACGAAATCTGTTTTCCGTCCCCGCGGATCCGCGGCTCGAATTTCGTCGTGGTACCGCGTCGTCCCCTTCCGCGTCCTGTGCACACGGAGTGTCCATTTTCCGGGACTTCCGACAGAAAGGACACTCCCGTCGGCTTTAATGGGCCCTCCATCGGCTCCATCGTGGGGGAGTCGTGAGAGCTCCGAGATCGTGCCTCTTCTTTAATCTTTTTTTAAGCAGCCACTTTCAAAGCCTCGAGTACACTTCCGAGTGCTGAAGGCGTCTCGAGGAGAGTTGTCGGGAGAAGATTGAGTCTGTCGACACGTTTCCGCTGATGGGAAAGAGAGAAGATCGGATATTTCGTGCAGTGACGTTTTTTATTTCTGCAAAATCATGAATGTGTTGTTTAAAAAAATGGCATTTTACGCAAAGGGCCATGAGAAATATTAGAAAATCTCATAGTGCGAAACATAAATACGAATTTCGATGCTGAACGCACGCTACGAATACGTTTTTCAATTAATGCTATTGAAAACAGTCCCTTTTCGGTACATTTTTCAAATACTGAAAGCAGAAACATTACGCGCTTTGTATTTTACATCCGCTGACGCTGACACGTTTTTCGGAGTAATATGATATTTTTCTCCAAAGCTGATACGAAAATAAACGCATTGCTTACGCAACTGATTCGTTTTGAATTTTTTCTGTAAAATTCTTTAAACTATGGAAATATCCGAGACGATAATTACGTAATCCGTTCACAAGCTGTTCATACGGAAACAAGATATGCATTCTCTCTACGATTTATTCGAAATGCTAGTTTTACTTACATATATGTTACCAGATATATTATTTTTCATTATTTATACAAATTAATTGATAGAACAAGTTATACTACATTAACTAATACACATGGCTTCTTTTATCCATATGGATCGAAATAATTTATATCTCGTTTAAAAGGAATTTTTTAAAATAATTTTACTTATAAAAACTTTTTGTTCCAGAGAATAAAAATTTACTTTAATCCGTAAAAAAAAACACAACAAACAGAAGTTACATGAATAATAATACAACGTCGTCTAATAAAGCAAGTTTTTTTTATGCTATAGGCAGCAATGCAGCCGCCTAATAATTTTTGATATCTTCAAGCATCTTCACGGCTATTTGCTGTACATTACAGACGCGATAATTTTTTAATTGCTCGCTATCCGCCTTCGTTCTCCGCGGACTGCTTCCCTCGAGATCTAAAAGGGGCGATTAAACGATACGATCTTAGCGCGGTCGATTTTAGAGGGTTGCTCGCTGTTATGAGATAAGATAAAGAAACGCTTTTAAGATATAACGTATTAATATCTCGCCATCGAGGTCTATGTATTATGAACAGAAACTTGGATATGTTACAATAAATACAATACATCCAAATATTATTTTGAATATATTGTATTTATTAAAACGTTAATTAATTCGCATAGCATCCTGTTTCTGCAGGACCGTAACTTCTTGTTTTGCGATTTTCTTGATGATGTATTAATCCAACACGACACGTTAGATTTATAGTTTTCTCCAGTTGTTCGCTAACCCGTTTCGAGTACGTCTCCTCACTCTCGATGACGCGAAAAAGTGGACCAACGAGAAAAGGAATCTTTCTCCTCTCTTCTCGAGAAGCTATATATTTTCTCTCTCGACTTGCGCGGATACTCTTACTTTCGGCCGAACACACGTCGAATCGATCGATCAACACGAATATGCGGCTTTATGTCAACAAGAGCATTACATTCTGTATTTATAGCCGCAGCCATAAATGTGCGCATCACGAAAATGACACGCGGCAGGCATTAATTATTCTATATACATTAGCGATGTACATGCTGCGGATATCATATCGATGTTGTCCCGAAATGAATTGCCAATTTACTCGCACTCCAAAAACTCTGATACGTTGTGCGTGCAAATAACTCGTCTAGTTAAATGCGCTCGTTATAATGAGTATGCAATAATTAAGCTTGAGGGAAATTGATTTCCCTTCAATGCAAGTGCATCAGATATTATCGGATAACTTATCAAGATCACATTACATTAGAAACACTTCCATAAATTTAATAGAACAATTAAAATACAAGTTGCATAAATTCCAACTTTCCTGTTCGTTAATTTTTTTAAATTATAACCGACGATGAATACTTGACAGGACAATGTAGCGTGAGAGCTGTGAAGGGAATCGCGTGACGTGCGATTTGCGGAGGCGTGAATTTTCATGTAGATGCGCGAGGACGAAGGATAAAAATCGAAAGATATCGGATACCTGAGTCCTGCAGAAAGAAAGTTTCAATGCCTATGTGAAGGCCACAATCGATGGATCGCTGTTTGCCGTTCAAACGTCTCCGCCAAGCGATGCTCGAGCTGCATAGGTGAAAGTATTTACTTTATTCAATGAAGGAAAAAAAGGGTTGAAGGGTGGGTGGATCGAGTTGCTCCCCGAGAAAGGGGCCTCTCTAAAAGAGACTCTTTTTCGGCCCTTTCTTTCTGCGACTTCCGCTGAGCCGCGAATAGATACGTTTATTGAGTACTCCGCCACGCCAACTGCCAACTTCAATTGTCGATATGCTAAGTCGTTTACGAATATTCTTTTAACAATTGAAACGTATTGTATATACGTGTATAAGTTATTTTTATATTAATAATTCGATATAGTGTATCCTAAATTATACACGGGATAGTCAGATACGTCAGATTATTCTAACGAGCCTCAAGATCAATTTTTCATGAGCAAAAATTAACCAAAATAAAAGACGTTGATGACTTACTCGCTGTTCATGAATGTAATATGTCAGCATATCGCTTTTTAGTGTTACAATATATATATATCATAAACATTGACAAAGTCACTTTAGAATTAAGAACTCGAGTTAAGCCTTTAAGTTCAAGCAGGAATGTATTTAGCGAAACCTGGATTATTAAAGCTTAAATTATCGGAAATTATCCTTTGTAATCCAGGCAAGATATTTTTTATAAGTGGTTCATAAACCAATACCTACTTGCTATTGCGCAAATGCAACTCGGTGGTAGTCGGTGAGGAAAAGTTTCTCACTCATCAGATAGCGTGGCTGGCGTGTCCTCTTAGTTCCCGCACAAAAGCATACAAATTGCCATCTCGCACGGGACAATGCGACAAGCCTGGCACCCTTGGTTCCTCCGGGTGCCCCGCTGTCTCCCGCACGAACGCATAATCCGCGATTCAAGAACATCCATGTGGAATGCGTAGCGATCCAGCGATATATACCCGCACGTACCTGAAAAAGCAACGCAAACTAATGTTACGTAAAAAGAAACTTGAGTATCGGCGAAATAGGGATTTGGCATACACGGCGACGTGTCTTGAAAAAAATTAGAATAATTTCTCTTTTGTAAAAAATATTGGAATACGAATAATTTCGATGTCGTGATTTTAAAAAAGTTGTAAGATACATTGCGCTTCAAAGCTGCAACGTCCGAAAAAAATACAATCTTGTTTTACAATCTTAAACTCTACAACAAGATACAATCTTGTTTTTTAGCTAATCCTTTACTTAATCCAACTTCAGCGATAACTTCTATGGATTTATTCATCAAAACACATAACATCACACAGCATTATTGTGAAATAATGGTCCAGAAGTCCAAATATCGGCAGTTGGTTTCTTCTATACAACTACGTTCAATTTACTTTATTTTCACACGTATATGTCCCTTCTCCGGTGGAAATACACGCTTCATATATCGTAAAACATATGACTTTCGCGGGGTACCACGAAGGAACAGCTGGACGGCTCCTCTTTCGCCCCGAAATCCCATTAATGTCCATAAAGATCCGTCGGATGACCAGCGGCGACGGTAATACGTGAAAATCGGCTCTCTATCGGCACAGATGTCACCGTGTCGCCGGTCAAGCGAGCAAATCGCAAAACCCGATCGGTCCGTGAATCGATTTCACGCTCCTACGATTCTCCATTTTTTCCTAGCTCCTCGCCGCGTCCAAGCAGTATCATGGAACTCATGGAAGCCGTCCTTGGGAGGTACCATGAATACCGCAGAAGGATTTTGCGGTTACCGAATTCAACGCAACCATTATGTACGCCCTTTAGCGATGTATACTTTGTGATCGGGATGGACGAAGACCTCGTCGAGAATCCTCGCATTTGGATTATCTATAAATGGACTATCCACAAATCTGATCAGCTATAGTCGGATTTTGGCCGTGCGCATAATGAAATATCCTTCCAACAGTATAAAGCTTAAGTGCATTGATCAGAGATAAGATATTACCTTCAGAAATCTACTTAAAATTCAAGAATTAATATTATACGATAGTTTAATTATACAATGACGCAACTGCGTAACAGTTTTCTAAAATTTCGCTATCGATTACATGATTAAAAATATTTATATTTGAATATTGTATCTTTCTTAAAATTATAGAGTACTTATCCAATATCAAGATTAT
The DNA here is from genome assembly GCF_030848795.1 of Temnothorax nylanderi. Classification (NCBI taxonomy): domain Eukaryota; kingdom Metazoa; phylum Arthropoda; class Insecta; order Hymenoptera; family Formicidae; genus Temnothorax; species Temnothorax nylanderi. Next base: position 1,368,740 of record NW_027249092.1, on the reverse strand, counting down.
CAAAAGAAAAGATATACATGCTTTTATTGCATTATTATTTAAAAAAATAATAAGAACCGCTGCTTGTGTGTGTGCCGCTTCTTTAATTACTTATAGAATTGATTTCACCGCAATTATAGCACTATTAAAATTGATTCCCACATCAATGGCCGTCAACAGTACGGCCATAGAAAATTATGAATGCCAATAGTAATCATTAAAGCGCAAAAAAATCACTTTTATTAGACTCGCGCGAAAAGCACCGCTTAATTTTATTACACTATTAATCGCACCTATACAAGGCGATCACTCCTGAACGTTACGTCGCGTCGTTACGCTCAATTGACGATAACTACTCGATTCTATTAAGTTTTCTTGCCTTTCGACATTCGGATTTCGTGGAAAGTATCCCCAGTAGACCACCACGTATTATGTCGGAGTAACGAATCAACAAATCACTCGTGGGGCAGCAAGCAACCGGTATCTTCGCGGATGCGTCAGCAAGCATAAAATCGTTAATGTTATTGTTATAGCTATGAAAACATACCACGAGGGAATTTGCAAACGGAACTTTCACGCCAGAACGGGATCGCAGGCCCTTTTGAGCGACGGCGGACCGCTTATTTGTCCGCGTCTCGTTTACAAAGTTCTCCCTTCAAATTTCTCAAATGAAAGTCGAGAGCCGCACATTGTTGACGCAACCCTTTGCCCGTCCGGCACCGGCACTCAGGATGGGCGGAGTATTTTCGATCATGACCATACGAAAGGGCCATTCGCCGACGATGACTCGCGATTTTACCGCAGCCCTTTTTTTTCGATGCCGCTACGTTGCCGCGCACGATTCAAATTAGCCTGCATTTTTAACTCCAAAAAGTCGCGAGCGACGAGAATCAATACAATATAATAATTTCGTGGCATATTCTTCAATATGTCTTCGAATGTTAGAGTTAAGAGGTTGCTTAAAATGCGGAATCGAATTATTAGTAAAAATGACCAGTATAATGCATCAAATTTTAATGTTCAGTTATATCAAAAATTAAAAATTAAAAACTTCAACTTAATACTTCGTTAAAGTAAAATTTACCTCAAACATGAACAACAAATAATTTTTTTTTATTTATCGCCAACTAATTTTATTTTACTAATTTATAACTCAAGAATTATTATATACTTATTAATATATTTATTAATAAAAATCGATCCTAAACTTTACTTTTGCTCAATTTTATGATAAAGTTTTTATATCTTTTTTGAAAACTTTTTCCACAAAAAATGGACTCCAAAGTCAAAGAATTGATCAGTGAAATTGATCGAATTTCTCATTTAGACAAATAAATCGATTATCTTATCTCAATTATTTTTTATTCGCAAGAGAATCAAGGAGCACATCCTTTCGATACGACCACGCTGCATTCTCGGAGCCGACTGCAACGGGAACGACTCGGTGTGATCAAAAAGTTCAACGAGGGCCACCTAATTGGAGTGTATCGTTACACATTACATCCGTTAAACGGATCACGCACGCACGCGAGGGTTTTATTTCCCGCTCCGACTGTGATTATTACCGATAGCCAGGAGGGCCAGATGTTCCGCCAACGCCGCGCGCCGTCGCCGTCGGTCGCCGTGATCGACGCTGCCGCCGTCGCGCCGCCGAATCCCTGCCATTGCAGCCCGATGACGGCCCCGAAGGATCCTCAATCAGTTTTTATTATGTTTCCGTTGTGGGTCGCGTGGCACTTTCATGATTCGTTCTTTTTCGCCGTTCACCCGTTCCTAATCTCGTCGCCGCCGCCGACGCTACCCCGCCTCTCTCTCTCTCTCTCTTTACCATGCACTCCGACCCCCCACTTCGGGGGCCCAATCTTTATCCGTCGACGTATCTTCATATTTCTTGCCGTCTTCTTTTCTCTCGCGCGGGAGAGCCTTCGATCCTTATCCCAGTATCTTTTGGGGGGCCCTACGGAGGATGAACGACTGGACGTGGAAACGAAATGGACAATCGTACAGCTGTTCGCTCTCGGGGGCGCATCTGCCTCGCATCCAACGCGTGCAGTTTAAAAAAAAAAGGAAACTACGGAAGGGGCCCCGATTTCATGTTTTCGAGTCGCTCCGATTAAACGCTCGGGAGGCATGTTTGTTATTCGCTATCGCAGCAGAAGAAAGATTAGTTGGCTTACGAATACTGAAATTGATTTCTTATTGGAATCATTTCCCAATTAGCCAGATATAATAGCGCGAATGTAATATTTTTTTAACTTTATCACGTTAATTGAGACGGGAAATGTATAATATCAATCTTACCTTCATGCATGACAAAGCAAAGTCTAAAATCCTTTACTTAATATTGGTTTCAATATAAAATGGATTTTTTCATAAGTTATAGTTTTAACGAAGTAAAGAATTTCAACAAAGAGATTCTGCAAGATAGATCTCAAAATGTTACAAAATTTTTTCAGACTATATAAAATGTAGCACTTGCTGCAATCATTAAAAAAAACTATTTATAGAAATAACAAGCTAAATTCATTAATTTTTTTCTAATTATAGCTTTGTAATTTATTTTTTAGCTTACCATTTAAACATTTTGTAAAAAAATTTAATTTTTGTAATAATATTTTATTAATATATACATAAAATATTTAGAATAACATTGAGACTGATACAATACAATTTCTCAAAAGAAAAAAAATCATTAATTATTATATTTAATTATTAAAACCTATGTTCAAAACATGTACGTCTTTGCATATAATATAATATAATGCATATAATATAATGAAAAAAAATTCTTCCCGAACATGGCGCCATGTTTTAGGATACAAACGAAGCGAGAGGAAGAGACACGATCGCGGAGTACCGTTGGGACAATGGCTTTAATTGATGCGACAATATTTGTGTCGACTAAGGCTACTAAAAGTCGTTCGATTTATTTAGGATGAAGTGGGTCGTGTGTACATACATATCTACTTTGTCCCCCGGTAGTACGTACACGTAAAATGAACATCCGTTTTTCGGGTAGCTCCAAAGTCTTTGCTTTTAGGGAGCAGGAATATCCGCGGGAAATTTCAGTCTGTCATGCAAACGTCGTCGCAAAACACACATCTTTAAGGATAAATCAAAGTTCTATCAAACAAATCATACATATATCTCTTTCCAAAAATATTAAGCGTATAACTTATAAACATATTTATTAGATTATCCTTAACTCCTTGATCTATTTCAGATTTTTATTGCAAAATATTGGCTGAATATATATAGCGAGCACATTGGAAAGTAATTATTTTATTTTTGTTTCAATGGGGTACCGTGTAATTTTATTTCCAGTGCTCTTTCGAAATAGTTGTGCTTGAAAAATATCACTTACGAGTTGGTTTCTCTTTCTGCGTAACTGCGACTAATTAATAATTTAAAAAGTTACCAGCAATTTCAGTAAATCGCATCTTCAAATCGAAGAGAATCTCTTCCCTTCTCGACCAAGTATTCAGCCAAAACAGATACTTGGACCCATCAACTCGAACCTTTGTGGTAGCCGACCGTCCGATCGTCCATTAATACAATTAACTCCTAATTAGCGTCGGCCGTTGGAAGAAAGACGAAAGCCAGGCGGCTACCTGTCTTTGAACAGAAGGATCGTAATCGGCCTTAATTCGTGCTAAACCTCGTTCATCGGTGCGATCCATCAAGAAACTCCCGTGTGAAGCGATTCTTTTATAGCTACGAATGTACATCGAAGTTGTATAAGAAGCACTGATCAATTAAAACCGGTTAGATTAAAACATATAATTCGCTACGCAATGCCTTTAAAAGCCGCGGTTGAATAGAAACAATTTTTGATGCGGCATCACAGTAGTTCTTTCTAAATTATTTCTAACTAATACCATTATGCTGTGACAGTAATTTTAGCTACCGGAATACAGGCGAATATAGTAGAAGGATAGAAAAAATCTCTTTTTCAGTACTTTTAAGAAAATATTTTAACGTAATACATTTTCCACACACATATTGTACAGTAATATTGAACGTTTGAATTTTCTTCGAGATAATATGATTCATTCGACCTTTCCTGGTGATTCATAGCGCGCTATACATAAAAAAGTACAAAAGAAAGAAAACAATTAACAAGAACTCTCGTTCGCCAGTATTTACATGGTACACGTTTTTAGGCTTTATAAAAAAAAAAAAGGTGAACGATGGTTGATGATGATAGATTGAAGAAACTATTATGTAGAGCGCGGAAAGGCTTCCTAACTACCCCCGTGATGAGGTTTTCTTTTAGGGTGGATACTATCTCATTAAGGCGAATGTTTTCCATTTGCCTTCTTTCGTGAGAAAATTTGAAAAATAACGTTGCCAAGTAGAAAAAAGGGGAAAGTTTTTTTACACTGTACGATGGAATGCCGAATTATTTGGTTTTACGAATAACAATGCAAAAAGATTTGTTTTAAAGTAAAAGCACAAAGCAAAAGCATGAAACATTATAAATACATTTGAAAAAATCTACTAAAATTTAAATATAATTAAAATTTCTAATATCTTTATTTACATTCATTTTTTGAAGTTTTGCTTTGAAAAATAAAAGCATATTTGTTACATTTTATTTATATATAATTAACTTAAGTGCATGATTGTTCGTATAAGATATGCAAGAAGAATATCGTTTATTAGTAGTTGTCAATATAGAAATTTGTTTTAAAGAGGGAAAATGTTCTCGACGACGAAATCCGAAATCGAGACGCAATGCGACTCATCTCACATAAAACTCCCAAGGATCCGCGATGCTCTCGGATCAACGCCACTCTGAAAAAAGGATCTACAGGAACGAGAGAGCCGATCGATAACGCCCGTGCCTCTTTTCCTCCTTCTGCCCCCCTTCTCTCTTTCTCTTTCTCTCTACACTGTCCGCCGAAAATTACGAGGGTCCGACTCGCTCCGGTTGCGTCAATGACCAAAGTTGGCCGGCCCGGGCCCGAGCTCCGGGCCCCGACGCGGTTCGAGCAACCCGCGCCGGAGGCTGCCACGTTCGTATTTATATAAGTGATTTTTTATTCATGCAGCTTTTTGTTCGAGAGTCCCGGGAGAGGGTATCCCGTGCTAGCCGATCGGCGTTACCCACCCTCTCGCCCTCTCTGCCCCCCCGACGCTGCCGTCCGCCGTCCGCCGTCCGCCGTCCATCGTCTCCGTCGGTGAACTCGCACGTGGAGGTGCATGTGTGTGAGGGGGCACCTGTAGTTTTTCATATACACCTGCTCCATCGGCTTGAGTGTCTTTCTGGTATAGTTTCGGCGTTTCTTCTCGCCGTGGGGATACATTCGGCGAGAAAGAAGTCGGTTATGGGACGCGTGCCCGGTGCAAGCTGATTGGCCGACCCGTTAAGAGAATACCAGCCGCGTACGCCCTGATGAAATATTTTCGCCAGTTCCTCTTTCTTCCTCTCCTTTTATTTCTCTGTTCTCCCGCTTTTTCCTTCCCCTTGCACTGATGGATTGTAATGTCCGTCGATACTTCCGTTCGTGCGCCGCCCCTACCGCCGGATAATCATAGTTACAGAGGGAGAACTTGCGCGCGAGGCTCTTCGCGGTCGGAATCTAACAAAATAAGATGGTCTAGAGAAATTTCTCGGAAATACACAGAAATCGCGGGATTGATTACACACTTTATCGATCATCAAGTATAGCCATGCCGATAATCACGGTACAATTTTATTCTATTTATTTTAGTGGATTCTATTATTGCGAATGTAGCAGTTATATATTTCAGTTATACGATTTCTGACATTTGTTTCGCTCCAAAGCTTTCTCAACTTCCTTTTCTTCCATGTTTCATCGAAGATTATATAATACAGCATTAAATAGAACAAAATTGTCCTCAAAATATTTTTTTACGAGAAATTATCGAGACCCGTTAAGTATTTTATTATTTGATATCTTTATATAAAATATAAACATTCATTTTTATAGTGATTCACACATACACAAAACTAGTTTTATCATCGATTCTGCAATCTGTAGATCTACACTCTTGTTAATAATCCGTTTATTGATGGCGTGGATACATATCCTTCGCGGCGAAAGGGTTAACAGATCGTGGACGGTACGTGATGCTTCTCGTAAAATGTTGCCTCTCTTTTTTAAATTTAAGCCACGTACGGTTAGCACGTTGCGAAACAACCGGCTGTTGCATAAAACGTATCGTAATCGTACGTTATTTTATCACATGACGGTATCATTTTTGCCGTTCTGCTTCGATTGGCTTTACTTTAATTTAATTGACGCGAAAATATGGACATTCTACAAGGCATCGGAATGAATCGAATAAATGAAAGCGGGAGCGAGTATATGTATTATCGAAAATGTCATAGCGATTCACACATACTGGCGATAAGAGCTGACGAGACGCAGTAAGAAATCATTAATGATCGATTACATGTTTATCAAGCTTAAAATTAACGAGGGCCCGCGGGAAATTTAATGGTAGAAATTTCAGGAAGCTTTTAAGAGAGACCGTGTAAGTGTTAAATATACAAAAATTAAGAGAGCGAGATAATCCGTTAAATTTGAATCGATTCCTGGAAACGCGTTATGTAAATTCCAACAAGTACAACATGCAACTGGTTGTAATATATTTTATCGCATTCATCTTTTTGATGTCAGGTTTACTTTTTTCATCGTGTAGGTAGTACTTTAGATATTTGGCCACGGACCTGATTTTTTCCAGCATACATCACATTACATGTAATTTAAGAACATGTGTTTGCTTGCTATTTATATTACGTAATTGCGCCAGAATCAATAGTGGAGATATGAGTTGAACGGAAAATATTCATTCTTAAATGCATCACATTGTGATTAATGGATATATCGTTTTACACATTGATTTCGATGGAAGTTAAATTTCATTACATTCTTACATCATCACTTTTGTCTTATCGCGTATTACCATGTGCGTGATACCAAATAACGTTTAAGGTTTAAGAAAAATTAATTATTCAGCGTAATGTTACTTGAGTTACTTCACACTACACTAATTTTAACTTATTCTGTGATTTATTCTGATCTGATCTTGGCTTTAATGAAGTTTTCTCTCTTTTCCTCTTACTTTTCCTTTCTCTCGCTCGCTTCCTTTTATGTTATCTTCCAAGCCTTGTTAAACTCGAGCCGCAGGGAAAGTCGAAATAAGTTAGAGAGTCTCCTTTTCGGAGTAAGAGCCATTCCTTGTAGACGTTTCTTGGATTAATGTCCGACAACAGACGTATCTGTAGACAAGATCGATGAGGTACCTTGCAAAAGCAGTCTCTCGCTGATCTAACACTCTGCGACACTTTCGAACTCGTTGCTCTCGTGGCTTTAACAAGGTAGATCCTCGTCGATAACGCAGCCGGTGCAAAGAAGACAAAGTTCTGCACCGCAAATTCCACGGGATATGTTCCAAGATGTTTCGCGTGCCTCACAATGGAGCGAAGTAGCTCCATGCTGCGCAATTCCACAAACTCTAGGTCCAAACTTCACGTCGAACACGGTTTTTGGTAGTTGCTCGCAATCATTGTTTTTTCGGGAGACATCTTCTGCCGTTTTGCTAGGATTCTGTAAAAAAATAATTACAGCCCTTACAAGCCGGATTTTACGAAACTATGTTTGTTATTAATTCATGTGGACTCTGGAAAAAGAGCTTATATACGCAAACCGGTTCTGTTCGTAAAAAGAGATAATTATGATGCATTCAAAATTTAAATTTATATTTTCTTTTGCGGAATATCTGGAAGCAAAAACAAGTCCATTAATTTGTAATTTATTACTATATAATCATATCAAGTACTTTATAAGATAACGTAAAAGTTCTTTTTGATTTATAATTACCTTAATTATTTTCCTTTTACTACGAATACTCGTAATCCATTTCGTAAATTGTCAGTGGAAATAATAGTTTTATATATACCTATAAGTTTTTTTCTCTCGTCAGCTTTTATTTTTATAATAAAAATTTTTGCAATATAAATCCACCTTATACAATTACTTTTTCAAAAGCATATGTAAAGTAAATGCAAATAATATGTAGTTCAATACAACACTTTCTTTTCCACGTATGTCCGCGATATATTTTGCTGCACCTCGTCTAATCGTGGACAGTGCTCGTGAATGAAGATCAGTAGCGTAGACGGCTCGGCCATCGTTTCCCACGAAGGTGTCTTCCTCTTTCTCCCTCTGTCCCCGGCGGGGAGGAATTGTCGGTGAATACACCGTCGCGGGGGAGAGCCAGGACCATTCGTCCTTCCGTCCTGAATGGGTAGGATAAGCGAAGTGAGTCTCCGCGAAGAGCCGCTCAACTCCGCGGGTGAATTTATCAATGTCCGGATACGAATCAGTGAGGCTTCATTTACAAGACAAAGCTACGCCATGCGCGGCCGCTGCCGGGAAGACTCCAAGAAAGACAACCTCCTTGAGGGAGGAGTAGACGGATGCGTGCGTGAGTTCATAGGCGTCGATTTCCTTTAGACCAGTCAACGCTACTGTGAATCGTATGCAAACAAACACCCTTCTTTTATTGCGTATAACAACTTTAGAAAATTAATAGTTAGAAATTAGGAAGTAGAAGTCAGGATTAAAAACTCAGTTATTTGAGTTAGTCAAAAGTCCAAAGTTTAGAAATTAAAGATTCATTGCAGATATCGAGCGTTAAACATGTCTATATAAAACTAAAGAAAGTTAAAAATTTCTTTTTTTAAGTAATTGTAAACGTATTTACAATATTTGCGAGTTGTGAAAAAAATGATGTAATGGCTTAGTGACCGGCGCTTATGCTACGCGCAGGAGTCGGATGATAATCAGGAGACTCCTTCGATCTTCCTCTCAGGTCGGGTCCACCCACGCCGAGAACTTAATTCGCTCGATTGGATGCACTGATTTAATCGCGGACACTCAAGCAGAACGGGATAAGAAGAGAGAGAGAGAGTGGGAGGGAGAAGATTTGGTATCCAAGACAATCACGAATCCATCGGCGTCTTAATTAGTAACTTGAGATACGGGAGTCCTCGTGATCAAAGCGATTTCTCCCTATTTGTTTGTCTTCGAGAGATAAGTCTTTCTTTCGCAACATCAAAGAGATACGCGTAATTTTGAATACATTTCTTTAGCAACAGTTTATAATTCTGTCACTTGTAACGATACGCTCATTTGTAATTGCAACGTCTAATAATCCAAGATCCAATTTTGCCGAATCAAACATTCAGAGTTTGTGCGATTACGTTAAAATCTTTATTATGTAAAGAGAGTGAGAAGTGTCGCTATTTATAGGTAATTAGCCAGGGGAGGTAGCTGCCAATGATACCAGTATAATTTAACTTTGACGCACGGGCGTGAGATAAAGCGACACGACGACGTTAATTGCCTCATTAAGGCACGCGAAGTACCATGGGAGATCTTTGTGCCATGGTAATGCCTGATTTACAATTCACATAGCTGATAAAATCCAATATCATGAATTTATTCCAATATGTAGCCACGCTCAAGTCGCAACATCTATGCAACGCCGTCAGTCCGGTTGCTGAGAACTAGGGGCAGCAGGACGTTGATGTGTATCATAACTACTTATACGATACTTATACGATACATGTGTCATAATCTATATATTTGAAGACTATAATGACATATAATTATAATTAACAGAGTATTGAAAAATATTAGGATAGTGCTATAAATATTACAAATTAAATATTAAATATTAAAAAAGTGCTATAAAATAGCATCAGCAATGCCGTTGGATAATATTTTAAATGAGATTAGAAGCATGAGTATACAGTCAAGTACTCATAATGAGAAGTTTTTTTACGGTAGAGAAAGAAAGGGAACAATATAGAAACAAATATTTGTTCAGATAATAGCCCGTAATTTTCAGGACACAATAAATATAGCTTAGCAGCCTACGAACTTTCAAAAATTCATTTCAACTTTGAAAAGACAGGTAAGAGTTTGATTGGTTTGGCTCTATTCTATCCCGAAAACATGAGATTGGTGCTGATGAACCGAGAAATCTCGCGAAATGGGAAAGGAGCTCTAATTTCTCGTGGGGGTGTGGCGAGGAATCGTTAAGGGAGCTTATTGGGACTGTCGGGTGGACGATGAAGAAAACAGAACGAAGAAAAGAAGCGGTTGGGAGTTTCGAATACCCCCGAAAATCGAGAGCACCCTGATGCATTCAGGTGCCGGAAGAAGGGTGTGGTACTAATATACCGAGGATGCACTAAAAATCTCTGATTTGAAAAATGGTCAGTCCCTCTTCCTTTAACACTGCAACCGGTCTTAATGACTGTTCTCTCTCTTTCTATATTTTCTATACTCTCATTTTTCCCAAACCAACCTTTTATATACAATTAAAATTAACTTAGAAATAAAATTCAGGACATTTTAAATTAACAACAAAAAACTAGGATGTTCACATATTTACATTTTTTAAAATCAAAATTATATTATTATATAATTTAAAGAATTAGAATATTTGACAGTCACATGCGATAATTAATATAAAGTTTAAAAAATAAAGATATCTCTCTCACACAATTCTTCGAAGCAAGATAATATTTTTACTGGTTGTAAATCATTACGCACGCCATTCCGCAAATTCGGCGTATATATTATCTTGTCCAGCCTCGATATTTCCAGTAGCACCTGGCGACTCGTTTGACCGAAAGTCCCAACTTCACAGAGAAGTCGTTCAACAGTCAAGGCACGCGTCGTCGGGTCGAGATCGCCGCAAAAGTACAACTCAATCACTGTATTCTGTGCCAAGCAGAATGACCGGCATGACGTCCGAACCGAGAAATTAATATTTCCCGATTTCTTTCGCGCGGCAATACTTCCGGACAATGCGCCGCAAGCACGTACACAGTGACGGGCAAAATTTCGAGGCAGGTTGTATACAGCTCGGCGAACCGCTTCCTGGAAAATCCCTCGGGATTATTAGCTATTAAACCGAGATTACCGCTCGCGCCCGGACGGCTCTAATCTTGATTTAATCCGGCTTTATGGAACGAACGGGGCATTACAATGTTTGTCGGACGCTAACGAAGTCTAAGCTCGAATTAAGATGCGCCCGGGGCCTTCCCTCGCCACTTCGTAGCTTGTCATTGCTGCGACTCCTTTTTCGCGGTTCCGAATATCACTTTGTGGGATCTCGAGTTAATTTGGCATCGTCTGTGTGAAGGATTTGTAACGTGCCGATTGTCGCTTTTGCGCGGATTGCCATTGGACATTAAATGATAGATCTAACACAGTGACTTCGAGCTTTTATGCACAAATGTGCATAGGCGACATTTTCTTCTAATTCTTTTTAAACCATTCTCCTCTCAAAATATTTATTTATCCAATTTTTATTAAGAAAAAATCAATAATGATGCGACTGAAATTTTAATATAAATAGAAATATGATATATTTTTGTATGTGTTTTAGTCCAGTTAGTGTTACATCTAATTTGTAAGTCTTGAATCCATCTTTTTAGAATCTTGCTCATATTTATCCTTATTATTTGACTTTTCTTAATAAAAGTTATATTTTTTATGATGTTTTCTTAATGCGTAAATATGGTGCAGCATGTTACGTAAATAAGGATATGAAATAAATGTTATTATAGATATAATGTAAACTTCAGCGTTAGAGGGAGGCAATAATTTTCGAAAACGATGTTGTATGTACCTAGAATCAGCGAATTGTGCAGCTGATAAATAATTCATTCTCTTAACGATGAATTAATTACTCGTAATAATTACCCACGGTAATTACTACGGACTGCTGTTGTTAAGGCTGTATTTACACAGCGTAATACCTTTCATTATTTTACGCAACTAGAGGCGGGCGAGCGAGCGAACGGGAACGGAGCGACGCGGCGAGAGAAAAAAAAGGAGTAAGGGACAAAATTCCTCGAGGGTGGAACGAGCACGAATTCCCGAGAGCCATCGTCCGATGCACCTGTACCCTGCACGGTTAGGTTCTGCATTGCCCGCCTCTGTTGCACGTCAGTCCTCTCCCCCCCTTGTCCCTCTTTCTCTCTTTCCCGTCTTCTCCTGCGCTCCCCGTCTTATATCAGGTTCTTCTTCGTTCGTCTCGCCTCTTCCGCTCTCTCCCGCGCCACGAAATCGCTTCACGAACTTTCGGACGCTGAGGAGGAAGGACGAGGAGGAGGAGGAGGAGGAGGAGGAGGAGGTGGAGGAAGAAGCACGTTCTTACCAAAGGAGACGCGTGCCTGTCGTGCGCTTCTTTTCCCCACTCTTCTTTGCTCTCTCGACAGAGCTCCACGCAACCGAAAAAGATCAGGTACACCCGGCAGAAATGCATTCTCGGTTTCCGATACGCATAGGTGATAAGGGCGTTACTTTGTTAGAGTGTTGCGGTCGGACGCGAGACCGGTTTGTGACTTTGACTCTCTGCATCGGAGTATCGATTAAGTTTTAACTGGTTATTAGAGTAAAGAACGGCTTGGTGTTTGTGCGTTTCGCGAGAGATAACGGCGGCACGTAAATCAGGGATCCTTATATATTACTTTGTGCGGCCCGTTTGCTCGAAAACAACCTCGCCGCAAATAAAAAAGAGACTATTAAGTAATAACGCTACAATGTCAACGCGTATGATAACGCCGCGCAAACACAGAGAGAGAGATAGAGAGTTGGATATATTTGCCCAGTAGCGAAACAGATTCCATTGGGGTTTTACGACGCGGACGTATGGAAACTTACATTTACATTTACATTTGTTTTAGAAATGTAATCAGCCGCGGCTCACGCAACTACCTGTAACTTCAGAGTTAGAGTTCCATCTCGGGGAACTCTATTAGTATTAGACATCGACTGATACACCGCAATTGTACTGTATAGCCCTGGGTTATTCTGTAGATGATGAAATATTACTTATAGTGAGCTCCACGATAAATCAGGCCCACCGTTGTGAACGTTTCATACAGCTAGTCTACTATTTATATATCTATACGATGATGAACAGTTACGTCTCAAATAATCGTAACGGGTACCGTTGTCCATTGCAATTTGCATTTGTCACATTCGAATCGCAATAACATGACAAAGTTACGGTATACCGGTAATGGCCACCTTTCGAGAAATCTCAACTTCGAGTTGCGGAGAGCAGAATGCAGGCCCGCCGAATCGAACTCGAATGAAGAGTGTTTGCAAGCAAAAGGGTAAGAGACGGCAAATAAACGAGGAGCAGGCGGAGGCCGGAGGTGGAAGAAGGAAGAGGAAGAGGAAAGAGGAATTGCGGAGTGCGCGCCGTCAGTTCGGTTCTCCCTGCAGCAGGTTGGCAGCGACTAAATGATTTACCAAACAATAAATCCTCGCGAAGATACGATCGGACGCGGCGCGGACCGAGCCTGGGAACGAGGGAACTGCTCACTTCGCCATTGCGGACGAAAACAACGACTCTTCGGCTCGTTTCTTGATTTCTTTGCCTCGCGATGATTACCTTCGACGCTCTGCCAGCCGCGACCTGCGCCACCAGCTTCGGAGGTGAGATTCGTTGTTTCGAGGAAGAGGAAGTATATTTGGACCAATTTGACTTTAATTCTAAATACTTTATCGAGAGCGACGTTCTTGCAAAACGTACGTCGAAAATCTTTTATTGTAATACAGGATGTTTTAATTGTTTATATTTTTTCCTTCCTCTTATTTTTACAAGAAATCGAAACGGAAGAAATACGTGCGACATAAGCGGAGTTAAATAGCGATATGAATGTGTCTTCAACTGATCGTGAAAGTGCAGCGAATAAGATGTAACGCAGAGAATGATCGATTCTCGTATGGCAAAATCGTATTTAGCGATCATGATTTGTTATAACGAATACATGGCATTTCCGTGACTGCGGCAGGAAATGGAGAGGCAATAGGAGATAGAAGAAAGACGAATATAGTGGATATGCTATTCGAAATGGGCGAGAATAGCTATACAGAGAATATATATCGGCGCTGCGCTTACCGAAGATCCCCGGGCTCGAGCTTTTTCTGGTTCGACGTTCGACTAGAACTCTCCGAGGCACTAAATCAAGTTCTCGTCGTTTCTCGTATATCCTCGGAAGTCCCTTGTACAGGCTATTTAAATGCGCGACGTTGAAGGTGATTAAAGCGCGGACAGCCAGGAACATTGAATGAAAAATGAAGCACAATGTCGTCGTTTTGTAATTGCATTGAAAGTTACCGATAAAGATTTAATTCAAATTTAAAACATTGATTATCAGAAATTATCATTTTTGTTGCTCATAAATTACTATATATTCATTACAAACACTTAGCACGTAACGTAAAACGTAGCGAGCAAATTGTTGCATTAATCGTACAACATTCGATATATACGTATAGGACATAATAACATTCTTACAAGATCGAATGCTGATTTTTTTTAAAAGGGGATGGAATACTTTATTTCTGGAGCGTGATACACAGGACATGTTTTACTTCCCTCGCGCATAATGCACGCGAGGAGCCTTACTCGACGCAGCAACGCAGGTTTATTCGCCGATAGGAATGCACCGGCGTGCTGTAACATCGCATCGCATCGTATCGTATCGCGCGCCAGCTAAAACCCGCGCGGCTACTTTGCACATTGTAGGGCGCAGGTACAATTCTCGCAGGGTTCATTTCTCCTGTCGACCGGAGGCGTCGGCCCTTCCTCGTAGCTTCTCGTGCGTTTCTGCCTTAGCTCCCACCTCCTTTTTGGTCCTTCCTCCACCGTTCCGCGTGCCCATTGTTCCTCTTCTCCCCATGGCCTCCTGCCAGTCCACCCCCACCTTCCCCATTCATCCGGACACCGTCGGGCATCTCGCTCCCATTTCGTTTTACGTCTTTGTACATAATGCTCTTTGTACCGTCTGCCTGCACCAGCGGCAGCGGCAGCTACGGCGGCGGCAGCGGCGGTGCACCGGGCGCACTCCACCCCGCACCTTCGCCCCCTCGCCGCGCTCTTTCACCTTCTCCTCGGGGAAGGTGGACCCTGCGTTCGTCGACCTCGGACGATCATATGAGTGCACGTGGGTGGCACAGATCCGCGTGGTAATTCGTACAATCGACTGGACGACGCGCTGGACGATGATGCTCGTACGAAAATAGCGGTAACAGTAGTAGTAATACTTATATTGTTCTTACGGAAATATGTCCTTCAGGGAATGCGGGGAAAAGATATCACAAACTAATAGAAAAGATATTCGTAAACGAGAAAAAGAAGAAATAAGAGAAAAGGAAAAACATATCCAAAGCAAATTAATTATTTAATTCAGTAAGTTTATATTGCTCAATATTTCACAAATATAATGCCAAACATCTCTTAAATTTATTTATTAAATTTATTGAAAATTTAATGATCTCTCTTGTGCATGAATCCCGCATAAACAAGACAACTCAATTACGGTTAGAAAAATAATTTTTTTAAATTTTTCACTATGATCTCGCATAAATAGAAAAATATTTATCGAAATTGTGAGTTAATAAAAAGAGTTAATAAAAAATCCCATAATGTTGGAAAATATGTTCATTAAGACTACTTTAGATTCTAAAAAGTTGTAAAAAGATATTTCAATGTTGTTGAGTCATCCTAATATGTGGATAATCGGTGTAGCGATTAAGGGAGACGTTATCAAGCTGATGATAGAATAACTGGTTAGGTTTCTAACGTGCTGCAAATTGCTCGTAATAGGACGCATATAAATTGAATGCCTGTAATACCTGTAATAACGGATGCCGTGATTAAGATATAATTATTCGCGTAGCGGACTCTTTGCGAATATATTCTACTCTTTTTAATACGGAGCTTTATCCCGCGCGTAATATAAGTATGTATATGTAATCCGACAGCTGACTATTGACCATTATCAAATTTATTATGCTTTCGTTACATGGTATACAATCGTAGCGATATTCAAGACATTCTTTTCACCTTATGCAAATAAATCCATCCGAGATTATCTCATTAGGATCTGGTCCGCGACACTCACCCACGGTTCTTTTTATTAAGATCGACTCTTTACACTTGGTATTATGATCGGCTCTCATTAGCTTCATCGCATGCAGCTCGCCAGAGGTAATTCGGTCGGAAGGATATCGGACAGGTATCCTACGCGTCGCGTCGCACGGAATGCGACACGCGAATTGTGTGGTGCGAACGTACGCGAACGAGAACGGGCGGCGGGAAGAAAAACAGATAGGATCATCGAACATGAGCGCAGCGAGAACGAAAGCGGGAACGAGGCGAAGAAATAATTGTCTCGGGTCGTGTTATTCGGCGCACGACCCAGTGGATAAGCGTATCCGGCCGACCGAAGTAACGGCATGCGGTCGATCGGATAAGGGCTTATGCAAATTATGCTTCTAGGTGCTGTGGATTAACTCAGCGTGTAAATTTGACTCGCGTGCTGGGTTATCGATACCTCGACGAGCGTGGTATTCTTAATAAAACAAAGCGCCCGGGCCTGTTGTTACTGGGAAGCAATCTAATCATTTCGTAACGCAACGCCATGCACGAAGTACCTTCTCTCGATTAGAAAGCCGTTATATTTATTTGATATACCAGAACGTTAATAAAATATTTGGTTTCGCTTAAGGACTGAGTTTTTTAAAACAAAGAAAAAAGTTTATCTTAATAAATGCTTGCAAATATCTAATTTTCAAATGACGATTGATAAAGGAGAGATACTTGGTTGATACATGGATTTTTCACTTTGTTTTAACAAATTTTTTAACTTGCTAAAGTATTTTAATAGGATTCTAAATATGCTTGAAAACAAAAATATATATTAAATTATATTTTACAGTGTAATGGCAATATAAGTTTTTGTAGAATTGTATAAAGTATCTGCTTACAGATTTCTTCGATTAGAAGTTCGCCAAAGTTTCGTTTTTAGATGATATTCTTCTATCCGGAAATACAGGCTAGCTCTTACCTCATGTTACGAAACACTGAAAATGGGTTTAAGTTATAACTATGTGTTGGTCAAGCCTTAGCGCGAGTTCTTGCCGAAATGACATAGTATTTCGCCGTGTTCTTCTCAATCATGGGTTTGGTGGCACTATAATTAGAGAATTAATTTGGCTCCACGGGATTTTGAGCTCTTTTCAAGGGACGTATCGCGGCGCCGAAGAGATTCGGCGTTTCTACGTAAACGTTGTTCTTCTTTCATCACCCGCCGGGTTATTCATTTTCGGAAACGCGTTCTCTACACGTATCATTCGCATAATTATACGCGTGGATTGCCTACCATTTTATTTCTTGTGTCTCATTCATGGACACGTAATCTATCTCGAGCGTAGCTTTTTGTAGATTCACTAGATTCTTCTCGGCTTATACAAGAAAGAACTATAAAGATGCCGTAAAACAGAAACCGAAGGTATGTGTTGGAACCAAAGAAATCGGGGAAAAAGTATCTGCACTTTAAAAAAGTTATGTAACGAGAAAAAAGGTGTGCGTTTATAAAAAAGGATTGCGTGATTGATGCGCGAAACGCACGTATCATGATCGCTACAAATAAATTATCAAATGCTTGTTATAAAATGCAAAAAGTATAGACATGAAGAAACAATAATTCTCTCTGTATCACAGTTGTATATCATATAAATAAATAGGCCTGTTCTTTTCAGCTGAACTTCTTGCACGGTTCATCTTTTCTCTTTTTCTCTCCAACATGAAAAGAAAAAGAGGAAAGATGAACCGTGCACTAGTTCAGCTGAAAAGAACAGGCATATTGTCGGTACTATAAGTCAGAGTTATTGCGCGTTGTACACACAACGTTGCGTGATGTAATTGAATTTTATGTTAGCTCATCCTCGCGCTCGCGGATAACGATTGGTTTCTGCATTTGTCACGTTGATTTATCATTCTTATGCATGTTAATTGTAACATTCAGGATACAGTGGTGGTAGTCAGATAATCAACAGGTATGATTTGCCTATATATCATTTCCAATGCTTCAATTACAGAGTACGTCGCTTTTGATTCTTGGAATCTGGCGTGCATGCTGCGCTTCGAGCGTAGTTGAGCAAAATATTGGGGAGTTTAGGCTGCCAGGCCGCTTGACGATCGGTCGGATTTGCGAAACAGAGGATAAAGGGGGAGGTAGAGAAGGGGGATAAATACGAAAATCGAGCGTGGAGTCAGTACGCGCGCCGACCGCAAAGAAGTGAACGAAATTGAAGCTGCCGGAGGAGGAGAAAGGAAGGAGATGGGCAAGATCTCGAGAGAGCTGGATATTCTCATGCTCTCTACGCGGGGATCGGTAATTGCCGGGTCGTTGAAATCGCGTGCGAGCGACGATCAAGTCCGGACAAGGAGACGCGAGAGGGGGTGTAAGAATGTGCGGTGCACGTGCCTTTATTTATTTTGCATAATTAGCGCTGCATTGCCCAGGGTACCGCCGCGCCGGCAGGTTTTACAGCCGGACTTATTTCTTTCCCCTTTTTCGGGACCTGCTGCGGCGCGATTCCTTATTATTTGGCGAAATCTCTTCCCGCTTTGCGTGAATTAATTAGACCGCGCTGTTAACCACGCGTTATCCTCGTGTTAAGCTGCCAGGAAACTTTTTAACGAGGAAGTTTTGAGATTATGCTCTAGCGTTTAAAATAATAATTATTAATTTTATATACATATATATATACATACTTTTTCAACATACAATTTAATTCTTAATTGGGTGGTGAGCTCAATGGAATTTTTATACAATTTAAAGAAAGACAATTTTCTGATTGTGAGATGAAATATGATGACTTTGTATAAATTTTAATATCTTTATTTATTTAAAAAAGAAATATTATTGTAATATTTACAAGGATTTTCTAAAAGTGGTAACATTGTCTATAAGACTGACGAAAAATATTTGTAATTTCTAACTTGTAAATTCTGGTTTCTTTGTTCCGAGTATTTATTGTCTCGCGACGTTTCGCAATTTAGCATCATTTTTACATACATTCTTATAATACGACGCCACATTTTTCGTCATTACGATGTTCGTGCGACTGTGCGGGCACATTTAAGATGTAATATATTTACTGAAGGAAGTCAATTCTCTTTCTTCGTTACCTTTGCAATTTCCGTAATTGCCCACACCCATTTCAGGCAGCGCGTTGATGTCCCACCGCGAAGTAGAGCGTTGCCATTTACCAAGGAGTCGAAGGTATGATTTGCAAGTAGTTGGTAAGACACATGTTAATGTAAACCAATCTCACGCCACGCGACTGAGTCCCACACTTTTGAATGCTTTGCTGAATGTTTCGCTTATGTCTCTTTCAACTTTTGTGATGTTAAAAGTATGATGCTAAGCCAAGAGTTTAAGTGCCACCTGAAACGTTGAATGATACTTATACAATACGATGAATTTTATATAATATAAACATATATATTGCATTTGACTTTGCATCATAAAGAATTTTATTTTACCTCGTATATTTATATAACACTTTAAAATTCGAATAAGAGCGAGCACAACACAAACGAAATTTGACAAAACGAAAATTGGGCGAGTGCATAACAGACCCTTCGTAAAATGCGAAGGGTGTAAGTGAGATGGCATTTCTTCCTCAAGGCTCTCTTCGCGCAAAGATCCGGAGAATCCACGCAACGCCTTCCAACTCGAGTTTTATCGCCGAGCCTGGTAAAAGGCCTGAAATTTGGCTGGACGAATCCGGTTCGAAATTAGTATTCATTAGAGTTTCACGTGAGATTTTCAACGAGTCACGTGGGAATAATGAAGGTAAATGTGGGGTTCATCGTACCACTTGCTGTTCGGTCGCCTAATAGTCGGTCGGCCCTTTCATTCTTTCTAACACACTAACTATATCGTGCGTATATCGTCATATTTCTTCTGCAATTTCTTATTTTTGTTCGGAAACATGGTTTGATAAGCACGGTAACGTAATATAAATAAGAAAGTTTGACACAAATATGTAACAATATACTTTAATTTTTTAATATGGAAATAATTGACAATTTTTCTTCTAACGAATATAGTTCAACGATTCGGTAACATAAGTGATATTTGTAACAATATAGTTTCTAACTCCTGTACAGATTATTTGAATGGAGATCGTGATTGTGATAAGAATTTAATCACATCCCTCGAACGTAAATTCGCTTGATTATGTTATAAATCGAGATCTGATTGATCGTGAAAATTATAATGAAATTCGTGAGAGGGGAGAAAACGTTAAAATTTTGAAGTTACGAGGTAACATGTTATCTTCCTGGGCATAATTACATACGGGTGTATTAATTATCAGTATGCTCGTTAAAAACCGTTGGTTCAAGAGACTTCCTTTTTGCGCACGCGGCTTTCCGATACACGGAGATCCATCCCCCTCCTTCTCGATATTACCTCCGCGCGCGGCTACTTTTATTATTCATCGATACACTTCTTTTTACGATCTGTCGCGGCCGTGTCTTCCGGATGCATAAAACAACGGCCTTTTTGGGAACTTGTTGGGTAGAGGCAGTGTACGCAGCGCGCGTCGAATTTCGCCGAGACGGCAACGAATTTCGCTGCCGATGGCCGGCCGTTTGATCTCATTTCAGCGAAATAAAGCAACAGAAGCCGAGAACTCGTCGGTGCCGCCGAGAGACCGGTTGGATATAAACAGCATTGCGGAAGCTTCGCGCGCGAGCGAGCGAGCGAGCGCGTGTCCAGTCGCCTGTATCATTACTCCTTTACTGAAACGTCTCTATCCATCCACATCCCTGCAGACGTGTTCTCGTTTCCTATAATGTAGGGAAAGAAAAGACAAATTTCTGCGTGCCCACACGCAACTGCATAATCGCATAGAAATAGCCGCGCTTTAGAAAACAAACTTTTACTTCTTTTTTTTTTTCTCTTCACTTTCGTCCAAACTATAACTTTATACTCGAACAATACAAGCAATGTATGTGTTTGTACGTTTTTTTTTTACATTTTATGTATATCTAAATATTTTAACTTTATAGGGTATATTTTAATCTTACAAAGTCGCTTCATTGAACTTGATTTTACTCTTCACTGAAGAGCGTTTTAGTCTCTGCACTGCGGAGGAGAAATTTTTTCGACATTATAGCATCGTTTCATGAACTACATTACCAAATACAGTGATTCTGAATTTGCATTATCGATATTGCATTATCGACAAATGCTCGATATTACTATAAATTTCCTCTTTCACGTCGCATTCTCTTATTTCGGAAGAAGACAATATCAACTGAGAAATTGGAACTCTGGCCGCGTGCGCGGCACACGCGCAAGAATTCCGCTTTCCTCCATCAAGATTCCTCGGGGTCGAGATGTCGCCGCTAATAAGCTCTAATCATTTCTTTTTGTGTGGAAATGGAGACGCGTTCCCCCCGGGACGTAAAGCCTGGTATAGCTCCCGAAGTGATGTATAACACGCT
Organism: Temnothorax nylanderi; assembly: GCF_030848795.1. NCBI lineage: Eukaryota > Metazoa > Arthropoda > Insecta > Hymenoptera > Formicidae > Temnothorax > Temnothorax nylanderi. The sequence goes on along the minus strand of NW_027249092.1, from coordinate 1,347,380 downwards.
GCGGCACCTGTCCCCTTAACCTGCCCCGCACTGGGCATCGGCGCCCCTCGGTACCGTTTCACGGCTTACCGATGAATTTTATGGGTAGTCTAATGAAGTCGTTTCAAAACTCGCCACCCAGGACCGCGGCGATCTTATCGTGACTTAATTGGACAAACCGTATTTCATCGGAGCCGAATCTGCGGCCCGGCAGCCCGTTTCATCTACCTCTCGTGGCTCTCGTACCATCAGAACGACTTGGATATATTAAGTAACGGCCTTATGACTGCAACCATCATCGACACTAACCCCCTTAGGGATAAATGGCAGTGTTTAGAACGGTTAACGGTTTTAAACGAGCGTTTTCTCGTTAAGCTTGGCTATTAGAGACTTCTCGAGGTATCCAAAATGAGAGATGGTTGACGCGTGTAGACTTTTTATGTCTATATCGAGATTTCCCCGATAAGAAAACCATAATCGTTCCTGATGCCATTATGAGACATTATCGTCGTCTTTTCGAGAGACTTACAGTCATTTAATGGGAGAACTCGCGTGAACGCCTTCGATACTCGTGAACGTTTTCGGCACTTGCAGCTTCTCGCAGCTTCTTCTTCTCGACTTAATATACGCTCATTTTCGCCGTGCATTATCCACCATTTTTTGCTCGTATCAGCGATATTCGATGTTTGATAATATTCTCCCTTCGGGCTCTTTCACGCGCGTAATTGTTTCCTCTTTTCTGTCTCCGTCTTATCTTTGCCCTCGCTTTTCTGGCTGCTCACGCCTTTGATCTTTGTTTCCCCGCTTTCGTCCCCTTCTTCTTTTCTACATCTCGTTCTTCTCTTCTTTCTTATCCTACCTGGAAGAACAAGCTGTGCTCGTTAGCTCGTGCACCTGTACACTTCGCGACCAGCACGGATTTCTCATATCGAATTCTTTCTTGGTCTTCTTCGGCGATTTGTTCGGAAAGGACATGAAATTTTATTGTTCATCGTTGTGATCGATTTTTCATAAGAGGATAATTATTACGATTTTATACTGCATTGTTTTTAATTATTATTTATTAATATAAGTATATTGAAATATTAAATATTATAATACAATATTTTTTCATTGTTTTTAAGTAGATACGTTTAAGGATTACTATGCGTGCAATGAATTCTATCGGTTTCTGTGATCAAAGCCCAATTCTTATCTTATTCATACAAAATTGTTTCTGTCATTTTATGAAGATTTTCGTGCAAGGTGCGAGAAATGATCCAGGATTTAACGGCAACTTGAAGCTCGGCGTGGCTTTTGGACGAAACCGAGGCTGTTCGCCGGGACACGAAATGAAACTTGTGCACCTGCCTCGTTCTGCCAAGCTCTTTGCCCGTTTTCTCGCCCGTAGTAACGTAATATTTATAGAAGCCAGAAAACAGTGTTAAATACAATACACGCTATAAACAACTCAGGAAACTTACACAACAATAGTAAGAGATCAAGCGTAACCGTGCTATTTTGTATGAAGAAGTTGCAATCTATTTTAACTCTGTTAAATTATATTGTCAATTGTTTTATTGGTTGATTATGTTATCATGGATGAATTAATATCTTAAAATCATGTTATTCAATGCTGACGCTATTGCTCTAGTACTACTACTATACTACCGCTACCGCTGTTAATCACCGGAATGAATACACGTGTCACGTGCAACGGGCACCAGAGTCCAGTCTCTCTCAACTTCCTTGCTTCCTCTAGTTCCTCTTGTCTTATTTCTAAGCGGTCAGTGATAAAATACAATCGAGAGGAACCCGCTGTGTGTATTAGTATGTACACTCTCGTGCCTTCCGAACGGCAGTGGGTGAGTCCCACTGGCCTTGCAACCCTGTGGGCCCCTCGCGATCAATCTCGTGGGCGTTCCCCCCCCCCACTGATGCAAAGCCGATGCGCGTGCCAGAAAGTGCGAGCCGCATAAAAACACACGTGCCACGAGTTGTGGATCTTCTTCATCTTCTTATTTGAATGTCTGTTCCTTTCGAGACACAGAACCACTTTTCCACTTCTCTTCCTATCTCTTTCTTCCATTATATAATTTCTACAGAAGAGATAGAAAAAATTTTTTTTCCTTTAAATTAGTTTAATCGATGATATCTCACATCGTCACGTCTCATAGAAAGTTATTGACAACGACTTAGGTAAAAAGCTGATTAATACTCTCTGAGAATGATTGTATACGCATATTTTCAAATCTCTTTTTAGAAGAGGAATGTGTAAATTATCGATCAACATAATTTTGATTTTTTTTAAACTAAGATGTACTTTTTCAAAAATTTAATTATATTTTTATTATCTGCAAGAAGTTGCATAATTGTGCGAGATATATGTATACATTGACATACACATATATGTATATTGCTTTTGGTACCATGTGACGATATATACGCTGCATCGCGTAACGAAATCCGCTGCCTATTCCAACGTCACTTTCCAATACTTCATCCAGTTTGCTCCCGTTATAACATGATTTCTGTAAAAGGAGAAACCAATCTACTTAGCCATTAAACCAGCTTGATATGGACTTGTTGGCAACCCGTTTTGTCTGATGTCAAGGTGGTTGCTGAAAGTTCAGGCGTTGCCATTAATTCATCTTCCTGAGAAATACTGCTCATATGTAGTCAAATAACATCTTCAAATTTTAGTAGCGCAGGAATAAAGTTGCATTGTGGTTCCTGGATTTAATATACATTTAAAAATAATTTGTATTTATATATATCATCCACAATATACATTTAAAAAACAATTTATGTATATCATCCATGCCGGCGTTTCACCAACATTTCTTTATAAAGACATTTATTACGAGTCGAAATAACTACTTTGTCTTACTTGCATATCCACAATTGTCCACTTAATGAAAACGAGGTCGATCGTCTGGAGCCGAACCGCTAATTTCTCGTTGCACAATTGGATCCGCAAATGACGAACTTTCCTCGCATCGTTCGTGTTATTATAATTTTATTTGCGGCCCTCACCATTATTCCCCTTCAATTTGCAGCTGCGACCCATACAAAGCTCATAGGAAGACCGTGTGCACCAATTATTTCATTATAATCAGATCTCGGAGACTAATGATCGCAATTTGTCTGGGACCTTCAGAGGTACCGCTCGCCAAATACGTCGATGACTCGTATGTAAAATTCCGAGCTCGGGGGCAGAGATTTATTTTCGAGCGCGTGGCGCAAATAAAATTAACGAGTACTGCATATAAAGTGTCTCGTTCGTGTTTTGTGTGTCGCAATAGGTCAACAAACATTTTTAAACGGGAATGTGAAATAATATTTACGAAGATTATGTTGAACTTTTATTTACTCTATAAAAATAAAATTATTTATTTAATTAATGCTATAAATTTAATATATGAGGCATATATTATCCATATTATCATGTATACTATCATATATTACCAATTTTATCATGATTCGCTATTAACGTTATCCAAAGAAAAGGAAGAAAAATTTAATTACGCGCCGCGGTAGGTAAAATAATTAAACATAAAATCCTGCTAAGCGTCAGCGACGATCACAATTACATTTTAAAAGAAGGCTACACTACATTGATACGGTGTACGTAATAATTACACGTACAATACGTCAGTGTTGCCGTGCTATGTACTCGTGCATTCCCCAATAATTATGACGTAAACCGTGCAATTAGCCGCGCGGTGGAATTAGCGGATACATTACTGCGATATTGTGCATATAACACCGAGAAATATTCACAATATTTTTCCGCAATAGTACCGCCAGATTACCAGGCACTCCACTTTTCAATTTTAGCGTATCATAATGTGCCCTCTTCAAAAGAGCTTTTGTAATAACATTTTTCCGGTGTAGCGCGTTTACATTTAAACCCCTCGGTGTGCAGCGCGAGTATTAAACCTTTCACCATCGTTTTCTGTGCGTTGCTAAATTGCGAATGTACGCAAAGCGACCGAACGAGAATCCCAAAAGTCTCGAAATTTTAATAACATGCAAAATGCAAAATACGTCTGATGAGAGAATAATGGGCGATGAAACGCGGAGATCCGAGCGCGTGTGGCCGCTTTTAAATTATCATGTCAACTAGAAAGTCCGCGGGCGATCCGGGAAGCAATCTAGGCAGCCTGCTTAATGGGACGATCTACGATCGCAAGAAAGTGACTTGGCGAAGTCGGTCCGTATTAACTTTGCGGCTGTGACGAAAGTTACAAGTAGATTATCTACGAAAGACCAATGGAGTTAACGATGATTGATAAGAACGTGCCATGCACCGACCCACATCGTGAACTTTTATTTATGTACCGTTGCATGACCGCTAATCAATTAAATTATGCAAAATTCATGGATCGAAGTTCATAGAAAGATATTAAATCCAGGCAAATTATTGTCCATATACTCACTCTCTCTTTCTCTCTGTCAATTTCGAATAACCATTCTATTTGAGGGACCGTTTTGATGACAAGGTGAATGTAGATAAGATTAAAATTGACAAGGCGTGACTATTATTATATATACGTCGTGTCACTCTGTCACGCAATTTTAATATTTTTGACGTTAATGAATGTAAAGCCGCGTATTGGCAATTTTGAGCGCAAAATCGATATGATATAATTTTTATTCACTGCGCAGATTATTTACGTTTCTGATGACGGTAAACCGGAAAAGTCATTTGGGTTTTCAATTACTACGAAAATTGGAAATTAAAGTGCTATTGGCTGTACTAGATTAACTAGATTATATGTCGGCGTATCTCATTCTCGAATTATCGGCAACTTATAATCGCTGTAATAAGTTCGGTATTGCGTAGAAGAAAGCAAATGAATACTTCCTGGCTCAAGTGATTTACGGTATAAATCGAACTGGGAGCTGTGGGAGTAAAAACTCAACGTTGAGTTCATGCTAAATTATTCGCAGCGACTCGCATATTCCGCCATAACACAATGCATTAATTCGGCCGTACATTGCAATTCGGTGTACCGTTAATGTCGCGCGTCATCGATAATTAAGCCGGAATAATATTTTTCACCCGCCGGCAATTATTCATTTTCGCGAATTCTGATTGCGCCCTTCAGGAAGGGCGTGCTGATTAATGAAACGCGGCGAGGTGGGCGAAAGGGATAGGAAAGAGGAGAGGCGAGAGGGGGCGGGCAGTGCCGGGCAGGGAGGAGAGGGCTGAACGCAATTTCAGCCGTCAGTTCGCGCGGGAAGATAACGGAGTGCCCTCGGGAATTTATTCTCGGGAGCCGATCATCCGTGAGACAGACGGCGGCTTTTTGTCGTCATCTCGTTACGGCTAACGAATGACTTTCCTGCCTCCCGAACGCAACGTTCGCAACGCCCGCCCGCGTTTCCACGTTCGTCGCGCGCCCGCGACGTTCTCCGGCGATGGGCGCGCCGGAGATTTATGAATTTAATTAAATCGCTATCAGATTCAATTTAATCGTATCGTTTGTGTGGCTAATGCCGAAATAACGGCCGTATACATATCGCTTCGATCATAAACGCGCATCGATAGTCATTATATGATTATCTTTTCTATTATTTGTAGAAATCTCGTTTGCACCTCGTTGTCATTACGAAGAACTAATCACTCCAGACTACATTTAATTATGGTAAATTTAATCATTCATAGTACTATTCCGTAGCTTGCAATGCGAGTTAGCTTGTTATTGCTATTTATGTTGCGCTTATTTAATTATGCTGTGATGTTGTGTGCTAATTACAGTTACGAAAGCATCTTGAATATATTTTTTTAAGGAATAAATATATCATTCCTTACTTAATAGCTAGGAAATTATTGCTTTCTCTCTATAATGGCGACTATTAGACGCAAAAACTAACAAAGTGATAATTATAGAAATACAAAAAGGAACGAATTTTTATAACTTATATTAAATAATGTAAGACAATAATTTTATTTATGAGTAATATAATCCAATAATCAAATTTGCCGGCAAATTTGTGACTCAGATATAATTTGATAAAAATGTGACATTTCACATACGACTTTTCTAAAATTTAATAACAAATTTATAATTGTTTGAGTACGCTGATGGATCCGATATCGAGGCATTAAGGCATGCGTGAAATACTTCTCCCGCAGTCAACTAAATCGACGCGTCGGAACGCATAAGTGCAGGTGTTTACGATATATCTGTACTAGTTGGACGGTTTGGAAAGTACGCGAACGTAGGTGCATGCACGCACCGATGCCAAGATGCATTTCTTTCCGTGCGCGGGGCATAGCTTTCCACGTGGTATGGGGCATGGTTGTGCATATATGGATAGGGCTGGGTACTCGCCATATATATGGCGGGCGTTTTATAGGAACGCGCAGTTTAGGATTGAAAGAGCGACAGCGGCTTTCTAGGCTGGAGTACTCTGGACTGGAAACTCTGTCCTCCGTTTCTTTTACTCCAAAATTTGACTGACCGACATTGATCTACGCTATTCTTGCGATCAGGAGCGATAGAAGGATCCGGGCTGATGACGCATGTGATCGTTGGATAAACGTGGTAAATATCAGGTAGCATGACATTTTGTATTAGAAAGTTAATTTCCATTATATGATAATATAATGGAAATCATTATATGATAATAAGTTAATTTCTATATTATGATAATATTTCTTATAAACAAATTAATAAACGGCGATACGAGTCAGGCGCGGTACGTCAGGTGCGCAAGTAAAGAAATTAATAGTTACAGAAGTAACGAATTACAATGTATATAATATACATATACATATATTCCAACTTAATAAATTTACTTATTAATTTGTTGACATTTTCACGAGTCTAATGACATATTTGAATTTACGCATGCTAAAAACAATACGTTTGTAACTATTATTAATCGGTTATTGCGATAAATATTGCCACATGCCTCGATAGTCGGATTGGTACGACGCCCTTTACGGAATGAGGGAGGTTCCAGGTTCGAATCCTGGCTGAGGTAATATTTTTCGCAATAAATTCTTTACAGTTTTTTAAAATAATTAAATCGCCTCAATTTAATTCCGGGGAGGGAAGGGTATTAATGTTCCAACGATAGCTGTGTTTCAAGTCCGACAAATAATTGGCGCGCAGTTTATTAAGTTGGAATATATGTATATGTATATTATTATATAATTCGTTATTTCTATAACTACACGGAGAGAATTTTCTCTTAAAATTTACCCTGAAATCATGGTAGTTGTGGGACAACATGTACCACCAAGAATTTTATGCGAGCTATTCTTATTAATATCCACCATAATAAAAATTATTAATATCTATTACATTAAAATATAAAATGTATTTGATTAATTTTACTAAAATATATCTAGGAAATTTCAATAATTTTTCAAAATTTACCAATCTGCTTGGTAATTTTTATCACGTTGTTTGTAAAATGTCTTTTGTATATTTTAAAAATGCCTTGGTCGCCAAGTTGTCCCAAGTTTGAAATGAATTTAAGGGTAAAATATAACAAAAAATTCTCTCCGTGTATTAATTTCTTTACTTGCGCAACACGTACCGCGTATTTATATCTTAAATTATGAGAGATAAATATGTCACAACATCTATTTCTACGATACGTATTAAAACCGGTTAGAGAAATGATAAGGATACTAGTAAAAAATAAATATGTCGCAATATTCTATTCCCTTCACTGAATGATTTTTTGATGACACAACCGATAATCCTTCGGATTTTTATTTTAACGGAAATTTGATGAAGTAATTACTGTATCACATTTCGTTTGCAAAGGGTATTGCACAAAAAGTGTATGCACGTAAGCATACAAACACATACGCGCGTAACTAATTAATAGTAATATAAAAAGTAAGTGCTAATACAGGTTCATGTCTGTGTAAAAAATACGATAAGTGCACATGCGCATATTAAAATATTGCATATTATATGTGCACAGGCAATTAATATTCTTTTTGCTGAAAGAGTTTTCATAAGTTATTTATTATTTCTATATACATATAATAGAAAGCTAGGCATAATCTAAAATCTAAATTAATAGATTTAATTATATATATATATAGGTTTAATTATATATATATATATATATATATATATATATATATATATATATTGTATATATTATTTTGCCAACAGGAATTACTGCATAATGATATTTTTAAGATAGCAGACAAATATATATTTCCGCATACAGAAAAGGAGAGATTGAATAGCAGAGAAATGAGAAATTATTGCATCTGGAATTGCATCCTCGTTTCGATCTTTCTGTTACTATGGATCGGAAGTGTCGATGGGATTCAAATATGGGGCATGCAGTATGGACGTGCCCCGCTTTTGGAGAGATTCACTTGGGAGAAAATGGACTTTGCTTATCCCGACGAGCGCAGCCGACAATTAGCGATAGCGAGTGGTGAATACGTGCCGGAGAACTCTCTGCCGGTCGGCATCGAAATCTGGAGGAATAAGCTGTTCGTCACGATACCACGATGGCGCGATGGTGAATGTCCGAATTATTAGTCATTAATTGTGGCTTCGCTATTGTCTCGATTAACGCTCTTACGACGCGACAGACAAATGGGCTCTCCTTGCCCAAAAAACGAGGCGCGACGCTTCAAAGTCATGAACCGGAAGCAGACGCCGGCATAATACGCGAAAGATCGCCATAGGAGGTACACGCCTCGATTCCCGTCTGAGCGACTTCCGGCCCGCGACAAAAAGCGCCGAAAACCGCGAGTGTGCGCGCTCAATGGGAGCGTTTCTGTCTTTGTCGACCTCCGCCTCCACCTTCACGGTCCCTCTGACACTCTCTCCCCCTCTCCCTGGCTCCCCGGGGGGAAGGGAAACACGGCGACGAACGGGTTTATTCAAGCCCTCGCTGCCCTTTATTCACTCCATCTTTTTGCACGCTCTATGTTTATTATATACGTTGGCGCGCGCCACCGTTTTTTGTGTCGCACAAAGGCCGGACAATGACGGCGGCACGCTGTGTAAGATCTTTAATGTTCTACCCTTCCGTCCGTCTCCCCTTTACTTCCTTCGGAGACCCTCGCGGACTCTCCGCAATTCCTTCCTTTCGCGCATTCCTTATGTTTCTCTTGCATTTTTTTTTACACCATTTAGTTGCGAATCGATGTTCTGTGTCGTAACGTGCGTTTTGCCTTTTTTTTTTAATACTTTGAATACTAATTATGATTGATTCCAAAAATAATTATAAAAATTATAGATAAGATTGAGTAACGTTTTGTATTAGGAATACCGGCTACGTTGAATTATATACCGTTGGACGCTAATCAAGGTACTTCACCGAAGCTTATACCTTATCCGAATTGGGCCCAGAATAAGGCTGGTCTTTGTGGTAGCGGCTTGACCACTGTTTACAGGTGACAAATAGAAAGTTTAATCAATCTTAATGAGTCGTTGTAGTAAAAATATCTCTTTCTTTTTTCTATTTAATATTAATAACATTTATAAATTTGTAAAGTATTTTTTTCCAGGATTCACGTGGATGCGTGCGATAGATTGTGGGTGTTGGATACTGGAACAATAGGAATCGACGAAACGACTGTACAAGTCTGCCCTTACACCTTGAATGTGTTCGACTTGACTACGGATAAGCTACTGAGGCAATACAGGCTCAGACCGGAGGACATCAATCAAGTATATAATTCTTCTCGCATTTGACTCGCACATTGCATGATTTTTCAAATTCTTAGTTGATTTGAACTCTCTACGAACTTCGCAATTTTTGTTTTATTACATAGAACACTTTTATCGCCAACATCGCGGTTGATCTGGGAAAAGGCGGTTGCGGTGATGCTTTCGCTTATATGTCCGACGAACTCGGTTACGGTTTGATCGTGTACTCGTGGCAGCAAAATACATCCTGGCGAGTAACGCACAGCTACTTCATGCCGGATCCTCTGGCGGGTGATTACAATATAGGAGGCTTGAATTTCCAATGGGGAACTGAAGGTATTTTTGGAATGAGTCTGTCGCCAATATTAGCAGACGGCTATCGGACGCTTTTCTTCCATCCCCTCAGCAGCTATCGAGAATTCGCGGTGTCCACAAGGATTCTAAGAGACCAGCAGTTGTCTCAAAATAGTTATCACGAGTTTCAGGTATATTTCTTTTTAATATTTTTATTTAACGGGCCATTTGGAAAATATCTTATCTTTTATTTTAGGTAGAATTAAGTCCAGACTTTGCAGAGTTGTTACAATAAATCTTTACATCTTGTCTTATTCATATATCGAAAAAAAAGGAAGAAATTTATTTCAGATGCTTTGGGATTCATAATTGCGAAACATTGTTCAATAGATTCCTTACGTTTACGATTTTTTAAAATTCTTCTATTTCCTTTTTTAAGTCCGTTATGTTTTTCAGCACATTTAGAATAATCTCGTACATTTATTTGTGTCTTCCTTTCCTGAATCTAACTTGTCATTACAAATAAAATACGGTTATTCTATTTTATGATTTATTTTTATGTGACGTAGGTGTTGTCGTCGAGGGGGCCGCTTTCTCATTGCACGGCATCCGTAATGGACGAGAACGGACTTCAGTTCTTCAACTTAATTGATCGGAATGCAATTGGCTGTTGGAATTCTGTGTTACCTTACGCGCCGATCAATCAAGCGATCGTCGCTAGACACGACGAGGCTCTGATATTCCCAGCAGATATTAAGGTGCACAGCGCTCCGTAATGGAGGATAATTACCTACTCCTCCTGAATCTCCTTTATCCTCATTTACTCTCACTTACTTTTTACCGCCCATAGGTGAAGCGCGGCTTACTCTGGATCATGTCGGATCGGATGCCGATCTTCTTGCTGTCGTCCTTGAATTACACGGATGTGAACTTCAGAATACTCACCATGCCGGTTCAGGCAGCGATCGCCGGGACGGTCTGCGATAACACACCGTGGGGATATACCAAGAATCAAATCTGGTAATACTGACGATTCATTCGCTACGCGTAGATTTCCGCGCTCGATTCGCAATATGCAATCATCACTTACGTTCAATCTTTACGCGCTTGAGAATGTAGTTTTCAGTAAACTGAAAAAAGATGATGACCACAGAAATGTTGAAACGTATTCCCCTCCATGTCTCTACACTTCCCTCAAGGCAAAGAGCTTCTCGGATATCGGATGTGTCTGATAATATGAGAAGCGACTAGCTTCGGCCTGCGGCGCGAAAATAGCGAGCGGATTGGCGTGAATCAGCATCGGCGTGCCCCGCAGGAGCCAAATGGTCTAACGAGGGCCCATTAGTTTTGGCCCTCGTTTCCGATAATTTGAAGCCAAACGGCGGCCGTTCCTGCGGCCTGATATACGATCCGATATTGCTTCCTTCGAAAATTATCCGTTTCACGCCCCCGCCCGTAAAATATGGCCACGCGCCTCGTCTGTTTTCGTGGGGGCCGCAGGATTAGAACTTTCCTTCTCTCCGGGCGACGCGATGCACGCGGGTTTCTGTTGCGTTTTACGCTCGGCGTCGGCGGGGTTTACGCTCCGAAGTAATCGGGGACGATTGAAGCGCGAACTTTGACGTAAAAGCCGTCATTATATCGCGATATTAATATTTCTTGATTTATTATATTTTGGCCATATACCGGGTGAACGTATTGTGCGTGATCTACTCGTCGGGGGGCAGGGGAGGGCGAGTCGATGATTTACGCATAGATCACGGGTGAGATCTATCCCCGAGTTGCGAGCGCAGCCCTAAAATTTACGTAGCTGTGGCCCCGAGAGATCCGCGGCCGAGATGCACGCCTCGAATGCTAATTCCGAGGATCGATAAATCGGCAGATCGCGGCGGCGTTTGGGGCTCGGGACTAACTGGCGATTAGAGGGCAAGCAGATACTCCTCGCCGATTGTCCGTCGCGATATCGGCGCGTTTTCAATTTGGAAAACGGGTCTTTTCGCGTGCTGCATCCCGATCGTGATAAGCCGGGATCTTAATGGCTCTGGAGCTGTCTCGTTAGCGCCTGGGCCGCGTGCATTGCGGATCGAAGAAGATCGATCGAATCTGTAATGAATTAGATACGCGCTCGGGGCTTGCCTGGAAAGTCGGCCTTCTTATCTCTTTTATTATCGGATATAGCGTTACATGAAAAATTGCCCGTACGCTTCGTTAAGTTCTCTTGCAATGTGATAATAAATAGAGTTGCATCACGGATATTAATGACGTGAACGACTGAAATATATCGTGCGTAATACAACTTGATGGCAATGAGAACAATAGTTCACTGCTGTTATACTCCGCATAGTTTATGTATCTGGATCAGCCCGTTTTAGATTTTCTGAAGGGCGTCGCCCATCGCTTCGTGGACGCGAGTCGTAAAATCACCTTTGAGTGATGAGAAAAAAATGGGAAGGTGTGAAGGGCCACACTGCCTGGAGGTAAACATAAAAAAAAATTGGTTTGAAACTGCTGTGCTGATTACATGTTATATACGAAAATCTGCCGTCGCAGTGGCGCGTCCTGAAATTACCGAGCTCGAAATTTTGCAAAGAATTCATGTTTAATAAATGCATTGTTATATATAAAATATATCTATATTTAAATTATAATAATTTTTCGTTACTTTTTATAATATAATTAATAAATCATAATATTTTCATTATAGTTTAAATTTCCTTAGGTATAAAATTCACAAAACTACACGAAAATAAATTAATTTCTAAACATAACTTACTATTACACATGATATATCCGCGGTAGAAGTAAGTCGCATTGCATAACTTAACTAAATGTTTAATATTTATTATGCGAGATTGCGAGAAAGTCGCCAAATCGAGGCAAGAGCGAAAACTTTTTCGATACGCCACTGTAGGGAAGATCGGCCGGTCGAATTTCAGGGCGAATAAAACACACGGCGGCCGGATTTCGAATCGGCGCTATCCTTAGGTTTGTTTTAAATTAACACCTACCCCGCGTGAGCGCACGAGCACAAAGCACACTTTAACACCTTTTTAAAAGGTGGCTGCACGGCGGCCGTCCGTTTTTTTCATCGGCGCCAGTAATTATGGGGTACCGGCGACGACGTGAGTCTCGTTATAAGTTACTCTCGGCCACTCTCATATCTTCCCCAATCTTTTTGATTTATTTCAGTCTGACTGAAGTAGAGAGGCTCTTCTATTTCTTACGGCCGAAATCTCGTTTACTTCCGCGAGAATACAAAATGTAAAAATCATGCCGTTGACGGTAAGGATCACTGCCATGGCAGTGATGCTTAAATTTCCTGAAGATAATAGGGATTATAAGATAGGGATTTTACTCAAGCAACGCATCTTCGTAATTTTAAATATATTATCTGTCTCAAATCTGTTATTAATTACCTACGAATACACACATAAACTTTATATATAATCGCATTTTTTGCCAAAATGAAAGAACTTATAATTATTTAAAATAATTTTAAAATATCTGTATAAATTATAAACTATCTTCAGTAATTCTACTATACACGTGTCTAAATTTCATTTATTCGTAAAAGATTGCGTTCAATTTTATCACAAATTTATAATAAAGGCTAAATATTTAATATTAAACGTCAAAGCTATGCCATAAGTACAAAGAATTTTGCAAACATAAACGTGAGAGGAATTCCTGAAGGAATAGGTGCTTCCATCTGTATAGAGGACTTTCAAGATAAATACGCGGCAGCCTCGACCGGGAACTGCATGTAACATTCAGCTAATACTATCTTCTTTCACGTGCTGCCTCTACAGAAACCACGAAGAGATATAATAAATGCAATTAGAATGATTATGACTAAATAATTACATATAACGCGTATACGAAGCGTACTATTATACACTTACTAGAAAGGAGAATATACAATTTTCGTTAATATCATGAGAAGCACTTGCTTACATGTTTTACAAATTAAATAATAATTAAATTTGGTTAATATCTACATTTTATATTGTTTCTGTACAAGGATCGAATAATTTTATTCAGATAATATTTGAACACACATAGATTTAGTAGACAGTTATGTTAACTTCTTCAGTTATTGCTTATAAAGCATCCAAAAATTTGAATTGCTTGAGAAAATAAAAATAAAAATATAAATATGTAAGTAAAGAAAGATAATTAATTATTTATTAATTTTTAGCCACACCTATGAACCAGATACCAAGAAAATTTTAGTATTCTTATATCATTTGCTTAACTTTCAACATTAACTCTTAAAATTTAAAATATGCAAAGAAATTAACAAACAGAATCTCATATAATTATAATGTAACTTTAATGTAAATTTAATTATATTCTATTATTTTAAGTAAAGTTTAAAATATATTTATAATTGCAAGAACTAACATGTCACAATTTTAATGTGAAATGTTATAAAAACTTTCGACGATGAGCCTTGCGCTCTGATATTTTGTCAAAACGCTTTGACTAATCAAATATAGGTTTTATATTAATCAGAGAAGCACATATGAAATGTGGCTCGCTAAATCTAAGATTTAATACCTCATTGAGCATACATTTGTCTTGCTAAACTAATTATCTATAATTCTGCAAAATTCTCTATACCAAGCTCGAACTGCGAGCAAGTTTAGCTCCCATATACGCATTAAACTTACTGTCATTATGCACACCGCTTCATACATATGCAGCCTCCATAATTTTAACTTTATGCAAGCTCCCAAGGCAATGTCTCTCTTGTACGAAATTACAAAAATTAAAAAGGTCTAGGAAATTAGCTTCTCAGTCTACACATTTATTTAAAGTCAATAGTCCTAAATAGTTAGTGAGGAGCAATTGTAATTAAACACGGTTAAATACATGTGTGTGAGTGTAATTTTAGAATTCGGCAGGAATCCCTTTGAAGCATAAACGCAGGTTTGTAGTTACGGCCACACAGTAGCCACATACGTTGAAATTCATTACACTAGTCTGCCGCGTACAGAAGAAATGGCCTTGCGTATAGTGGAAAAAAAATACTAAAACGAAAACTTGTAACTGATGTATTCGGTTTTATTTCTAGGCAAACTCATGGCAATAATAAATAAAAATTAAATAATTTATATTTATATTGCACAATAAAATTTATAAAATCTCATTTATATGCACAATAAAATAAACTTATTCCCACGGAAATGTTTCACAAAATTAAGGAAGTAATATAGCTTCAATAAATGAAAGATTTAATATCTAAAATAACAGCCTATTTAAAATACGACGAACGATGAAATATTAAAAAGAAATCTTTCGTATTCGGACAGTCGTTCTAAAAGATACAATAAGTTCTAATACAAACAATTTGTTTATTCATCTTAAATAAAATATGAAAGTACCCGGTTATTGAGATAGCGATAGCTGAAATATTTCTTTCTCTTTGTTTAATACTCATAATAGTAGGATTAAGATATCTTCTAGACGGCTGTGAAGGAAGTAAGCTAAAAATCAATAAGTTTTAACTACTGCAGTTCTCAAGTAATCTTTTCTCAGGTTATGCTTTTTTCTGACTGAATGACGCTTTGGAGATGACGTAAAGTGTTAAATAGAGCTTCCTCTTTGTCACATAACATTTAGCTGACGCGTTGAGATTTAGGGTCGCACCCGACATTTGGCCCGGAATTGATGCTCGGAAATTCCGTGCGTTAACAACATGTCGGTATAAATTAACTTAATTGGAGTGCAATATTGCGCATATTTACCGACACAATGCGGATTAGAGGAAGTTCTGTACCATTAGACAATGCATTATGCATTATTCTCGGCTTGATTTAAACTATTTTCAGGAATTGCTTTTCGCATAATAGAACTATATGCTCGAATAAGCTGTGGTGAATTCCATGAAAAGTCGACTTTAACGTTTGTACAACAATATGACACACGGTATACAATGCGCGTACAATGCAAATGGTTATAGATAATATCAAATTTCTGTTCTTTGAGGTTGCAATAGTAAATCTAAAGCAGTGTATTCATTTGTGAGAGGGAAACAAATTATAACTTCTATGCCCATCGGAAAAGCTTTCTCGTATCTTTTTGGCTCCTCCTTTACAGTTTTCTCCGTCGCGCTCTCACTCTTCCGGTCACGTCTTCTTCTCTTTCTTTCTCCACTATTTGTACCTGTCTGTGAACGACGATCTGGAACACGAGCAGTAAAAGAACTTCCAAGTACATCCCATAAACGGTAGCAGAAAAAAGAAAGAAAACGATAAATCGTATGTATCCACGTATAACGTGCGCATTTTTATGAAAAATTGAAATGACCCCCAGACTCGTTTCTGAAATCGACTATCCGAATACAAATTAGAATTTATAAACCGCGAATTCTCACGAAAATACGATAAGTGCGCTTAGAAGAGTTCTCTTATAGCTCGTGATGTATTAGCCTTCGGTAAAATTACAGACGTATCTCTTGTAAACGAGTTTTTTCAATAGCTTTATAATTTAATCACATTAAACAAATCAAATTTTATTAAAATATTTATGAAACCATTTATTATAACAATCATATTGTGTGTTTTCTAATCTCTCAATGCTAGATCTTTTTTTTACTCACAATCGTTTATTATTAAGTAACAAATACGAATCAGCTGAAGCGCTTATACCATCTAGATACCATCAAGATATTATTTAGATTATTAAGACAATTTATTTAGATATTATTATATTATTGAAATTGAAAGAGAGTTGTTATGTCAATATAACTTTGTTAGTAAGTGGAGTTATTTTATATTATTCTATTTTTTGTTAGAAATAAAAGTTTTTGTGTAATGTTTTTTCTAGGATTATATATATATAGATAAGACAGCTGATTTGTATTTTTAGCGAATATTTTCGATTCTTTTTCGCCTACGGTGTCCAGTTGCCTGATCAATTCATTCTGATAATGAATTTCACGGAAGGATAACAAGAATGTATGACGAAGCAGTTTTCGGCATTTGTTTTTGCATTATTATCAGAGTAATCCGAAACATGCATTTATCGTGATTCTAGCGAAACTGAAAGCTGATGTATATCTACGACGCGTCAGCATGAACGTGACAAACGAGGCACGGTTGTAGTTCAAAATGCTTACAATTCGTCTCCCAATCCTCCCGATTGCCTCTATTTGCTTGCGTAAGATTATATCAAAGGATCGATCGATTTTCATGTCCGGATTGTCGCTGCAAGTGGATAACAATGGTATACAATGCCGCGCAGTCAGCGGAAGGTCGACAAAGAAACCAGAACGAAAGTGGAAAATGAATCCGGCTCAGCCCTTTACTATCCTCGGCAGAACCAGCGAGACCGTTGCGTAGAAACAAAATCAACTCTTGGCCCGACGGAAATTCGCGATTCCTCTTTGCAACGGAATATTCCGTACGCGAAATTTGTGTTACCCCGAGGCGAAGCTTTAAAAGCAGTATAGCTTCTAGTTTCAAGACGACTATGCCACTGATGGAGTATTGGCTTAGAGATGATATAACAATAAATATTTCAGTGGTACGACTCGTCTCAGATTTCTTTTTCCGAGATATCTTTTACTCAGTATCATCTGTGATCATTCCTTCTTAGGAAAAATTCCTTTTGCTCATTCTAGAATTTATTTATGCGATTCAGTTCGTGATTGTGTCATTATTACACCGAAAGTATATGAGACTATTCATCAATGAATCACGGTCCGTCGTAAACAATTGCAATTGATGAATTTAGAACCATCGACTCAATTGCAGAGGTGCTCAAGCGTACTTCACTGTAACAATAAATTAATTACATCAAGGATTATCGTGAAGAAGTTGAACCTCGACGGAATCTGAAAAGCGTTACACAATTAACCTACGGAAAGAGAACAAATGGCCCGGTATTCTGCGATAAATTCGTTCCTACTCTCCAGAGTGAATTTTTGCGATATCGCAAATCCCATTAGACTATTGGAGGATGGAAACGCTTACGACAGAAATATTTTAAATTATTAATGTTACAAGGAAGAGGAAATTTTTTCGATTTTCTTTCTTCATCTTACCATATCACCTCTCTGCTTTCAGATATTTAAATTTTAACTGAAATACTGAAAATTTAAAATATTTCTTTTGCTTTTAAATAAATCTTACTACACTGAGAGAAATGTTTTGTTGAAACAACCAAATTTTGTTACTGTAACAAAATTTGGTTGTTTCAACAAAACATTTCTCTCAGTGTAATTAAATTTATTTTAATATCTGATGTCATAAATGCAAAAGAGATAGATGGGAAAAAAATTGTATAAGAAAGAAAAAAACTTAGAATAACTTTGAAAATGTCGAGAAAGAAGATCTTTTAAAAAATGTATTATAAATTAGAGTATTGTTTTAATTTACTCAACACAACAAAACTGCATTATATATTGTTCTACTGCAAGAGAACAGAACCATTATCGAGTTGTACTGTTTATTTTGTCTATTATATACTCATTCGTTGCATTTTGTTAAAAGGTTTTATTTGCATAAAAGATAGTTTCTAAATATGGTTTATATTTAGGTTAATCATTAATATTCAATGGTTAGGGCTAAATGTGTCTTTAGGTTATAAGTAGAACTCAAAGATTTTAGATAAGTTTATCGCATGTACCATTATGCATATTTAGTTCAAATAGTTTGTGGGATTATTATATGTTTTTCATGAGGGAGAGTTAGCACTTTTTATTGGTGTACTGGATTGGATTGTTATATACTGATTAAAATTGCCACGCGATAAGTTTATTATCCATCTGCCCCTCATCACGCAGTAGGCGATGTACTATATATGTATAT
The DNA here is from genome assembly GCF_030848795.1 of Temnothorax nylanderi. NCBI lineage: Eukaryota > Metazoa > Arthropoda > Insecta > Hymenoptera > Formicidae > Temnothorax > Temnothorax nylanderi. The sequence goes on along the minus strand of NW_027249092.1, from coordinate 1,328,659 downwards.
ACATATATGTTAACGCGCAGTGACCCTGTTAAGGCAAATCACTCGCTTATTCTTCTAAGAATCGCATAAAGCAGTGCATTTGCACTCACGCGATTATATCCGGACTCTGTGTAATAATCGCGCAATCTTTCTCAAATTCTCTTCACTCCCTTTCATTCGTTTTACACGACCAGTTATTTAAAAAGAGTATTCAAATAAGAAAGATTTATCATAAATGATTATAATAATTACAGCGTACTATTACTACTGTTATTTTAAATGAAGATACTTATTTCTTTAATTACACCATCTATTTTAAAAGCGTCACCTCCAATAGAGCAAATATTTGCAGGCACGAATTAATATTTGCAACACGTTCCGCGGAAATTACATAATATACCGATGTATATTCTACATTAGCGTCGGAAAATATTTCCTTTAGTATTCCGAGCTCTACGAGGAAAAAAACACGCTCATACGTGATATTGTATCGAACGTTCTGTTACTTTAGTGCTTTATACCATATTTTACAGCGCAGATATCTCATACCGTGCAAGCGATACACACCTACCTACGCGGACGGGATATCGCACGTAGCGAGAGTATCGCTTTTTTATAACTTCTTGATGCAACCGCTGCCATAATCTATGCTCTATAAACTTTCACGGATGAGACACGTATTTCTCACGCGAATGCAAAGCGTATACAGATTAAATCAGATTATTCTGCGACCAGGGATGCTCACGGCTCTTTTGCCAAGCATATTCCATAGCGACGACGCTGATAAGATCGACTATAGCTGTTACCGGGATTCCGTTGGGACGGAGCGACGGCGACGCGGACGTTTGGAATTTTTTCGTTTTAACATAGCGAAACTTATTAACATTCCAGCAGCTTCTCTCGTTATTAGTGTTTAGAGCGACTTTCGCGGAATTCAATTGTACTTGAATTCAACGAAACGTTGTGAAATTTCGTGAGTATAATGTGTATACTAGATTTCTTATTAAATCGCAAAAGATAATTCGGTCATCTTCTAGCTTGTGCTCGAGGAACACTTTGTTCGCGTTACCAAGTGCCCTGTGTGACTGGTAAAAGCATCAATTTGTTCCAAGGACCAAGTTTAATCTCTGCGTATTAAGCTTACGATGGCACACTACGCGGAATTAAATGTAGAATTTCGTTTTCTTAGATTACGCTAAATACAGGTTGTTTTACCTAACTTGACTATCTATGAAGCATATCCTTTCTCTCTCGTTGCCGTTTAAGAATACATATAATGTTTTAAAAAAGAAGTTGTGTAATTCAATACAACAATATTATGTTAAAAAATAAATCTTCTTAAAAAATGTGCAGGAGAATAAAATAAGATATCGGAAGAGAAAAAGCAATCAACTCTAATGACATGTCGTAAGTTATTTTTATGCACGCGCCGTTATTATTTTTATTATTCCAAGTAGAGCTCTCGGCTCTACTTGAAATTTAATTTTTTTTGTCATAAACATCGTATGTTGTAATTTAGATTAGATTGCGAAGAATGAAAATTCTGATTAACTATATTCAAAGGACTTGTTATTATTTTACTTTAATTAAATTTCTGTATTATATGTGAAATTAGCTACGTATATTTTCAATTACGCCAATGAACGTATAAGATGAGATAATTTAAGGAACAAAGGAAATTTTTAAACGGCAAGTAACGTAAAAGCGAACGACTAGCGATAACGACTTTCGATCGCATCGATTTACTATAATCAAGCGATAATAAGTATTAACGTAACCGCAGTATTCCGCTTTTTATTAGTCCACAATTTGCATATCGTAATGAAGGATGGATTGATTATAGCTAGGCATAGAATCAATTTTCTTTAATTCCAATGGAATCGTAGCCGATTTATGAATATCCTGAATATATTTCTCTCTATTTGCATCCCGTTAATTTGACTTCTTCTGAAGGAAAAAGATAAAGGACTACAACAAGCTTTTTAAACGTACGATTAATATATAATAATATAACGTAACTTTTTTTTATCATAGGTATTATCAGAGTATAAAACTTCCGCTATTGTTTCCGCGCTCCAGCTTTTTGGCAGAACTAATATTCTTCTACAGGATAGCTTTTTATACAAAAAAGAAGGATTTTTTGCAGAAAACTTGTGTCAAAATGTCTTGTCAACTTGAAATTGTGATTCTACTTTGTATAAAATTATAATTATAACGGCATCTGTTGCACACACGCTTTACAACAGGATGCTACCATGCAGTGATGGATCTAACAACGCTCTGACACGTACTCCTCGCGGCATAAAATTTTATCACGTCGTTCACGTTAATGGTCCTTCACGGTTTTTATGGGTGCGTAAAAATTGTCTTGAAATTGTGAAAAGTTCCAAAGCATCTGTCCAACTTTAATTCACTGCGCTTGACCGCGAAGAAAAATTAAATTATTTAAACAACAAAAATAACGACTTAATTATATTACGTTAAATTAATTCTAAATGCTATTGAAACGGATCAGAACATCGTTAAAATAAAATCCAGAAGTCTGCGGTACTTTATATTCCGATTTGATTTTCTGACCTGCGTTACTCGGTGCCATTACGCTGGCGGTGATCGACGAACCTCTTTGGCAATCGTTGGCACTAATTTATTACGGGGTTAAAATGCCCCATTGTTACTGATTGTAAGAGCGACAATGTAAGAAAGCGATAACCGATGAGTTTGCTTAACGCCTTGATGAAAGAGAAAAGACGTTTATTCCATCCATGTTAGGAAGCTGAAGGCAGTTAATAGAAATTAAAAGAAGAAAAAGAGGAAAATAATAAAAAGTAACGCGATTAAATTTAAATAATATGAAATTATCGAATTTCTTTCTCCAAGATAAAATAACACTGAATTTGTAAATTTTATCTTTTATTTACACATAATATAATAAATTTAAAAGTATCATACATTTTACAAATTTCATATTTGTAAATATTATCAATTAAACTTATTTATTAAATTAAATTTAGCTATTAAATTCTGCAATGTCTGGTGTAGTTCCCGGTTCCGTACGGTATTACTAATCACATATCGTCGATAATAAGTATAGAACATTGAATTATTGCTGAAAATGTAACATGCATAAAAGTTGTAAAGGTGTAATGTTCAATGTGAGCGACGAATTTATCGCGTTCTTCTGCCGTGACAGCTGCAATCTGCAGAAAAGTTCGTAATTTCGTTGCTAGATAGAACCGCAGGTAGAAAAATATCTGTCGTTACACGGCAATTGTAGCTCGGGGGTTGTTTACGAGGCGTTATTTAACCCGTAAATTAACTCGCATCGGCGCTGGCGGGACGATATATCCCTCGTGCCAACAATCTTAATTGGAAAAGTGACTCACTTAAGTATATTACTTTTAAATACTTTTAAATACTAACTTAATAGCAATATCACGCTAATGAAAACAATAATTACTTCTATCGAAGATACTCAAGATATGCATATATATGTAGCCTACATAATTTTTTTTCTAATTAACACGTATTATTGATAAAATATGTGTACAATATATATAATTTACGATATAAATAATTTGTATAAAAGTAAATCAAAATTGTACATAAAGTACACATAAAATTTCTTTAAAAAAAGGGGAAAAAATAACGTAATTTTCTAATTTTCAAAATTGATTTAAAAGATACCTTTTATTCCCTCGGACAAATTTTCTTCCCTCTATTTCGACTTTTTTGCACGAGGAATTATAGTCATGTATGTTTGTACTATCGTTATCGTCACGCCTTTGATAAATATTGAGTAATTACCCATCACCTTAATTAGCTTAATTATCAGAGCGCATTTTCCCGGTTAGTATATGTACTTTTAATACAATAATGAACGAACGGGCTAATCACTTTGTATTCGACATACGTGTCATAGTGTTTACGTATATTATGTAAATTATATATGTAACTGCGGTACAGTTGTACCGCATCTACATATATATGGACGGTCTACGGTTAATGTACAATGCCAGCACTTAGCAATGAGAGGCTCGCGAGATGGAAATCGTAGGAAGGTTAAAGGGTGATAATTAACCGAAGAAAGGCGCCGCGCGCTGGGAAACTTAATGTAATTTTCCACGCTAAATTACAGTGCGAAGAAAATGCAATTCATCAGTGAGTGCATACGGTGAATAATGTAAGCGCGAGGCGGAAAACGGTCGGTGGAATCCGACCTTAGGGAACTTTGCTTGATGATAATTCACGTCATGTACGCGTTAAAATGTAAGAAGGCAAAAACGAAATTGTGCAATCGCGCGATTCGCAAGCAGTTTCTTGTTTCCCTTATTGCATTAGTTATATTCGGCCCGTTGCACGCCAAGTACATACCGCTTTCGCTCCGAGCGACGTGGGAAATATGACAGTGCAACATATTGACAAGAAAGTCGCTGCTGCTTGTTTATTGCCTCGCGTTATGAAAATACGTGCAGATGTTAGAATACCTTCAATTTCCGCAAAACACACCCTCCGTAATATCAACAACTCTCGGAGAAACCATTGATGCCACTATTAAGATGAGTATTGTACTTTAGTAACTTCTTAAACAGCGCTGAGCAATACGTAAGCTACTTGTAAACTAAATAGTTTTAAGCACATTATGAGATCCGCGTATTTACAGATTACGCGGCAACGTTATGGTGTTAATAAACGAAGTTTCAATCATTTTAGATGTATTATCGAAATCGGTATCTCGTTGCTAATTATTATTTATTTTTACTTTATCAAGTTTAATAGCTAATAAAAAATTTATTTCTTTTTGCTATATAGCCATCTTCTGACATAAAATATATAAAATGTCAAAGATATTGCTTATTCCTTTCCAATCTACAGCGATAAAAATTTTAACCAGTTTTAACCAAGTTTTGCTTAAGTTTGTTAGGACATAAAGTTTTCCTTAACGAAAACATATCGTCGAAAATGTTAGATCGGTCTAGAAAAATAGTGTCGATAAATGTCTGATGTTCCAATATTGATACTTGGTGTATAAGGAATGGGTTAATATATCACGTTTCCATGCCGCGATCTTGTAAGGCTGATATTTATTTTCTATCTTCTAGGTATCATGTAACAGATTTTTCTCTAAATAAAATATACAAGTCGTGTCTGGAAAGCCAATTCGTGCTTGCATATTTTGAAGAAGATATATGCACGATCTTCAGCATACATCTTTTAAAGAGAGTTTATGCTAAAAGTGTTAAATTTCTTTTCTTAGTGAATAGTGAATTGTTTTTCGACGAGGAGAAATTCACTAAGTACACTTGAGCAACAAAAATTTAAAGAAATTCCCGTTTCCTTCCCTTTCTCTCTTTAGTTGAAGAATTTGTAGCATTTGTTATATAGAATAGTATAGTGTAGCATTTGTTACTGAATTTTTAGCAGGGAGAGGAGATAGAAGACCGACTTCTAGTAAAGTTAACCGCAATGAGTCGGACTGCTACGCCATTTAATCACGAGAAAATCCTGATTTTCTCTTGCAAAAGGAAGAAATCGAGGGTGAATACTCTCTCCATGCACGCATCTGTGTACAAAACGATACAAAACCTAGTTTCTCTGGATTCTCGTCAAGAGGATTTCTCTTGCCGCTTCCTTTCCATTTCCTTGCAAGCACGAGTTTCGGGCGCCGGTGATGGAAGTAAAAACATCCAACTTAAAAGAGACGGATTAACGTGAAGAAATAAAAGAATAACTATCTAACAAAATTATAAACAAGATAAGGACGATATAAACTTGTAACTTGAGTTTTGACTGTGTTGGAAGAAACATGCTTGAATCCCTTTGCAAAATATATAAATTCTCTGGAAAATGTAACAAAGACAGCCTTTGTCTCGAGTCTGTCTTATTCACGTTAAATTTTGTATTTGCTTAATGTTGTTAAACACACAAGGCGTTTGATGTTAGAGGGTTTGTGTAGACATATACTATTTTAACGAATTTGTATGTACATTCTAGAACTTAATAAATGTGATGCAAACGGAAAAAATATTTTAATAAAATATTATATTTTAGTAAAATTTAATAAAAAGATAAAAATATCGAAAAAAAAAACATATTTAGAAGCAGGTCTATTTTAACAATTTAATGATGATTACGTTTATAATTCTCAAATAATCTCACATGAGAAAACTAATTTTATGCGATAAAATATGTTAATCATAGTAAACTTTCCTGTTCATAAAATTACTTTTATGTAAAAATTTTAAATAAAATTATTTAACAAAATAGTTTCCACTATAATTGATACACATGTTCTAAACAGTACAACACAATACTGGACACGTAATCCTTCCATGCGATTCCGCAACACGGCCAGATAAATGATCAACATCCCTCTGGATTGGAATTACTGGTTTCATCTAACTCTAAAGCTTAAAGCGATTTCGAATAGCTATTTATGTGTCGAATTAAATTAATGAACATAATTCGATATAGATAAATAGTTTCGAGAAACACAGTTATTTGTCAAAATTAATTGTGATCAAGATTCATATATTCACGAGAGAGAGGTTTTTTCTTTTACAAATAATTAAATAAATTGCACTATTATATTTTCAAATGATATATTTTCAATTACTAAAAGGTTTTGTCTCAATTAATGTGCAATAATGAATAACAGTAATATATTAAGAGCTCTTTAGTGACAGTTAACAAGTGATTGCAATTATTTGTCGCAAATAATGTCGCGATAATTTTGTATAAATTGTTTATTGTTGATTTAACGTAAATGGATTTCGCTAATGCCGTCAAGAGTATTGCTGGATTGTCACTGAAGTTTGGACTCTGCTTCAATACTGTTTATAGGAGGCAGCAGTTAACAAGGTTTGCATCGTCCCAGTGATAGGTACTTCAATACATTCGTGTTCTATTTCAACGTTAGGACAAAACACTCGCAGCAATGGATGTAATTTCGCGAACGCGTCGCCATGACAACTCCAACAAAAGTAAACCACTTGAGACGTGTGGCTTGAGATCGTTTGAGCTTTCGTGGCGCTTTGAAATGAGGTATTATGTATTAATCCTTTTGAGATGTTTAATAAATTTTCGTCGAGCTAAGTATCCCATTAAAAAAATGGAATTAATTATAAATTTTATGTGTATGATAAGCGGAACGACTGTAATTACGTATTAATGAATTCTTTTTGAATTTACACGTATTTAACGTGCGTGTAACGTTACAAGAAACTTTCCTCATTATTCTCCGCCGCAGGCGTTTATTCTAGTGGAATAATCGCTTACAATTCGATTACAATCTGTAAAATGCAAAGTGTAAAGCGATGCACTTATCCACAAGAACGTACCATTCCCTTCTCGTAACATTACTAGTCGATTTCAGACGCGAACGCAACAAGTTTCGCGCAGCAACTTTCGCAATAACAAGCTTGTGGAGGCGGAAAGGAAGGAAAGGAACGCTTGATAAACGGCGTCGCGACGATAACGACGGCGCGCAAAATTTCTATCCGCGATGAGACCCACGCATAAGATTGAATGGTGTCCCGTCGTCTCTATATTTCGACAGAAATTCCGTATCCTGCTTTAAACCAAGATACATTTTCTGCGATCCTATCTCGCTCAATCACCGTGAGAAACGCCCAGTATTAAGGGCGGTAATGGCTCCAAGTTTGCAATGTTGAGATCGTAGGATATTTAATTTTTTGGTGGATCACAAAATCTTACACGCGCGCGCTAGTGGAAAGTTCTTAGGGCGCAATGAAAATTTGTCAAGGCGGAGGAACTTGTGATACCTATAAAAACCGGAGTTTACGAGGAAAGAATTCTAATTTTATTTTTATGTCTGTTTTGTACCAGTTTCACGTTAATTATTCCCAAAATTACTCGTGGTAAAATAGCGACAAATAAATTCTTGAGAAGATAAGTCGGTTGGATAAAGTCTTTTAAGTGCAGCTAATAAGCGAGAAAGAGTTTTGTGGAGAGAACGAAAATCTTTATAAATTTATGTTCGCTGACAACTTTTCGATGCACGATAATTTGTACACCCCGAAATAACACAGTTAATAATTATTTTTTTAAATACAATATATGCTAATCTATAGTACAAACAAAATGGAAAAATAAAATCTTTTATATATAGTTAATATTGTGATACCGAGTGTTGCTACTATTTTTTTTAATTAAAAATTTAGTTACTTAGAATTATAGATGTCAGTGTCAGCATATTTTATTCAGATCTATAAACAAACCAACTGATTTATGAACAGTGCCCATTGTTTACGTGGCAAACAATGAATTTTCAGCTCGATAAAATCCATACAGAGCCGCAGGAGATTTGGCATAAACTGAATTGTCGCGGGGGCATAGGATATAAGGGAAACGCAAAGCAGAGACGAGAATATTGCTGTAGGAAAATCGATGTTCGCACAATTGCTAACAAAATTATTAGTTTTATTAGTTTAAATGAATTTCTCAATCACGTTGACGATTTACATATGTTACGAGAGAGGAAACATTTGAGTTTGATTATTAAGTTTAATTAATATTTGAATATTAGCAATTAAAAGCTAAATAATTATAACTGAATAAGTTTTGCGACGATTGCTTTACCTTATACTTTATGTTTCGTTTTATGAATTAACGTGTAGAGGCAATGCAAATTCTCGTAACTGAGCAAAAAAATCATACATCGTGACGAAATCTCCTTTTGGGCGAAACCCCCTCTGGACACAAAAAGCAATTAGCCACGAACGTTTTACACGAAGCGGCATTTCTCAGCTAAGCCATTTGCGCCTAGGAGAACAGTTAAAAGTTTAAACGACGGATCGTTTAAACTCAATTACATAATCATGCTGTTATATTTATCGCATTTGTTGTTAAAATATACATCGATTGTAACATCGTACTCGTCACTGCCAAATGTCAGATGTCTGTTAATATTTCTTTGAATGATGCTCAGCTGATTTTTTAATGACATAACGATAGTTGAATATTAATGAATTTAACGCTGTCAATTATCGCTGTTACTGTTTTTATTATTATCGATTGTTATATTAAGTTACTGTATTCTCTGTCTCTCTGCAATGGATCATGTCATTGACTTTTCGTTGTTGCAGGTGACAGAGAGGCACAGACATCGCGTATACAGTTCGTCAAACGTAATTGCTTTAGACAATTGAACGACGTAAAAAGAAGTGGAATTCAATCGGAGCTGAAAAATATCTATACTCGAAGCGGAACGCACAACGTCATAAATCGTACTTTATCTGCCATTAGATGCGCAAAAGGGGCAATCTCGTAAATAACAATGAGAAAAAGGTACCTATTTTTCTATGTCACGCGAAATTTACGTAATGAAACGAGAGCTACGATCAATTTAAATAAAACATCTATAATTTTTCATGTGTTTACTTTGCTATAATTTGAATTTGTGTCTGACGAACATCAAACATTTTCAGTATAATACTACTAAACATTTTGATACACTTTTTCTTGCAAATAGTGTTATGAATACATATATTAATAATTAATACATACTCAACGATCCGATCAGAACTTGAATAAATCACGGATATATATCGCGAAACGTTTGGTTAATTAATTTTATAATTAAAATATATTATACGTAGACAACGTATAATCAATCTTTCTATGTCGATACTTGCACAACACGTAAATGGATTATCCTGCATGCAATTAATAAATGCCTTGCGTTACTCAATTTAACGTATGTGAATATTTAACATCAAACAGCGGAAATTAATATATAAAGTTACGCCGCTGTTTATAACGACGGATTAATACTTCTTGATTCGTACGTAAAAGTGGATGTATTCCAATAAATCATTTCGGATTGTGGTTAGTATACAGAATTTGATTCATATGCAGATATAAATACTTCAGATTTTGCATAAATGAACGGTTTTAAACAATCACTGAGAAATCATTAGTTTAAACTTTATAGTTTAACCCAGGGTTTATTATTGAGAGTCTTTTATAATGAAAATTGCAATTTCTCATTGAAAAATTATTTCTTGAGGATATATATATGAGGATATACACATATATATGCAATGTGGATTATTGAAAAATGGGATTATTGAAAAATTTTTCCAGATCACAAAAATATATATATATACATATATACTTTGCATTTTCTTTGCTACTTTTCTACTTTGGGTACTGTAGCTGAATTAAAGCCGATCGATATCAAGGTTGTCCACATCTACCGTACAAGTCGCAAGGTCGGAAAAAGCACTTCGCTTGCAGTAAATCAATTTGATATATATACGTCGGATACGCCCGGCTGAAACACTGTAACAGCAGATGAATCTTGATGTTTTAAAACAGATTCGCACGTTGTCTGCATAGTAATTTAAATCTAAGTGACGTAGTCTAAAATAACGTAATGCCTTAATCGAAATATCCTTTAAAGACCCTCGATCCTTTAAAGACACTCGAAGGCAATATTGTTATAGGTACGATATCTTTAATCAATAATCCATCGTTTTGTTTCACAATCTTTTGCTATCTTTCGCGCAATTTGGAAATCTTATCTTCTCAGAATTTCTTAACTTTTTCAATGAGAAACTATAAACTCAAAGTTTCTACATCAGCACGACATTTTCTGAATAATCCAGTAGACTCTATATCATTTATTATTCATAATTATACTTTATAATTATGCAGAGTTAAAGAAAAATCGTGTTTAAAGAATATAGAACTCTTTTTGTTGACTATAATAATAGAACGTGTAAAAACCTGTTGATTCAACGACACATATCGCAATTAATTAAATTTTTTAACATGCAAGAAGCATGTATCTTTGCACAAAAATAAAACTTACTATACTTCTTGATCTTTTTCTTCTTTATAAATAAATCAACTTACAATTATTACTTAATATGTTAGAAATTAATATCTAATAATATTTGTTTTAGAACATTATATATATATCTATATATATATAGTAAGCAGACTATTTGATGGTAAAAGGTTCAAAAAATTTCACTGTTCCTTTTAGGTTGTCAATAAAGAAATCACAGCTTTTAAAGGTAATACCATTAACTCATTGGAAAACTTGGGTTGATACTTTGTAAAAGGACTATCTTATTTCCGACAGCAATTTAACCCTTTTTAAAATGCATGTGAATTCTAAAAGCATAGCGTGAGGGGGTAAGCCGAAGTCGATTATAAGGTAATACGAAAAAAGAGGTGGATTGAAGACGCTCATCCGTGAGCGCGTGCACGCGCGTGCACGCGCGCGCGCGCGCGCGCGCGCGTGTGTGTGTGTGTGTGTGTGATTTTTATCTCTCAATATAACCGTCTTTAGAATTCCAAGGATATATGCGCGCAGATAGGAAATCTTTTTTAGCACACTTCCTCTTCCTTCCTGCTATTCGAATGATGAATTTTTCGTCGGTAACGGGAAAGAGGATTAAGCTGCTCGTTTTGCATAGATAATGAGACACTCTGTCCCATTATTTTTAAACTAAAATGTGAACTTATAGCATTAATGTTCTTCATTTACGGAATAATTTTGTATTATGTTACATTAAAATTATGACATTGTATTTTATTTGATTATCTTTGAACTACGCGCAAACAAGTAAATATTGAAGAATATCGTAAACTTTCAATTACTTTTAGAGAAATAATTAAATTTTAATTATCATATATAATATCTATACATATCACACATACGAAATATAAACATATGTATATGTAATGAGTGAGTTTGCTGCCCGTGATTTATGTTAATTTACAGTATATTTAGTAAACAGTATTTTCTTTTCCGATAACTAATTGGTTGTAAACTGTGTTAACAAGTTGCTATCGACTGTCATATAAATTTAAAGGCGTACCGGGGATGCAGCTGCAAAAAGCACATGTTTCCTAAAGACAGATTAAATAATGGCTGTCTGATAGTAGCGATATTAAATCTGGTTTTACTGCACTATTGAATGGTCAAGTTAACTTCAAGCGTTAATTCAAAATGCAAATTAAAGTGGTTTTTCTATTGTTCCGACTCTCATGTAAAATGTATGACAAGTTCTGCAAGAAACGACAGTACTTGTAGCCAATTTTAGATAATCGAATAATTCATCGGCAAGCTTTCTAATTTACATATCGCATAATGTCATAATATAATTATAATTATATACGCATAAATAACCTGAAATAGGTAATGAGAGAAAAGGGATGATGACAGGAATTAATTAAATGTATTAACTAAACGTGCGTATCTCATCACACGTATTCAATTTATAACATCGATTTTAGGAATTATGTATATTTTTATGCAGCGCGCAAAGAAACAAATGAGATATCAAATTATATAAGTTACAAAATATGTGATTTTCTTGATTCATTGCATGGCGAAAATACCTAATCTTGTCAATCGAGGCATTTTCAAGAACGGTAAAACAGATAGAAAATATAATGAATAAGAGCAGAGGTTCTTTGTACAATTTTGCGTCTCGAGAGTTTCGATTATGAGATTACTGAACTTAGAGTTTATATCACAAGAGAAGAAATTTCAGCTAATGCAATCGAACTAAACCTGTCATGAAGTAAAGAGAATTTTCATAAACAGTAACGACCTCGGAACGACAACTGTTCGTGAAACACGATCGCAAAACAGTAATGCATTATGCATAATGTCCCGAGAGGTCTTATTACTCGCATCACGCATCAGACGCCATGCCGAACTTTTTGAAACTCATAAAAAGCCGCGCAAGTAACACGAGAGCTATCTCGCACATGTCTCGTTAATTAATTTATTCAATAACTTTATTTCCGTCTCGTTCTCGCGGAACTTTTTCGTCGCAAGAACAAAATTAGATATCATTAAAGCGACAAATGCACGCGATGTCTCGTATATTGTGGTACGTAATGTAGTTTTCGGGTTTTTGCTCCGTGAAACCTCTGATTAATACCCGTGTTGGAGTAAATCCCTTATGGATCGATAAGACACGAGATCAAATAGCCCATATGGGGCAATATCGCGTTCCCTGAGCTTACAAGACCTCATCATGCTCGTTTATGTATAACCCAGTTTACCACAAGCTTTTCAGTAAAAATTATTAATCCAAAAAGAGGGAGAGAGAGAGAGAGAGAGAGAAGTAAAAAGAAAGAGAGAGAGAGAGAGAGAAAGAGAGCTGACGATCGGTATAGGGAAAAATTGAGGGAATCCTTCGATATTAAATTCCACTGAGAAATTTTCAATTAAAGTTTTTATTAATTTTCAGAGTTCAGTATATATTCTTTTCCGTGAGAAAAAAAGAATTGAAAAATCCTTTCCACGATTGCTTGACTTCTCGAACGTACATACATATTATACATAACTTGACGAGTGATATAACAAAGGACAGTCTATTTTTTTTAAATTTACTTTATATTCTGTTAAATATTACGTTCCGTGATATATTTCCGGCAAACGCACGATACGAAAACCCTTTTGCAGTTTGTAACCAATTTTCTAGTGACAACAAATACCCTTTGATAACATCGAGCATATAACGGTTGACAAAACCAACTTGGACTAAAAATTAGATAAAAGCATGCAAACAAATATAATTTGTAGATATCTCTGTATTCGATAGTTGCGCAACAAAAGAAAGCTATATTATATGTATATATTTTACAATTAATTTTTCTTTGATTTGCTTTACGCCTAGCGATAAATATTTGCTTGTCAGACCAAATTTAATGAGGGAATAAAATATGTTCAAATATAATTAAAAGGATTAAATTAGGATTAACTTAGCATTAATTAATTAAGGACTAACTTCAATTAGCATTAATGAAACGTTTATAATATTACTCCGCATCCATTATGCGCTTTACATTGTTAGCTTTTTATTAAGTAAAGGTTGTAGCTTGTTCTTCGATTTAAAATCCATTCGGAAGTGCGGAAACTTTTTCCATACCTAGAAATCAACTCGCACAAGCAATAAAATGAAACACTTCTTTAGCGTCGTCGTCGCAAGAAAAGTTGGAGAACTGAAGGACATGTCTAATAATAAAATCAGGAGAGAGCGAAGAAGAATGCTTGATCAAAAAATAATCCAGACTGCAGAATTGTGTTGAAAAAAGTTTATTAAACATTTCTGCACAGTGTCTATCTGTAAAGTCGATCAAATCTTATTTTATTTCGTAACACATTTCGCAAGAAGAACTTTCGAATGTTTCTTAAATATTTCAGAGGAATGTAGAACGTCGTGGGGTTTATTTTATTACTTACAATGTAATCTGCATTTTTGGGCGAATAATTATTTTATAATGCTGCTGAGCTGCGACGTTCATCTTATGTAATTATATAATTTACGCAGTATTCTTTATTCTCTTATATATAATGTAACGAGCGCACGCGGTAGCTTTGTAAAGAAACGTACTTATAAGATACGATAAATCTTTCTAAATCCTTTTGATAAGTAAATAACATATGTTACAATTAAAACATTATATAAAATTGATTTAAAAATGTATCGAAACAAACACAGTTATTCGATGAATGCATCGTTTAAAAATTTGACCCTTATCGCTAATACATTCCTTACCATTTCGTAAATTTAACGAAATCTGATATTTAGATAACGAAATATTTTTTACTATACAATATTTTGTTAATATATTTTAAAACGTACGTTGAAGCATAATAGCGATAAATTTAATAGAAGTGAAGTACATTTTTTAGAACGCTACGATTCATGGAATCAATACAATATGGATTTGCACGAGAAACGCCTGCATTACAGGAACAGTAAACAGTAATGCATTGAAGTATCATCATATAAATATGAGAGAGCAGCGAGTACAGCTTTGAAGCGTCATGCGACCAAGTAATGTGGTCGTATACTTCATGCTATCATTTAAGGGTTATTCTCTGACAGATCCATGAATTGTATGCAACAGGTGTATCAAAGATATGCACGATGAAAGATATGCGAACTACATATCATGCGGCATATTTCTATATGAATTACGTTGAGTAATGCACCTTATCAAAAATTCTTGAACGCCACGCGCCAAAGCATTTCTCGGAATGCAAAATTTTGCCGTTTTCGCCAGGAAACCCATGGAAATTGAATTAAACGTCGTCTATGCTGGAATTGCAATAAATGTAAAATATCTAGTAATCTGGTTACGCGCGAACATGAAATATAAAATCATCTCTCGAAATTAGCGTAAGTAACATAAATGAGCAAGCGTTAAGCAGAAATAGCATAACTGTGTTTGCTTTCGCGCATAAAACTGTGTTTACTGGATAAATATATTTTACGGCTCCGGGTTTAAGAGCTCGCCTGCGAAAGTGCCCAAAGCGTTTTGTCATTTTTTTTTTAACGCAAACGTATAAGACATACATTTTCTCGTAAAATTAGCTTAATTATTAATTTTCTGGAAACGGCATTTTTTTACGATATCGCGAATATTTGTAGCGTTATCATATTATCATCATACTTAAGGGATAAGATAAGAAAAAATTGCGATGCAAAAATACAATTTGAAATATATTTGCGTCTATCACTTTGGAGTAGATTATCGTTGTCAAAGATATATATATATATTGATTCATTATAATTAACGATCTACTGACAAGTATTAATTTGAACGATTTTACAAGTTCGTTAAGGTATGTATAACACGTTTGATAAATTAATTTTTTTTACACGTATAGAAGTATTACATGTCTGTAAGACGAACTTTTTTATTCATTATTCATCGATTAATGTGTACAAAAATGCTAATTTTTTAAATTGTTAGCCGCACGGAACGATTCAATTCGACGCAGAATATAAAAATAACTCTCGACGCGAATTCGAAAAGACGCAACGCGTTTTTTTTCTTGATACAGATGCGTTCTGATTTTTATGAACTATAACTGAAACTATTAAAAAATGAGATCTGAAGTTTCTGTTAGGCCAAACATACATACGTCACAGAACATTGGGAATCACGTCAACGTTTCACTTCAGTCAACCGTAAAGGAAGTTGAGATTGTCCACGCAGGAAGATCTTGATGAGCAATGAGACGGGCCGGCATGCGCGGGTTCCTTGCCGTCTGCGCGACAAGCGATCCTGTCGACGGGTGGCCGCCAGGATATTTTCAGAAAAAAGTCCTCCTCCTCGCGGGGTTGGAATAGAGATACATTCGGTCGCGCCGCCACGTCGCATAATCCGCACGACTTATACTAGACGCGATCTTCCTCCTCCAGCAACCGCACCACCTCTGAAATAATATTTCTTTATCGTGAAGAGACGAATGCTGCCCGGATTTTGCGGATATCCAAATAATCCGAGATAATTATTCGTTTACTCGCGCTCAGATATATATTTGGATATAATCCAACTCTTAACGGATTTATTTCGCACGATAAGCTCGCGGATTTATGCGAGCGATAATTTGGGACATATATCAAACGATAAGAAATATTCTGCATTTTTGTACTCTTTATCGATATACGATAAAGATATATATTTGTAAGATCTTTATTTGCCAGAATTCGTAAATTCGTAAATCTGCATAGATTTGATTTCAGAAATTAAGATTCACATTTGGATCTTTTTTTGTAATCGCATAATAATTATTTCAGATAATTCGGATTTTAAATTATCCGGATTTTTACAGCTTTAATGGAAACCACTCATGAAAGTAAATACTATTTCTCCACACACACATACACATACACTTTTATACGAGTTAATATTTTACACAAATAAAATAAAGATTATGGCGAAATGCATACTATAGGTGGATTTTCAAGAATGAGAATGGGACAATGCATTTATTCATCGACAGAGAGAGAAAGAGAGATAGAGAATCATGTGGTATTATCTCCACGAAGTTTCGAATAGAAGTGTCTCGAGATAAGCAGTGCTTATAGTTCCCATGAAATTCAATCATCACTGTCCATTACATCACGTACAATCCGCTTAAGTGACATACCAACTATCACGACAGTTATATATGATAATATTCGAACTTATATGGCTGCATCTAAATTCGTGGTTATTAAAAATTACTACCAGATTCTTTTATTGTCAGCGAAGTACGAAGACTTTTTCATTTTTCGAGTAACGCCACGTTAATTCACGATTCTAAGTTGCCAAATCTATTCACAATTAGATATAGTCATACAATATAGAATTTCAAAAACCAAATTTCTCGTTACACTCTTCTATAGAAACATTTGGATAAAATTTTAATCTATATTCTTAATGTGTACTTGGTACGTTAAGTACAAACAATCGATCGTAAAGCATCACAAATGTTAGTTAAATTTTGTATGTCACGCTACTTTTCTCACTTTAATTTATATTTTGCAACATAAAAATCTAAATTCCAAAAATTAATTATTAATTTAGTACATCAGTTTAATATCAGCTCTATAGAAATACTATGTATATTTAAATACTGCTTTTACGTTTCTGTATTATTCATGAACAATCTGTTAAAGTAGTATTAAGTATTAAGTAGTATTAAATGTTGCATTTTTTATTTTATTGCCACTTTACTATCTGAGAACATTTTCGCACGAGGTAGATACAATAAGTAAGCAGACGGGTAGGAATTAGAGCAAGACTAATTGCTCATTCAAAAGTTTAGGAAAACGTATGGTATATATGTACATGGTTAATGTAAACCGGTATCGTGGAAATTACATCGCGGGAACTCTAACGTATGCCACGGAGGAACCAGCGGATGTCCGCGGCGGACCATTATCGATCACGCGTTTGTACTTTAGTAATAGGGAGCTATTAATCAGGCTAAACTAAAGGAAAACGTCTGCTTTAAACATATTTTTGTTCAGGCATGAATAAAATTTAAACGATATTAATTTAAAATAAGTAAGAAATCTTCTAAAATATTACATAGTAAAATGAGAAAATCTTGAATATTACGACATCGCGTAATACTATGATAATTTGATGTAATCCTGGCTGTTATATACATGGTATCGTGTAATATCATGCTATCATAATGGAATCTTGCACATTTGGGTTAGTGTTGCAACCGGGTCTGGTTGCAACGAATATAATATGACGATAATAAAATGATCAATTTTGCAGGGCGACGATACCTGATCTGGCGACGAGGGACGCTTTGCCTAGATACACTGTCGAGTCGTTTACACTTAACTCGCTGTTATTGCCAACTTGCCCGGCATGCCCGGTGGTCGCCATTGCGATGTCGCTGTGTCTGCAACCTACCCTAAAATAAAACGCACGCGAACGTTTTCGATTTAAAAGCGTTTGTACCGGATGTTAACTTATGCGACTTTTCCCATAAATTTTACAATTGAGTTAATAAATTCTCCCATTTCGTCGAAAGGGTTTTAAAAATATTTCGCAGCAAAGTTGGTAAAGCGTTAAGACTTTAATGCGCATACTTTTGTATTTCATAATTTTAAGTCCGTTCTCTATATTTAGGAGCATTTTGCAGAACAAACTTCGCCACTTTACGATTTTTGTCCAAGAAAGCGGAGCGAAGCGCGTTAGCAAGTTTGGGGCTTAAGGCGAAAATTGCTGTTACGTAATTGCAAGTCTTTCTATCCGGTCGCGGGTACTCCTCGACGTATCTTTCGTGAAATTAATCCCGCGCGCCGTCAGCCAACTGGTACAACTCGTAAAGAGGACAGATTTGCACAGCAAAGCTTCGCCTTACGTTGTGATAACTCCTTTAAATTGCTGTAACCGAGTGAACATGTACGCACACGTTTTCATCTAGATATATTCTAGATTTTACCTCCAACAGCGGTGGCAGTCGAAGAGGCCGAGGAACGCCTGGCGAAATTTTCTGTTCATGAAACAGTACGTGATGGGATTGCAGCAGCTCGAGACGTAGGCTAGCAGCTGCACCAGGCTAATGCCGGTGCTACCGACGACCGAGTACACCAGTTCGGGGGCGAACAGGTACCACGTATTGATCACGTGCAACGGCGCCCAGCACACGAAAAACTCGAGGACTATCACGAAGAGCATTCTGATCACCTGCAACACACCAGCGGTAGCCGCGCTTTAATGGACGCGCGATAAGTACAGTCACTTGTCTCGGGTATAAATGTTGTTTCTGACCGGGATACATGTTTAGAAGATAAGCGTGACACTGTCTCGGGATGTATTTCGGTATTACCGCGATTGTCGGCTCCCTCAAGCAAGCATGGCATGACCAACGTCCCGTGTGTGTGCGCGCGCGGTACGCGGGATTAAATCGTCTTACGTGCAACTATATGGAAACTATTAGGGTCGTATTTGCAAAGTAGAAATATAGGATTGTTTGGCAGCGAGCCGCGCACCAAGTGGATAATAAAAGGTTAATACAGCCACGAAGCGCTGATAAACATCACGGACGGCGGCCTGGCGTGCACCGCTAGGCAACGCGTTTTTTCCGACGCCTGCTCCAGATCCCACGATTTCCTAGAAACGAGAAACGCCGAGCGCTACGAGGGAACTTACAATGCGCGCTTTATATGCATGCAAAGGCGCACACGTGATCCTGCATTAAATTTTCGATACGGAAATGGGTGTTCGCTCCCTGCCCCCTGCCGGGAGTGCAATCCAATTCGATAAATCAGCCTTCCGTGCATACCTTCTTCTTCGCCTCGATGCTCTTCCCCATGTAATTACTGCGTATCACGTGTTGCCTGGTGAGCGGACAGGGTGAGTCTTGTTGATCCTCGTTCGCGATATCCTTCGTGTTTCGCCTTAAGCAGCCACTTCCGTTCGCTCGTATCTGAATCCGGGATGCCTGGGACAAATCTGTACTGTGACACTTGCCGGTAAGCACCCTGGAGACGACCGTCCGTGGTAACCGCACCTTCTTTTTTGGAAAGGAAGGAAGAGAAACGCGATGTCTCGGTTAACCGTTACACGTGCTGCCGGCGAATATTCTCGAGACGACAGACAATTTAATTCGCCATTCTAATTGCGCAAATTTATCTTGACGTCTAGCCGCGGGCCGTTTTATTGGATCGTGAAATCTCAATTAGTCGAGGGAAGTTAATGCACTGATCACCCCCGTAAATTACAGTCGAACCGCGGTCTTGTTGTGTATTAATAAAGTGGTAATGAAAGTAATAGCATTCAGTATTAATTTCGGGAATAATTACAATATTATTAATACAAATATGTTTTTATACATTTATTGAATGTCACGCATTTTAACTATATTAAGCTTTGCAATAAATAGTGTTATATGCATAAATAATGTTAATTGTATAATATGTTGAATTTGAAGTATTTATAAAAAGTATTTATAAAAAATCGAGAGAAAGTAAAATATTTAAAAATTTTACAATTCAGAAATAAATTGCAAATTACGATTTATTTCTCTCATTTCTTTCATTGATCAAAATTTCTATTCAATTTCAGATCTTTTTGCACATAACATAAATTTTTATTAAAATATTTATGTGTTATATAAAAAATAGTAAAAAGATAATTTTATCAATGTTTTTCGATTCTACAATTTATCACTTAGACTTCTGGGTTCTACAAGTCCAATGTTACGACTGCAGAGTTAAGAGAGAGTAATATTATAGATTAAATAATTTAAACAATTAATGCGTTCGACTTTTGGTTTCCTCGGTTTGCATAACATAGATCTCGATAATCTGAATTCCTATTTCAAGGTGATGTTTGCTCAGTATTTCCTCACCCTAGATGGTACACCTTGAGAAGCGCCTTGGAAGTGCCTCGAGGAAGACGAAAAGCCCCGCCGCGATCTCGAAGTCGGGCAGGAATCAAATACCATCGTCGTTCTTGCATCTCGATCATTATTGTTGTTGTAATTTGAACCCCGAAGCGTTGCGTTAGATTCCGTTCTTCCGACTGTAATTCATAATGTTTATAACCTTCGAGCTTAATACAGAAAAAGAATGTCTGAAAAATAATGTATATGCATATTTCGTATCATTTAATTTTAATATCCAAGAGAGTATATATATTTTTTATTTACTCAATATATTGGCAGAAAACAAAATGCGCGTACCTAATTCCTAAATTTGTTATTTAACCAGCTTTAGCAAATGCATATCAATAAATAAACGTTACTGTAACGTTACGTAATTTTGTTGATGTGTAAACTCTTGTAAACTCCGCCCAATAGATTTTGCAGCAAAATCAGCGTAAATAAAATGAGACTGACGTAGCGGCAGCTTTGGGAAATATTTTTCCAAGGCGTTCGTGATGCTGACGCAGCAGGATTCGACGCGAAAATTGGTACTGTCACATCTACGTCCCGTATATCGAAGCGACACTTCACTTACGTCTTCTGGTACACGTCGATGACTGTCGTATCTCGAGCTTCAGACCGCGCCAAAGTTTTATCGCTATCAGCGAGTAAGCCAGACTCATGAGCAGCAACGGTATCAGGAGCAGCGTACCGTCCAGGAAGAGATTGTACGCCCTTTCGGTGCCGACGCTTGGCCAATTCTCGCGACACTTATGCCTTCCTAAAATTGCCGCGTAGTGCGAAAAAGTTTGTCAACCGTACATGCTCGCCCGTAAAACGCGTGGGATCCTGTTATAACCAGGAAGGAAGAGATCGTATTGCCGCTTCTACATTTCCATCTTTTACATTTTCCCGGTGGAGAACGACCACGCGGTAGTTAAAATAGGGAAAGATCTAATCCCGCGTATTTCTTTACTAAGAAAAAAAAAGTATTAATCTCAAGAAATATTTAGTCCGATACGTTCAACTAAATATTTTAGTTAGTTAACTAAACATTAGTTGAATTAATTAATTCTTGATTAAAGAAACTAAATAAATTGTTGAAACAACTAATATTTAGTTAACTAGCTAAAATGTTTAGTTGAACGTATCGGATTAAATATTTCTTGGGATTAACAATTTTTTTTTTCAGTGTTTTCACGTGGAAAGCTCGGATGTAGCCGTTAATTAAAATTAGATGTTCGCTTCTTTTCAATTTGTGAACTTTATTAACAAATAAAAAGTTACGTGTTTTCTTTTTTTTTCCGTGATAAAGTTATACGCGAGATTTATACTCATCGAAACATTAATAATGTAAGTCTCGTTATATATCCAATATAACCCTTTTATATATATATATATATATATATATATATATATACACACTTAATCGGTAATATGTCGATGTTGTTGTGCAACTGACTTTTATTGCTTCAATATCGAGTTGAGTAAATCACATATGGTATCGATTATATTGATATTGCTAGGCAATTGACTTTCAATATCTCAATATCAAGTTCGAGAAACATCAAAGCAAGCGTGATTACTGATTAGTATTCCAAGGATTTCACAGTGTATTGTAAATATCGACATTGCTGCCTTTATAACCATGGTTATATACGTATTCTATTACGTATTCGGTTAATTAAATTGTGTTAAAAGTAATAATAATAAGCGGGCTTTATATTGATTGGATTTCTTACTTTCAAAGAGCAATATTCTATAATTCAATATTAGATTTCTGCGTAATAAATAAATTTTGAATAGCGATCAATATTAAATAAATATGATCAATCAATATGTAATATAAAACAAATTGCTAGTATTAATAACTTATTGTTCGTTATTTTATTTTAAATACTGAATTGAAAACGTTTCTTGTTCTAATCGAAAAGAATGTACTATAACAAAATTTTATCCTGTAAACGGCCTAATTTCTTTTAGAATATTTTAGAATAGATGTTTAATATTGCTGAAAATTCAATATGCCAGTAGGTGGATATTATGTATATGCATAAGCTACCTATACTGGTGAATGAAATTCTCAGAGGAAGGCCAGGGTGGATATCGGTATATTGAATTGAGATGAAAATGTCAGCACGGCGTAAAAACTCCGGTTTCAATCTGGCAAACGATTGTAACAAATAAAAATGCAACAAATATTGGAAATGCGACATTAAAATACATTTATTCGAATTACTTCAATCGGTTGATAGCTATTCGCGAATAATAATTAATATGAAAAACAGATCAGGAAAACAATTTAATATAATCTTCAGTTCCCGACTTGTCAATTACAAAACGTGAAATTATTTAGTTGCTCATTATTTATTTGACAGTTGTTTGCTTATCAGTATTTATTTCAAAATACGGGGCAATATTTATAATGTCAACATTCTCTTACCTCCGCTTAAGCTCTTTAATTGGGACACGACGAGAATCGGCGCGTTCCATGTGAGACTGAGAGTCCACACAACAGCAATCATTTTGTAAGCGTGAAACTGTGTCTGCCATCGTCTAGATTTTAATGGCCGGCAAATTGCAAAGTAGCGCTCGAGCGAAATGGCAACCAGCGTCCAGACACCCACCGACACTGATACAGCTGGAAAAAGTGTATCACATTTAAATCGCATCGCGTTCCATCGCGCAAATTTATCGTCTGCTTTTGTAGATACAGAACTTTTATATTTTTAGCATTGCCGTTTTTTGTAAATCTTGATAGTCCGTCTATCTCGGGCAGCAAAAAATTAATACGGCTTTGCGTGATACAAAGTATTGACAGCCCCCGATCGATTTGTAATATACACATTTGATTCATACTGTTCAGCTTGAAATTAAAAATACATCGATTTTAATTGTCTTGGAATATATATAGGAAAGAAAAAGAAATATATTTCTCATTTCCTTTCGATGTAGGACAACGTCGAACTAACTGCAGTGAGAACACGTTCAATCGTTAGCAAAAAATATCAATTTTCGATGATGGAAAGGAGTACGATATTCAATAATAGAACCGGTGGATTGGAGCTAACTATCTGGACCAGCGGTGTACGTTGCAAAAAACGAACGCACGTGACATGCACTCCTGCAGAGCGCTTTTACTACAGTCCACTTTCTTTTCGCCTATCGGTCATACAAGAGCCGCGAATGGAGAAGTTTCGACTTAAAAATGTTACCAAACAATTTCCACAACGTACAGCGTACACAGATGGAGGGAAAGAGAAACTTTATGAAAAACGTTCTCGGTGACCTCGAATCCAATTACGAAATTCTTTCGCGGCCGCGACCTACTTAATATTTTATGTCAAGGTTATTAACAGGAAATATTCTTATCGGGATGGGAATACGGGAATTTTATCGAATATCCTTCACCTGATTGGAAAATGCATTATTCATTTATCGTAATTTAGTCCGATTGTTACGCAACGTCATCACGAAAGTGGGTAGCACCATTATGTAAAAGAATAAAATCGAAAATACTAAATATTAAATTGAAATTTAACCGCTTACAATCATACAGAGTACTCTATTTCTGGCACATTACTTTTTTTAACAGATTCTTTGGTGAATTTGGAATTAGCTTATTCTTAGCAGAAATATCGAAGAAAGTAAGCTTCTATTATAACTTTCCAACTTTTTATAAGTTTATCTAAATACATTTCAAAGTTAAATCAAAATTTTATTTAGAATTAAAGAATTAAGTATACAGTTTTGTTATTTGCTTTATTTCGCTTTTTGAAATGTAGTTCGTGAAAGCCTTTTTTTTGTGGTATACACATTTGATATTTTTGCTAAATAAACATATTAAATAAATATATTAAATAAATGTTAAATAAATATTTTTTTATATTATTATTGCAAATAAATAATTAATGTAAAAGAAATATTAAATAAACGTTAAATAAATGTTAAATAAATATTTTTTCTAAATTATTATTTTAAATAAATAATCAATGTAAAATAAATATTTAATAAACATTAAATAAATATTATTTTTACATTAAATTGTACAATATATAATTAATAAAAAATAAATATTTAAAAAACATTTAAAAAACATTGTCTGCTGCTTGGGATGATCACAATCTACCCACGTTGTAATTATTTTTAATTTTAAAAATGCGCAATTTACCACGTTGTAATTACTTTTAATTTCAAGAATCGTATCGACTTTCAAGAAAGTACAAATTATCTCCCTTGACATAAAAATTTTCCATTCGATCGACACAGTCGATTGTCGTTAAAAAGTGCACACGGTTTTATTCAATTGGGAATTATTCATTCAATCACTTGAATAATTGTGATTCTCATTCAAGCATTTCCCGTTACTACGTCTTTAATTATGACATTTTTAATTACTTGGAACTTTATGAAAAATTATTTCCTACTTTTTACACTGTCAAATTAGGAAAAAATTTTACTATGTCTTATGAAAAGGTAGATAAACAGAGGCGTGATTATATTGTGAGGTAATTTGCCTTAATTATGCCAAAAAAATTAATTATGCACTTTGAAAGAACAGAGGATGTAAGGAATTTGTCCGGAAAATAATTTGCATAGCAGAGTAGCGACAGTCGAAAAGTTAACGAAATTAACTCCTAGTACTCGTTTACCCTTTGGGTTAATTGTTCTTTCAAAAAGGAACCTCCCTTTATGGATCATCTACTTTAAATAGAAGTAGAACTGGTATTTTTGGTACTTTAAAAGATTAAGACCATAAATCTTCGATCGTGGATATTAACTGTTTCTTGAGCATTACTCGATGTATCGTTTATTTTATTACTTAAATTAAAATTTTATTGCATTTAGACGTTCTAATTAATAGTTACACGGTTTTTGCTTTAGAATTTTTAGACTATCCTTTGTATCTCGCACAAAGTTATCTATAGAGTCGCTAGTTTTGTTTATATATCACAAGAAGCTAAAAATTCTTCATCATTTTTGTCTTTATTGATATAAATTGCGGGAAAATGTACGCTACGTGAGATCGACGAAGAACATACTGGCTGGCTAAATCGAGAAAGACGTGGTCCTTTTGAGCATCACTCCAGAGTACCGATATGTCCCATAAATTTCCGCTGCTCTTCCTGAATATACTTTACCATAAGCTTTCATACAGCAAGATGAGCGAAAAGTGCATCTATTCATCCTAGTACGCTTGTGACCTTTGCCACTGGTTCCGTTCACGTCATACCTCCGTTTCCAAGCCGGAAAGAAAACGTAGCTCGACAAAGTTATCTTAAATTATAATTTTCTTTTTTTGTTAGAATAACATCGCCGCAGAACACGTGCTGCTACTTTCATCGCGACAACGGGGCACAGTGATAGAAATTACGGCACTTGTTATACCTTTTTACAGAACGTCGTAATAAATATTGCAATAACATTGCAATGCATTGTGAAACATGCAGTAATGCCTATCGTTTCAGCCAAGCCGATCACGTTCTTACAAAAATTTGCATAAAGATGTCTGGATTTCGTGTTACCGACGGATATTAATCGACATTATTAATGTACGAATTAATACGGCCGTGGCACGGAGCTCGTTCATTACGTGAAAATAGTACACGTATATGGAAATCCTTCACGAACGGTTTCGTTATACGTAAGCCTTCTGTACTTATATTACACTTTATTCGTAAAAGGTCGCCGTTAAAACCTAGCTCTGTTTTATACGAGTGAGAAGCGGGACGTTACGAATTCGGGTCGTTCCGAGACTGGACCACCGCCGGTATAATCCGCGACAATGGAGGGGAAATAACGATTACATCCTATACGCTTACGCCGTGATAATAAAAATGTCTTGAGAAAAGGAACGTCTACAAACGCGACGAAAAACGTTCATGTAATTTCAATTTCAAGCAGGTTTTCGTTGAAAAGAAAATTATCCTACATATGCGTGTGTCTGTGTGGCCTCGAAAATCCACGATTTTCATGCTTTGTGAACAATCCATTGAAAAAAGTAGAAAATCCGCGGGAACAAAATTCCGTGATAAAATAGTGATATATACGAAATTTTTTTTATACTTTTGATTCTTTCTTTTATTCGCCCAATACGCTCACGTTGTACCTAACACCTAACACTTAAGTTAGCATTACCTACGTGTATGAAAAGTTACGATTTGCAATATACAGTTTTACAACTGCGATAGTATCGTATGATTTCAAAATCCCGTGTACACCAAAAGTTCAGAGCGGAGCGATATAAAAAGCAAGCGGCAGTTAAAAAATATTGACGAAATTCAAACAAACAATACTGGACATTTCATCGGACATTTCATTCGTTTATCCCACATCTGACTCCATTTGCATATCGGCGGATCAAGAGCGTAAAAGCGTAAGACTTAATAGCGCGTTATATGCACTTGAAGAAATATCCCCGAGATACTCACGAGCGCAATAAAAGTTCGAAGTACGCACGATCGTTTTCCTTTATCGGGGAACATTCAAGGCGCGATTTTTATGAGAACGATCATCGGTGGTGTGTTTAAATTCCGCGAACGCGAACGCGACTGTTATAATATGCGCACGCCGGGATGGTCTCTTTTGGGGCGATATTCTCCCCGCAACGGGAATTCGACTTCGAGTCCACCGGCGCGCATTAGTTATTCTCGTGGAACAGCATAATTCCACAATATCCTGTTGCCAGGCTCTTTAATACGCAGGAGTAATATTCAACGAGATTTACTAATCCGGTATCTGGTAAATACAGAATAATATATAGATAAGAAATATAAATCTTTGTCTCTCTCAAAATATATATACGAGATGGGACTGCTAAGATTTAACGAATTTCGAGGATATTTTGTATATGTCAAATTCCTCTCGTTATTATGTAAATAAATTAAATTATATGCATTATGCAGACACTAATTGAGAATAGTGTATTATTATAATCAACTGATATGTGGAAATATTTAAATATTTAAATAATCGATACATATATCGCGCGCTTATTTATTATCATATTAGTTTCAAATATACAATATTCCGGAGAGTGAACTATATGAGAAATAAACCAATATCTTAATTCCTGTTTTTTATAAAAAAAAAAAAAAAGAATTGCTACTGCTGAGATTTGTACAAGTACATCAACGGCCATATAACGCATGTTTTTACAAATAAAAACATTTCTCGGAAGCAAGAAAACTATTTATAAATTACATCATTTATTATGTGTTTTTTGATAGATTGCTATTAGTAATTAGTTACCTCATAGGTAAATTATATTATCACACAACAGAGAATCTAGAAATTATTACAGATATGTATTTACTATTCTCATATGTAAACTGTGCGTTATATAGTAACCTAGAAAATTAGCATTAGATCACTGCAGTTACTCGTGCATTCATCGCGCAATGGTAATTTGCTGTTCGCTTAGCAAATATATCACGCGTGACAGGAACAAGCTCTTTCAGTATCGCGTTGGTAGCAGATTGATCGTCACATCAGAGATCTATCCAGTGGCTTGAGCGCGCCATTTATGTTCTACAATATTAAATAGATTTAAATCACATATACACACACATTAATCGTGCGCATTTAAGAATAAATTATATTTACGTAAATAACGCGTATAATTTATATATAATAATATTTATTATTCATTATACTTATATAATTTATTTAATAAATAACGAATAACTTATATGGGCGTAAATAATTTAATTGTCTCTGATTTCACTAGACTAGAACTCAATTTTTCAAGAAATTCATTAGTAGGTAGTAGGTATCCCATGCGCCATTATTCGGAAATGTCATTAGGCGTCGTCGAGAGTAACAAAGCACGGTAGACGCTTTCAAGAATATTTCTCTAATGGTGTCGCATTTTAGCATTCCCCTAACATTACCCTCTTTTCCTTTTGATATGCGATCTTAAAATTGCATATAGTAGAAGCGATTTCCGTAAGAGCTTTGGCTAACCATTTGGCGAACCACGTGTACCTTGACAATTGACTTATCAAAGTACCATGTATCTATGTACATTGCCATACTTTCAGG
Organism: Temnothorax nylanderi; assembly: GCF_030848795.1. Lineage (NCBI taxonomy): Eukaryota > Metazoa > Arthropoda > Insecta > Hymenoptera > Formicidae > Temnothorax > Temnothorax nylanderi. Next base: position 1,299,975 of record NW_027249092.1, on the reverse strand, counting down.
CGGAAATTCAATGTCGATGAAGATTTATGTCTCTGAGAACGTCGAGGAACGACGAATTTAGATCACGATGGATATTGAAGCGAAAGAGACAAATGAATGTAATAATAAATGCTTGCAATCTCTTAATCTATATAAAACACAATTCCTATTTACATAGAAATTACATAGAAGTCTTTACGTATTATGCGTAGCGTACATGTATGTAATTTAATATCAGAAAAATAAATTTTGTTATGCTTGGCAATTTATAAAATCACGACCTTCTTGCGTCGCTGAATTTCTTTTTGTGAAATAAGGGGCTTTTTAAAAATTAAATTTATTTAGTGAAAAATAAAGCTTGGACAAAGAGAAATTAGATTCACTTACCAAACGTATTTAATTTTACAAGTAAATGACAAATCGGTGAGTTCTACCGCGTGATCATCTGAGCAATTGCGCTTCTTAATTAAATACCGAAGAGCTTCGAGAAACTTTCGAAGATATAAAACAGAAATTACGCGCGGTGTAAAATGTACAGTCTTAACCTGCACTTGATATCACTATCAATGTTTCTCTCTCTCCGATAGAAACAGAAAGGAAGAGAAAGGTGCAAACAAATTACAGAAGCGAATCTTCCGATTCTTCTCGCGCGGTCACCTCCGCGAATTAAACCAAACCAATTACCAAAGAAAACGAGCTATCCGCGGAAAACTAAATCGAAAATTAAATTGGGATACACAGGGATACACAAGTTTATCTGTTTTGTGGCAGGTGTATTCAATTTCATCCATGATAACGGCGTGACGCTCGCACGATCGATACAATCATCGCCACAGATTGAGACCATCTCGAACAACGAGTAGTCCATTCCGCGTGTTAATTTACACGAGCGCCGAAATGAACTTAAATTTGCTGGCCATTTACTCTAACGCATTTACTTTATCTTTATTTTTTATTTTATAATTTTTATTTACACATATATATACATGGCATATGAAATCTATCTAATATTTCTTTATAAAATTTTTGTAAGTACAATTAAACGCGATAAATATGACACAAAAACATAATTGTATTTTTTAATAAAAAGTAGATTAGTTAGATTATTGATTTACTGGCGTATTATATTCTGTAAAATGTACATTTTTCTATAGAAAATGCTCGTAATTACACCAGAATCGCTATACATTTATGCTAATATTTATGCATAATAAAGTTATAAATTTGACAAAATTAACTAGACTTCACGTACATAAATGCGACTAAAAATTCCGGAAATGCTAACATGAAAGTTAATAAGATTTTTATTGATAACCAAGCATTTATGTATATATGCATACATACGTATACTTGGTTTATCAATAAAAATAAAATTTATATATGCAAAATAAATGTATAAATTTGCGAAAAATTAAATATGATAAAACAGAAAATTTATTTGGCAATATTAATTTATTGTTTAATTTTTTGTAATATTTATCAAAAAATACTCTTCTCTTAAAAATTTTTTGAAAAAGAACAAATACTGGAAAATATGTCATAGTAGCTGTTATAGCTGAATTTTCGATAACGAATATGAGATAAATCTTGGATAAACAATTATCCGCTTGTCAAGTAAATTAACAGATTAGCAATTTAGTGCTTTTCATCATTAAATTAGCAAAATAACGATTTAATACATTTCTTAGAGCAGAAATCTTTGACTCTCACTTTAACAGGTTGTTGGAACAGCCGTTGACAAGATTTTAACTTACTAATTAAAAACAATTATCTTCATTTACTTCGTAATCCTTTACTTAATACATTGTATTTCAGCTTTTCTTATAGAATAAGCGATAAATAACATTTTTCTGATTTCCACGACGTTGTATACGCACGGGAATTCACGAAAATTTCTTTTACCCTTATTACAATGATAGGATGATGGGGCAAAATTTTTACGTCCATTTCCAATAATATCCAATTTTTATGTTATCCCAAAAACGCTGAGCCGATGCTTACCTTGAAAATACGGTATCAGCTTGCACATCATGAGACCGAAAACGAAATTCTTGAGAATCTGACCCAGGAGAGTGAAGGGCATGCAGAACACACCGAGCAGAAGATCCGATACAGCCTGAAACAGGTCGGGCAGTATATTGTTAATTACCGTTTCTAGTTCGCGAAAGATAAGAATCACTGACGATATAGAAATATCGTTGCACAAACCATAAAGAGTAAACGGACAGTTGCGGCAGTTGCGCTTGCAGAATGATCAAAACACAGCCAGTAATTTATCGGAAAATTTATTTCTCTGGCTTTTATTTTGACGAAGCACAAGAGCCACTGTACAAGACGTTTAAACATCTTAGACCAAAGTATCGTGGAAATAAATGACCTTATCGTTTCTTCGTACACTGTCCCGACTAGTAGTGAGGCTACAAATAAAAATGGTTCCGAGTCCAGTTCGATCGATCATCAGTAAACAACAAGAAAGTGGCTTTCAGCGACACGGTGAATTGGACGCTGGAAATTTTTAAGTTTGCTTGTAGATCCGAAGAGTTCGCGAGTTGTTTGTATATTTTTAAGTAATTGTTATATATTACGTATATATATGCACTTTTTTATTTATATGTTTATCGTACACGAAAATCGATGTAACGCATAACGCGATAGATAATTTTTGTTCTCCAAATTAAACCTTTTCTGTCTCGTAACAAGACGGACTAGTTTTAATTAAATTGAAGTTTTTTCTGGTAGCCTTTCCTAATTCTTATTTTTCTTTTATTCGACGTTAACTGGTGTAATTTCAACAATGGAGGTCTTTCTACTGGACTACTTTGTATCTGGACATGTAATAGCTTGTAAAAAAGAATTAAAATAGAAAGATAAATACAAAGATATCTAAAAGTAGCTAGATAAAGAGAGGAGACGAAGATAGGGAAGTAAAACAAAACTATTGTGTAAACCAATGTGTAAACTAGTACTGTAATAGCTGTACTGGAGCAACTCTGTTATTACGCAATTGTGACTTTAAATTACATTAGGAAGCTCAGCTTTCACTCCGAGCGGTACTTGTCAAGTTATGTTTTTGACGTGTTTGTGTTTGAGCTAAATACCGTGTGAATTTATTGATATATAAAAATTAAAAGTTGATATTTTTATAAAAATATAGGATGTACAATTCACACAACAGAAAATAGTAACACGTCTGAAATAATTATTTATCTAAACATTGTTAGCGATTGTAATTATTGTAAATTCATGTACTTTTGCCTAATATTTTTTTATGGACGTAATTATGTTATTCTTTGAATCAGGGAAAATGCGATAAAAATGTTAACAAAGAAACGTACAATATATTAAAGTGCTTTTTATCTCTTTTTTACTCTCGTACTATTACATTATACATTAACGGATTAAAACACAAGAGCTATGGAAGTAATATCAATATACACACGAAACACCATTACTACGACTGCGCTTTATACTAATGGCTTCTCGCCAAACTTTTATTCCTCGCGTTTTGCGGTCCGGCTATTCTACCAGGCGGAAAGTTGAAAAGTCACAAGTTTAATAACTGCTTTCAAGTAGTCAGGTATAACGTTTAAATGGAACAATTACAAATTTCTTGCTAGAAGAATATTTAAGTTTCTTAGTCGTTTGTATAAAGTTTGATCTTTGCAAGGTGCCATATATAATTCGATACGCGTATCGCACATTTTAATTTAAATATGTCATTTTAAAGTGCAAACTTAACTTAATAACAAATTTTAACTCAATATTTCTAAAAATATGATTTGACTCTGTAATGTGCACTTTTACTTATTTGCAACTTTGAAAAATATTTTAGAGCAAATCTAACACTTAATCGAAATGAAATATGACGGCTTTTATGCGAACGAAGCGATAACAGCGATACACTAGAATGTTTATAAATTATACTCGATACGCGATTTAATGGTTTCGGTTAATCAAAGCTGCCGATAAAAACAGTGAGTATCTCGAAACGTAGATACGAGTTATTTCATCGCGATGACTATTACAACTTGTATCGATGATGTCACGCGGGCTATCTCCCTTTATACAGGAAACATCAGTGAGAAATAGTCTAAAAAATGATGTGATAGGCGCGGATGTCATAATTCTGTCGGCGTTTGCGAAACATGAGTTGTTGTTTCACATTACAGTCAGTGCGTTCAAAACGCGCAAGGGAGACTGGTCGTAAAACAGAAATTATGATTTTCCAACAAGTTTCAGCAGTGCTCTGTTACATTTTAATTCCATGTAAACGCATAGTTATGTTTTTTTAAAGCGAGATTCAGAGAAATGTTACAAAATGACGTGAAAATTTTATGATCACCGTGGACACTTTTAGCTATAATTTATTTATAGAAGAAATTCGTTCTTCTTCTATGTTGTACATATTTGAAAATGTCGTGCAGCGAATGGTGGATACATCCTCGTTTTTCAACTTTGCCATGTTACGAAGGAATGTTTACTCTCGCAAATTATGTAAACAGCAGAACTAGCCAGTATTAATTAACTTAAAATGCAAATAATTGTAGAGTAGAATAAAAGATTCTTATCGGACGGAATAGTTCTTTACCTCGTGAAATGTCGTGTAAGTAGCAGCCTTTCCCCAACGCGTTACAATTTCTCGGCCTATCTCGCATACAAGAGTTTCATCTCGAAATATCCAAGTTTCGTCGCTCTATTCGAAGGATTGTCACGCAAAATGTACCACGCGTTCAACATTTCGATTCTTCTTTCGTAGATTCGTCCTTTTACATCTCGTATTTTTATCGTATATGTATCGGCACATTTATACTTTATAAAACGATGAATGAATATTTTTAGCACCGTTACTAAAGTTAAGTTTATTCTGACGGCACATATTTAGACGATATACATATGTATATAGCGCGCTTTTAGCTTAAAAAATCATATTGTATATTATAACTGTTGCGCACCAACAATTTATGAAATATTTTAATAAATATAAACAACCTAATTTATTGTGTATATTTATAATTTGATTTCTAGAATAATTACCTCTATGGAAGAAAATGGAATAATACGTTTATATAATTTTAATTAACTAAATGGAAAACTTGTAGCAGCCAATATTATTCAAGTATTAAATATCGATTTGATTAGAAAATTCTTTAATAGTAATATTGAAGCTTTTAAGTTATGTATATTTCCAGGTAGCAGAGTGACGTCAAATGACGTATTAATTCCGTCTTAATGACGTCTCTAACGTCATTAAGACGTCTTTAGACGTCATCTTGCTACCTGGGTTTTTACATATATATATGTAAATTTTTTAAATATTAACACGTATATTGATAATTTTATAATCTGTATTATAAAATTAATATTTAGCATAATATAGAAAAGTCTACATTTGTATATAAAATCTAACTCCCTAATTTGATTGGCAAACATATAGTTTTATTCACAAGTGAGCAAAAGTTTTCGTTAAAAGAATCGCAATACATTGAATAAACTATAGTAGTGAAATGGACTATCTGAAACCCAATCTACCTGACAGCGTTAATTGATTTTTGTTCAGCGCAAGGAGAATTTGTCCGTTCTATTTAGATTCCCGCGCGTGAGTTCATCACAAAATAAATGATTCTAATTGAGATTATTTGACCAAAAAGAAAATTAAGTTTTATTCTCTCTCTCTCTCTCTCTCTCTCTCTCTCTCTCTCTCTCTCTCTCTCTCTCTCTCTCTCTCTCTCTCTCTCTTTTTCTCTCTCTCTGTGTATGCCTCGGGATTTCTGATCGGACCAGGCGCAGTCGTAAAGTAAAAGAAATGTGAGAGCACTGAATTTGCACACAGCGTTCCAGCATCGAAATCGGAGTGCATACTTGTGTTTCCAACCGCAAAAAAATATTTATACAGATTTTTTTACGAGCGAAGAGTCCATTGAAAGTTCCTTACACAAAAGGTGTCTATTTAATTTCTGCTATAATGAAAATCACCTTAAAAGATCTAGTGACTTACTTACTCGAGAAAACGCAGTTAATTTAAGATAAAAGTATGCATGCCTTTCTCACGTAAAAATAAAGGCCAAATAAAAGAAAATTTATTTAAAATTTAACTCTTTAATTTCTCGTATTTATAAATTTATCATATCAGTGGAAAAAAAATAAGAATAGGATGCAAATATTATAATTGTTTTAAATAACAGCGTTAGATTTAAAGCACGATCAATATGACAAGAATTTTTGTTGACGAAAAATTTTTCGAGTTTTTTAAAAACATATACACAATACATATAAACAATTTATCTAGAAATGTATAAATCAAACTGCCTGCTAAGCGTAAACAAATAGAATTATCCCGTCCTACGCAGAGAAGCTATTTCAGTCGGCAATTACTAGAGCAGAAATACGTATCTCAAAATTTGTTAGAAGATTAGAATACACGAAACGCGTGGGATTATCCTAGATTTACCATTTATCGACAAGATTCGCGTTATGACTATAAAGAATATATACCATTGCGCTTATCTCGTCCGTGGACTCCGTTTTCAAGAGTCTTATATCTCCGATTAATGTTATCAGCATCAGGATATAGGTACAGTATCCAGTGTGCTGCGGTTACACAGAAAACTCGTGGCCTTCTATAGTAACATATCGCAAATAACACGTCTCTCTTGTTTATATAAATCCCACGACAGTTATTTTTCAATTTTATTTCAATTACTTTCCGCTTTCGTTACGATGAACACGATCGTGGAAATGTCATACACTTGTCACCTTTGGCAGTTAATTGTTAACTGACCCCAACACGCGAAATAGTTTTCGGTCTTTTCAATTGCCGACTCTCTGTCAGAGACAGACCTCGGAGCTTTACTTCGCCAACGACGGTGAAATCGATGAAGTGAGATAGATTAAATTGAATCATGTGCCAGAGATCTTGATTTAAATTTTCGACGTAAACTCGTAGATTATGCAATCCGGCTAAAAATCAGCTTTCGACTTTCAATAATAGATGAATACTAATGCATTCTATCAACTTTCATTTATTATTACGATGTTTTCAAATCTTTAAGCACACACCGTCCAATTTCTGTTTTTTTTTCTCTAAAAAATGCATAATAATCCATTGAGCATGAACAAACTCTCGAATAAATCGATATTTCTAAAAGCTACGAGAGTGATAAAAGAAATGTATAACGCGCGGGTATAGTCACTTTTATTCCCCAAATTGTTACGGCTATAAAAATTGCGTTATATAAATAATTGCTACATATTGATTTAGTGGTCTCGGGTATAGTGAACAAATAGGAAGTTGAAAAAGTGGCCAGATGAATGGTGTATTGAGTCGGAGTACGGCATCGATCATGTTTGATTGATAGAAACACTAACGTAGCATTTAAGCAATCTCAACTTTGACATTTTGCCATACAAATAACGTATCGAAAAAAAGTTTGCAGCTGTGAACCAATATGCGCGAGATACATTTTTCATACATCAGTTTAATATAAAAAAAGTCTCGTTTATACGCGAAATGGCGCGTAAAAAAAACGTGCAAATGCAGAACTCTAATTCAGCTATAACGTAAGATGCAGTTCAATTTTCATTATTTCCATTTTCAAGATCTGCAAATCCGTGCAGGATCGTGACGTCGGCTCTAATTTTGATGTACATTACCATTTTTCTCCCGTGATGTCAAGAACACATTCACATAACGCACGTATAAATAAAGCCGGTGTTATATGAGATTCAGTCACTATATATTATTTATGATGACGATGATGATGATTTGGCATGTACTCACTTGGCACTCGAGGAGTCTGTGCTCGGCGTGTGATACATGTGATGGAGAACAAAAAAAAAGGCCGTACTAACGACGAACGGGCGGTACTTATATTTGCGGTTTATATGAATACGCGAACTCATTGGGGTTTAAATCGCAGATTATCATATTCTAAAATTTTTCACGAATAACTCTTCCTATCCAAACACCGCCAGGCAAAAAATAACGTGCGAAAATCGTAAAAAACACTTGCGATTAAATTTACATTCTGCAATGTTTATGTACAAGTTTCAAGTTTTCGTTTTATGGATGCCAAAAATACAATCGAAACAGGGGAATCGTTTTATCGTGTACGCAATCTTTTACGCATCGCAAACTACACGGAATATTTTGTACAATGGACAACAATTTATCGCTGATTCACCCACACGATAAATCACATGTGAAATAAATTTATAAAAATAGATGTTTTCTATTTCGATGGAATTAAATTAAATTTATTTGCGAGAACTTTATTTATTTTGCAAGAATGTTACACGGTGGACCGGTATCGATACGGTAATCTGTTCACTAACATATAGAACTCATACAGCAGATTATGTTTATTGACTACATTTCCGGAAGAGCTTGCCGGCGCCAAACTGAAGTCTCTGCTAAGGCGCTTATCAGTACGATGAATCCTTGTTGAAGGAAGATTGCGGAAATACAAAACGGGAAATAGAATATTTGGAAAATATATGCATTACATAAGCAGACTCGCGAAAGGATTTTGCTACATAATTCTGTATCGAGACGATAACGCTGAGTATGGAAGATTAATATATATCATCTATTTAAAAAAGCCGTACTACTAGTTAATACCATAAGTTAATTACATTAATAATAAATAAAGTAATAAATTACATTTTATTTTACAGTGTGCTGTTTAATATTTAAAATTATGTCGAGATTTATTTGTTTTATAAAGATTTATTAATTTTTCTATAACCACTTTATGATCAAATATAATAATATTTTCTACAACCGTTACTTTATGATAAAATGTATCTAACTGTAGTTTTACGTAATCCGCATAATGTTTTTTGCGATATTTAATGAAATATTCTTTAATGAGACTTTGCATATAGTACCATTATGAGATCCGAACAGCATAAATACCGCGAGCGTTCATGATAATGAGTATTTGATTAAATATCAACAGAGCGGTATACTTTTCATCATCAGTTAATACTAAAACGTAATAATTACAATAAAAATATTATTAAGTAAATAAAATCTACTAAAATAAAATTATAATGAAAATTTATAAAAAGATCGTTTTTCATATTATTTACAAATTATGAGTTATCATTTTTTAATTGATAATACATTGTATATGATGCTTGAAATGATCTTGGAGTAATATAAAAAGTGTTAGGTGACCCCCGGAAAATTATATACCATTAAACATCATCTATAAATTATTTTTTTAAATTTGAGATTAGTTTTTTAAATAAAAATTTTAATAGATCCTATTTTTTCATTAAAAGATGTTTTACATTAAATATTTTATGTAAATAAATGAAATATAAGGATATATTATTTATCTGAGTGGTATTTATTTAGTCTTGTGCTTTTTTGAGAACTTTAGTTTTAACTTCTCAATTTTCAAAAAAAATTTTAGAATTTTTACGCATAAGTATGTATTCTGTATATATCGGGATGATTCATATAAATATTTTTTTTCTAAAAATTCTTTCTATTTTCCAAGATCCGCTTTAAAAGACTCCAGATATCCTGTTCGTATTTAAAGGACATTATATATATAGCGACGAGACTTATTAATGATACGACAGTTATTGCTAACTTTCTCTACTTCCGTGGTGAACGGCTTTGTACTAAATAACATTTATGTAAAGGAACCCACACATAACTCCTGCAGTTATGGGATTGCGTCAATGCCATCTTCTACCGATAGCGAAGACTTACTGTTTGTACTTTAATACGTTAACATATGAAAAGCAACTTTTTCTATCCATCTTTCAATCATTGCTATTATTTTACGTAATCTGATCTAATAATCATAATGGTGACTAACACTTAATAATTATAAACTTTAATTAATCGGATATAAAATAATTGCGTTTAAAAAGTACTCGTTAATTGTCTCTCAATTTCAAAAGCAAAAATATTTTTGTTTCTCTGGTAGGTACACATAAAAACATTTCAAGTATTATTACATAAATAAAAAAAGACATGATTAGCTTTAAAATTTTAATTTACAGATATTTAATATAAAATTTTATATTTAATGAAAAAGTTAAATAAAAATATATACATTTGTGAATATTAATAGTTCTTACTCATATGTTTACGATTATATATTTGAAGCCGTTATTGCTCTTACTCGTGAATATATTTTACATAGCGGTGATATCATATATTTTGGCAAATAACTCTCTATGCAAACTATATATTTTTTACGTATGTAAAAAATGTATTTTTACTATGTGTGCTAAATTTAGAAAAGTGTTGAAAAATCTATCTATCGAGACCATAAGATACTTTGATATGGAGATGTGCAGACAAAATAGCAAAAAAAAGATATTACTGAGCTCTATTTATTACCTTCAATATTTTTGCTGTTGCATTCTAAATATTTGTAAATAATATTTGCATTATTTGTGTGCGCGCTTTCTCTTTTGTGCTTCCGCAATTCGTGAGTGCCACTAGAATTTTCCATTTTATATAAATATTCAAAAACTCATATATTTCTTCGCAAACAATTTCGACGCATGATGTATTTCTAAAAAAAGGTCCCCTAGAATGTTTGATTACACTTTCATATCCTACGCGCGAACGAACTAGTATCGTAAAACAAATATATCGAGTGTCTATCATGCATCGGATAGGAATAAAATAATTCAGGGTTAAAGATTAAGTATATGATAATTTTAACTGCATCGGATTTTCGTTTATATATATCGATAAAATGCCAACAATACGTTTTACTGCTTTGTAACTTTTTAATATCTTTCATTTTGTATTATTCGTTGGTAGCGTATTTTATCACTACCATTTTTTCGAAAAGTAAAAATATTAAGAAATTATAACTCTTCTTAAAAATGAATCTATTAAATTACTGGTTGAATGAAAAATATATCTTGAAGAATTCAGACAATAAATAAAATATACGTATTAATAAACGATTGACTCCAACAAGTTTGGAATTTGTGTACGTCGAAGATTTTCTTATACAGAAATTTTACGTAATAAAGTAAAATTGGTAAACGTCGCGTAGGACGTCTAAAATATTCTTTTAAAAACCCACTTTATCACTAATCAATTGTTTGCCCTCATTGAATATGTAGGGAGAAAGGGTCTTAGATCTTTGACATTCGCGAACGTGACCAGTATTTTTCTTTGTTCTGGAAGAATGATGACAATGCATATGCGTGACGAATCACTAACAGCCGGTACGGCCGAAAAAAAGGTGTTGTTGGCAGTTTTTCTCTTGCGCACCACCCGCACGAAATATGCAAAAATGTTTCGGCAAACAGATGCGCGCAGGACATTGCGGACCCTTGAATCTCCTGGTCTCGTTGCCTCTCTTATCATCCTCTGTTTTTATTTATTAACTCACGCGCGAGCTCGCGGGTATTTTCGTTCGCGCAGAAACCTGCACGAGACATCGTAAAAGTTGCAAGAAATATTTCATTGAGCAGACACGCAATGTTATATTTTACCTCGTATCTGATTTGAAAAATTGTTCAGCTAAGTCTATATAGATGGAACGCCTGTACATTATTTTTAAATAATGCATTAACTGCGCGAAGATTATTGAAGGATGAAAAATTACTGTGTCAGAAATGACGTAATGAGGTAAATAAATTTATATAAATATATTCTTAGTGTATAGCTCCCTTTTTTTATATTTAGATTATATATTATATATGTTGCGGATCGCGAAAACATTCTGCATTAAATAATGAAACGTGATTTGAAAGACAGATCTTAATAAAATTAACTATAAAAATAATAAAATCCAAAATTTGGATTTTATTATTTTTATCTACGTACTGGCGAATTTATTTATTTATTCCATTAACTATAAATTTAAAGAACAATAGCTCTATGTATGCATGAGATTTCATATAATTTAATATTTTTTATTACTATGCTAATTAAAAATTTAATAGTTCTGTTCATTATTATAAGTATAAACACGACGTGCACCGTGATAAAAATTAGCTGACTGAACTTTAATAAAAATTCCATTTTTGAATAAATATGAAAGATTCCATCAGAATTTGTTCAGCTAAGTCTCGAGTAGATTCAATTAAGATTAATTACAAAGTAATCTAATGTTATTATATGTTATCAGTAATGTCGCCAGAATCAGCTATTTGGGCCATGTTACCGCATGTGCGGGCCGCCAAATACCATTGTGAGCAAAATATGAAAGCCAATTGGCGAGCAATCGGTGAAATCTTCGATGGACAATTTCTGCAGTGTCTACATCGATAACGGAATGTGCTGTCATTCGAATTTTAAATAATGGCGTTGCACATATTCATGAATAAAAATCCGTATTTAAATTTCTTCCCAAAATACATGATTACAAGGGCAATTACGTCACTATCTGCATTAGAAAAGATTTTGTTATTAATGTTAAAAATAGTAATATTTCTTCTTCTAATCACGTACTTCTTCTATTGCAAAATATACTTCTTAATTATGTGTTAAAGTTAAAATTCTCTAAATTAATTTATTAATATTAGATATTTCATGTTTGAGAAGCAGAAGAAGAATTTATTCTTTAAATTTATGGCTTCCTATCCGTAGATATTATTATTATAACTTTCTTTAACGTATATTCCCCACGAAAAGCTAAATGACTATTGTTTGTGGAGGACAGCCGCTTGTTTTATCTAACAGAAGTCAAGTATTGTAGAATACAGAGTAGACTTACCAGGTTCAACAGATAAACATTTGTCACCGTGCGCATCCGCTTGTTTCTCGCCAGGGTGATGAGTACTAAAGAATTCCCGACGATGGAAAGGAAGAAGATTGTACCGTACAGCGGTATAATAAGATTCTCCAGGAGACTGTCTTGACCTGATGACTGCGGGATGGCTGAGGTGACGTTGGCAATTTCGGAAGTGACGGTGGAGAAGCCGGTAACGATCGACGAGTCATCATCGGCCTCTAAAGCATCCAAATATTCTGCGGCGTTATCGGACAGGTTGCGCCCCTGAATCGACATTTTCTTGTCATTCGTGCTCTTCGATCTTTCATTCCCTCCTTCGTCGACTCATACGCCCATGCCGGCGCGGCGGAAGTACTCCGGATGTACAGCAAATGTTACATCGCTCTGCGATGTCACTTTATTGAGCTGTTATCATACAACTGTGTTCGTGAATGTTTTACTCACTGTTTGCTACATCTGTAACATTTAGGTTCAAAATTGTTCTACGACGGAGTCAGCAACACTTTTTACACGTTTGAAGCATAGCTTTGCGTTTTGTGGCTCTTTTCACGATTTTGACACAGTTTCGCGAACGATTAATTTTTTTTTACAAATTTTTTAGCAATTATTGTAGCACTCTTTTGAGCAATATTAAAAATTTCGCAGCTTAAAATAAATTAAAAATATAATCGTAACTTTTACTTCGCATTTGCAGTGATTGCAATTTTTTTGGTCTTCTGAAATTTGCTGTCACGTCTCGATGAATATCTGCAAACAGAACGAAACATATAAATTATTAAGCGTCAGATAGTAAATATGTGAGCAATATAGTGTGATTACTGGATGAAGATGTACATATGCGTTTGAATATATAATCTTACAAGTAATTTTTAGCGTCAAATAGTCTATATATAATATACTATTAGACTCTTCTATAGCTCATATATTCCGTCTAGTCCTAAATCTGGCAATATAAGTTTTCTGAAGAAAATTTGTATTGAAGAAGACATATGCTTGTATTACGTGATGAAAGAAAAGTTCAAACTAGTTCCTTTGAGAAATATAATATAAATAAAAAATTAAAAAATTCAGTTTTTGAACTAACTGATTAATAAATTGTGTTTTTTTCATGAGCATGTAAATTTATAAATCTCATTTGCATACTAATGAGCCCTTGTTTAAAAATTATTGAAGTAATACTTATATATATGGATATACATTTGTCTTTAACTATCTGCTATATATAATATGCTCTCTCCATCTCTCTCTTTCTCTCTTTTCCTTTCTGACATTATGCTATCCAAATAGATCACATGACATGTTTCATGTTATTAGAGAGCTTGAGTATTATTGCATTGGACACTTCTCCATTGTGCTAATTACGTTTCCTATTATTCATGTGACGCTCGTATTATCAGTTGAAGCGCAAAACTTACATACAAACACACATATGATGCGCACACATACGCAAAGCTTATTTAATTTGTATTAATTCCACTTTAAGTTATCATTTACGCGATTTTAATATTGTTGAAAAGTTACTTCAACAATTTCTAACTTCGTACGTAAAATGCAAAATATGCTAAAAACGTAGCGGCTACATTTCCTAGACTTAACGCAATTACAAAGCGCAAAACTTACATACAAACACGCATACGATGCACACACATACGCAAACCTTATTTAATTTGTATTAATTCCACTTTAAGTTATCATTTACGCGACTTTAATATTGTTGAAAAGTTACTTCAACAATTTCTAACTTCGTACGTAAAATGTAAAATATGCTAAAAACGTAGCGGCTATATAAATTTCCTAGACTTAACGCAATTACGAATTTTTATTTATTCACTTTTTCTTTATACTACATTTTTTACGGTTTTTTAATGGTCCGGCAACTTGACCTGCGTTCTTTCAATAAAAAAGTTTTGCGTTATCTGGTCTTTGAGCTCTTTATGTCGCTGTTCTTTCGCGTCCACCATCCCAGCCTCTGTTCCCGTGGAACATAAGAAATATGGTGCTTATCGCGGGCAGCTCTTTTTCTCACTCGCGCAATTTTCCACCATATTACTGGTAGTGTCAGTCGATGAAGCACATTCGTCGAGGGAAGAGAATCATTACGAGCGTCGTGACACGCATGCTTTGCTGTACTAATAATGGAAATTTGTGACTCGTAGTTTGAAAAACATGAAAACTTTTTATATTGAAAAATTTCTTAATGTGTAGCCATCGCGATATCTTAACATATAGATATTTGTAATGTTCTATCCACAAAATTTTCTCTCTATAAAAAACCATTTTATTTCAATATCATGGTTTAAATTTAACGGAATACATAAAAGCCACTTGCGACACATATAGGACAAATAAATAATTTACCGTCTTTATTAGTGAAAATTTATATTGCGCGATTTTTGCTTTAATAACTACAACTATAATAATACAATTTTTATTTTATCAGCGATTTGGAAGGTAAAATATATAATACGTATTAAAAATATGATACGCGAATTTTTTTATTCATCATGTAGAATAATATAGATACTACGAAAAATAATCGAGTTGAAAAAGCGTTCAAAATTACTCAGGTTTTTTTTATCTGTTTGGCTTTTAAATGTCGGCAATAGGAGAATCTGATGTATTTGATATCCCCTAGTCGTACTTGACACTTTGTACATTTCGTCTCTGTTAGCAAAGCTGAATGCTGCACGTTTCTTTGTTGCACTACAAAGTTGTGCGATGCTATCAGTACAATTTAAATGAACTTTTTTCATCTCTCTGAAAATGAAATGAGCTCTGGTAAAATTAATATACGCGCGGATACAAAGATTCAAATGAAGTACTTGAAATTAAAAGGTAGAACGTTAACTTTATCGTACATGCATTAAATATTGTCTCTATATTAAAATTAATATTTATATTAAAAATAACGCATTATGTAGAACATCTTAAAAATATTATATTATTGTTATAATCATTATTATGAATTATGAGTTTATAGATTAACCCTGTAATCCTGTTATATTTACGTATAATTTATCATAAAATATGCAGATAATTCAGATTTTCATACAGAGCGGAAACCTTAAATCAAATTATATCAGTTGTATGTTATATCAGTTTAGTGAGTGCTCGCATATTAATTAGCTGTCTACTATTATCGTACAAGTTTTTTCAATAATAAATACCGTTCCATATATAAAACTCAGTTTTCTAAATACGTCGGCGATGGATGATTTAATTAAAAAATAAAAATACGTTCGCCGCAAGGCTCATTAAAAATTGCAGTTTTAATAAAAAATATTTTATCGACTAAACTTGTTATTACATATTGTTCGTTCAAATTTCTTTTTCTCACAAAATATTCAATATACGTGCAATATATCTTCTCCGTATAAGAAAGAATCGGATATTATGTCAAGAATATCATTTTAGATTCATAATATGTCTTTGATCACGTGCAAGATCATCGGATGACGTGAACATACAATCCCTTTTGTCTTTATATATCCTTCAAGGATATAATATACCGAATACATAATAGATGAATGCATGACGATTATACGGAGGCACACGGCGCTCTATAGATTAAAAAATAAGCTGCCCGCGCATCTCTGCAGTGATGACCGATTAAGATTCCGTCCACGAAGAGTCCGATCCGATTTTCGCTCTAGGTCTACCGCAGTTTCACTTACGAATTGCAATATACAGCCGCGCGACGTGCCGCGGATGTCCGATTTATCATTCATGGTTATCGCCACGGTCGAGTATCAATCATATTCAGCACAATCGATACGAACATCACGAACAATACGATGCTACGCTAACGTCCGGCAAATTCCCAAATCACGGCACAAAAAGAGGAAAAAAGGTATTGAATGTCGAGATGCACGAAGTAAAAGCATGCCCGAGATGCTCGACCTAATTTTTCGGAAATTTTGACGCGACTATTATGTATATTCCGGGTAATATTTGCACGATAGGCTCGCGAGATGCGGTAACAAATGTATTTGCGTGACGATAAAATCGAGGATGGAATTTGCCCGAGGTTTGTACACGTTTTCTGCAACTCATTTACAATGCCTATCATAGCGACATGGTCTTTTTAACGATTTATGAGTTTCGTTTACTTGTATGTCCTGTAATAATCATACTTGCGATATGGATTTCAATGAAAACGAATGAAAATATATTGCTTAATATAGATCTCCCCATAAGCATATATTATCTACATTTATAATTGCAGCAATTTTTTATAAAATTGATGCTTTTATTTATTCTGTATACCGGTAAATATCGAGGGAATAAAATATCACGCAGAGAAATCAAATTATAAAACGTCCAGTCTTCATGCATCACGATCAATTAATACTCCCGTCTTGTTATTTATTTACGAGTTATTCAGTCGTAAATTAACCGAGTTCTGCTCAAGCTGTGAAACTTTTACGATAACACGCGCGACAGATTTCCGGAAAATGTTCTACGAGCGGAATTTTACACGATCGATTTTAGCATTAGACTATTTCCGCGGCAACATGCACGCAGAGACGAGTCACTAATTGGAATACAACAGCGGCGGCGCGGCGACGAAGGATATTCGCGGGAATTGATAAATTCTCGCCTTGAACGCTTGACTTCGGGGTTAACCGAGATCCCGAGGAGAGGCTGGAAGGCCGTTTCGCGAGCTAACGCGTTAAAGCGTTAACGCGCCCGGTGCCTGAGACAGTTTCCACAATTGTTGCCGCGCGCGAACGGCTGAGGGCATACGACGCCTCCGTTTCCCATTTATATACTTCAACACCCCTAGAAGCGGTGAAACGAAAATGAATTTCTGAAACCGTCGAAATACCGGAGACGATATAACGCGTACGCTCCGTATACTTACTGAATTTTCCCTATACACGCTCGAGATACACCATCGCGCGACTAAATGGTGAATGACGAAGGTCCTGAACGTTAGAACGTTTCCAACTGAATTTATAATTTGACGCGTCGCGGAGTACACAGAGTATATGTCTCTTCGACAGACGCGCCGGAGGAGAATCCGTGAGGAAAGAATTAACGGTCTCCCGCTAATTTTCCTCTGAGGAAAAGTTGACATTAATTTTATCACAGAATCTGCGACTGCAGCAAGGTCGTCTTCCATAAAAAACTGAAAGGTCTCTTAGTAAATGAAAGCGTTTATAACGCTTTTATTTAACATCCCTGGTGAGTATCATACTCTTTGAAATTTTCAAATATTCAGAGTGATGTAGGATATCCGGGAAATTTTAATGAGTTCATTCGAGAGTGGCGGACGTCCGAAGCGACGGGAAAAGTCCGTCACGAACGTGTATATGCGCGTGAAAACGTATCGCTGCAGGCACACATCTCATCTCGTCTCCCAGACCACCGAATGAGGACGGTTAGACACGGAAGATATAAACAATGTAGCGCGTCAGATTATTAATGCAGCGCTGCAATAAATGTTCGAAGATACTTCCTGCCATTTGTATGCGCGCTTCACTCCACCGCCTTCGGGTGGATTGCCCGAACTGGTCGGGTCAGGTTGCGCTACAAGAGAGATGTTACGTGTGTTACCGCGCGATCATCACAAAATCATGGTGGGACTGTGACGGCTGATGCACGGACAAGAGAGGAGAAATGCATAAAATGTTTTATTACAGTTTTTGTTATCTCTAGCGAATTGATTCTCTATACGTGTTGGCTCGGAGCAAAAGCTGGAATACGCATACCTACAGCGTTGCTCTTCCTCGTAAATATATATATATATTTACATGAACTTATTCTTTTATTCTGGTCGCTTGGCGTCTCAAGCATTTCTATGCAAAATTTTTCCGCTAGAATCTTTTTGATCCTAAGATAAATATTATCTCGTAAAAAGTACAATGAAAAAACGCAATATCATATCCGCTGCATACACGTGTGTAAAGTATATTTATATATTTCTTTGAATGTAATCCCAATTCGTAAAAACACAATCACGCACTACAATGTTGCGACTGTTAAAAATGACTTGTCATCGTTATATGTTCCGTACAATCGTTACGATTATATCGTATGCCATTTATTCGAATAAATTCGAAATTTGCGGTGACATTTGGAATGTAGCGAAATGCCGATTGTGTTTGCGAATTTCTGTTATTCCATATATGATATGATTTCAGTATTAAACTCGAGCCCCAGCTGGATCATCTATAAACGCTCGTGGATTATTTTATTAGATCGTTATTACAGTTTAGCGCTGCTCAATTAACTTTCCGTCATGCGTGCGATATCGGAATCGACCTAAAGCTGGAAAGCACGAATAGTTCGACGGTTCGTTAAACAAAGTATCTGACATTTAAAATAAATGTAGCGGCATGTACTTTACGCGACATAATATTCCATTAATCTTTATAAAAAATCAAAAGGACCTTTACAAAAGGTTAAAATGTAAATTTGCCTGACTCCTTAGACTTGTCTTCAATCAAATTCCTTACCCCATTCTAATTTTGCAATACATAACTCTTAATTAGTTGACCAATAAGTTTATTTAGCTACTTATTTGGCTATATATATATATATATATATATATATATATATATATATATGTATTAAAATTAGTAATCAAATGCGCAGAGTTGAAACTATTATTACCTGTATTGAGCATGTACAGTAGCTGCAAGGCTAATTTCTTCCGTTTAAACACAATTATTTCTCCACTCTGTTGATCAACATTCGAACGTGGTCCCAACAGTATGTGACAAATATCGTTACCTCTATGCAAGGATATATTTCCACACTAATTTAGCAAATAACGTTTAATAGACCATGACATGGTCAAAAAGATCAAAGACCATGTGTGGTAGGAGTATTGATTAATCATTAAATAATATGGACAGATAAAAACTCTTTATTTAAAAATTCTTTATTGTCAGCATATCTAATTATTAACGATCCCAATTAACGATACCATAATTACATTAATATTTTCGTCTCAATCTATCATCGACCTAAAGTTCCATCAATTACGGTTTGGAATTTAGTGATTAACTTTTTACGTAGCTAATGTATGCTACGTATGCTGTGTATAATATTTTTTGAACCCACCTTGTACAGTTTTATGAACAGTCATAAATTATATTGTATTAAATGTGAAAAGTCGCAGATTATAGATACGACGATTGATAAGCCTTTACGAATGGCCATCATTTTCAGCGATTTCAAGGCATCAATCAGTTCTTGATACCTTTTCCAATCTGATCTTCCTGTCTTTCAGAAGCACCCTGGTCAATTTATAACACAGACAGAGTTCGTAAGAGAAATAAAAATAATGTAACGATCATTTCGATGCGTTAATCATTCGCGATATTTCAGTTTAGTGTCTCTTCTTTTAAATTTGATTACATGATAAAGGCTGTGGCACACAAATTGATACAAAAGCGTACATATGCACAATACATAAATTCGTCACATGTGACGTGCTTAATACACACGATTCACATTGTACGCCACAATTTATGTTAAGTATTTCCGCCGCCAAGACATTTTGCGTTACACTCGTGCGCTTTGTAGTATAACTCGCCAAATATTAGTATAATTCGCCATTAGTCATCATAAAATGGTAGGCTCTTTAAGGCTAATCACGTTCTTTATGCACCAGTAATGATTAACGTACATACCATTAAGACCATCATGTGTATATAAAGACTATTATATGTAGATTGCATTTCTATAGCGTTGCACGGATATTTGAAATTAATAACCATGAAAATCTGCACAATGCGTCCGACACATGCAGCACATCGATACCTAATGATGGGTAAATAGATGAGATATATACGATAGATTACTAAAACTATACCATGGTCCTATATATGGTCGAATAATAGAAGTATATAAGCATAGATAATACAAGAAAAGCTTGCATTTGATATAAAATGTCAGTTCTTGATACTTTCTTCGGCACGATTTTTAATTTAAAGATTAATTTAAAATATAGCTAATAATTTTATAGTCAGATAATAATAATTTACAAATGTTGTTTTGATATTCCATAATTTAACAACATTAAATTTAGTAAAAATCTCACTTAAAAAGTTAAATATACTCGACTAAATTGTTATGAATTTTGCACTCACCGATATTTCGAATGTTGCAACGCACTAGTTAAAACTTCGTATTCCGTAAAATCGGTCACTTCGCTGTCCAAACATGTACAACAGACAGTCCCGCTTGTGGATATTGCAGTCTGCACAATTTGGTACTGATCACTATGACAAAAATAAACACGATCACGATTTTGTCCCAGCTTTAATATTTTACACCGCGGGAGAATCCAAGTTAATTGTCCGGAAACGGCACATTAGGACGGCACATTATTTTAATTGTATTTAAAACAATTTTACGAGCTACATGCTAACAAAAAATAAATCTAAATAAAAAATGCATAACTTTTAACTGCGCGACGCTTTTGTGATAAGCTACTTGTGCAAGAAAAGGGACGGCGTTTAAGAGAGTTCATCGAAAGGAGCTCACCTTTCGGAATAGTCGACTTGTTACTTTGAATAAAGAATTTCTTTATCATTTCCCACTTTGCGTAGCATTACAATGACAGGTATCGCTATCGCATCAGCCGTTAGAAAGCTAAGAGAGCTTAACTGTGTGTCTGTCGATCGTTAAAAGTTGCTTCAAGTTTCAGCCGATTAATTACGAAGTAGTAGTATATCTTTTTTTCCTCGTCGACTAACTTTTTACTTTTGTTCGTTCTTTCCTAAATGGTATCGAATTTTATATAATAGTTCGAATTTCATACAACAGTTCGGAAAGAGAGAAAAAGAGGGAAATAATTATAGAACCGCAGTCTCAGTAATTGATAAATTATCTAATTTATACTTTATATTTTATCGCAATCCGAGTACGTTTGTGAACGAAGCAGAATTTATCGCATCGTGCATATAAATGCCTTTCATATAAATACCAATCTGCGTTACTACGTCCTTCACTCACTCGTCGTAACTCTTTCAGATTTTACATAACGTTACTTGAAGTGATATTTCAGCTCACGTATTGTCATCTAGTACAATTTGCGTTCATATGCATGTGTGAACATGTAATAAAAAATAAGTAGCTTAATTTATATTTTATTATTACCTTTTTATAATTATTTTTGTAAATTACGATGTAATTGTCCAAGTGTTATGAAATCATCAGTTTTATAAGAATCATTTTATAATTATTTTTTATTATGTTAATTTTACATCACTTATTAGAGAGATTATTACTGACCTTTACTTCATATTTGTGAACAATATCAGAGAATAAAGTTCTCGTTTAATTATCAAGTTAGTATAGTTAGCTATACTGTTGATATACTTTGAGAAAGAGCACCACCAAAGTTTAATATTTTCACTGGTAAGAGGATAATTACTTCTCTATCCACTTTCTATTTGCACATTTAATTACGATAGAGATCCGGGTATCCCGTATTTAACATTCTTTACAGCGCAAATTTATATGATTATTAATCCTATAATTATTATACGATCGAGGATTAATTTTTAACAACGAATGATTTATTTTTAATATAACACAGTTATAAATAAATAAAAAAAATTCACAAAGAGCGGCGTTTATATCTTTATCACTAACAATTTTTATTTATTTATATCCAGCTGAATCTGTTCACAGAACATTAAAAACTGTATTCCAGAAACGTGCAATAATCGATTGCTATTTGTCGATGTTAAAATTCATATTTAACGTTCGCTAATATAAGAGACGTTTTATTTATTTTTGATTGATATCACAAAGATTTAATTTTACGCATCCGAGGCTAAACGTTTCTCGCGGCCGGCAGCTAGTAGTAACAGTCGACGTGTGGTACCGGCATCAGCGACGCGTACGCGACGGATCTGCGCCGCTGACTGAAACCAGGCCGGCTCCGGACTACCGTCCGGGATACCGCACACCTCGCCGACTCCGTGGCCAATCGTGAACGCGCCGTATGTCTTCGTGTTCCTCACGCCACCCTTGTGCACGCATCAATCCTTACGCAATATCACAGTATAAATATTTCTTTATGTGATCGACCCAGTTGACAGTTGACACTACGTGCGTCGGTCGGCGTATTATCGCGCAAACGAAATAGTTTCTTCGAATGCACACGAATATAGTATTGCGAGATGTATCGCTCGAGGCGGTCAGATATTTCCTACGAATGAATAAGAGTGTACAATTTCCCTTCGTATCGAGACGACGAGAATTTCGCCAATTCGAATTGCTCGACGTTTAAGCAAACTCTCTCGCTTAGCCGCGCGCAGCACTGGAACAAAATATAAAAGATACAATACCGTACAAGACTACGAGGGTTGGAAATAAGATACCGGCAAAACATTTTATATACTACCGTGAGATTTATTGTTGCGGAAAGTAGCATTACATCCCTCCAGTATAATCCTCTCTCCAATGTACACAAGATTCTACTATATATCCGGAAAGCTACGTCTAGAAGGCGTCAGACACCATCAGCAGAGACATTTTTGTTGATGTGTGTAATAGAACGCTCCACACTGCTTGTAGAATAACGTCTCGTGCGCGAAAACGCCCACCTACCGC
This sequence comes from Temnothorax nylanderi, assembly GCF_030848795.1. Taxonomy (NCBI): domain Eukaryota; kingdom Metazoa; phylum Arthropoda; class Insecta; order Hymenoptera; family Formicidae; genus Temnothorax; species Temnothorax nylanderi. Next base: position 1,276,693 of record NW_027249092.1, on the reverse strand, counting down.
GCGTCCCACAAGCCGATATGGCATTGCTCGAGTACTTGCCTTGCTTCCTCAAAATCTTTCCAGCGTTCTTTAAACGTTACATGCTCCGGTCTCTATTCTTATCCATCCCACCTTGACAAACATGCGTCTTTAGGTCAATTCTGTTTAACATATTCAACTTCAAAACCTAATAGTAGACGCTTATATCCTAATGCTATGAGCGTGTACAAATATATGCATACGTTGTAGACCGAACAAACTCACTACTAATTCTAGAAGATAACCACGCCAAATATTTGAATAGCGCAAAATAGCAATATACAGTCGCTACTTTGTATCTGACTCTCGTACACGCATTTATTTCTATCTTTAAAAGGCGATTTTTCTAACTCTTTAAAGCCAGCGGAGTAATTTCACGAAAAGGTCAAAACACATTTTGAGACATATATGTATTTACAAAAATAAACAAAGAACGATCAGCTGACATGCCCAAGTCCATAAGTCAACTTTGACGAGAAAACAAACTGGTTGTTTCAAGTCAGACTTTTATTTTGATTTTCTGCGAGAAACATATTCCGTGCTTTTACGTTTTTGGATCTATAATTTTTACAAAAGATCACAGAATCACGTATATAAAAATGTTACTCAAAATAAAAACATCTGTCTCTTACCATGCTTTATCCTCATTAGGATCAGTTTGTGGATTCATGTTAATATGTATCTGAACATTTTTTTTATTTCCCTATATACTACAAGTCCCTTTCTTGACTCTTTTAGATTATATCTTATACATATTTTCGAATAAAGTCACATTTCGCGATCGACGCTGGCTGATAAACAAAGTGAATGGAAGAAAAAAAAACCTGGATGCGATGGTGACTTTTCCCGTAGCAACGCGGCCGCGAAACTGTCGCCTGGAACTTCACCTTCGTGAGGTAGATCGATGAGTAATTACGTGACACATGTGTTAGACGACACGGGCGGGTGCGACATGGAATCTTGCAATTTTCTTCCATCCCCTTTATTTGTTCCACGTGGGATCGCCGGTTGCACGCGTGACCTCCTGTGAGTCGGATAATGACTCTAATGAGGCGCCGTATGTTTTGCGCTATTGATGCTCCAATATTCGTAGCACCTCGACGGCACGAGGAGCAAGATGGAACGAGTAAAAATGAATAATCGCTGGCGCCGCTCGCTCTTGTTTGTCAACCCGGCAGTTAAATAGCACGTTAAATAACATTTCAAAGATCTCATGTGTACCCTATGTAAAGGGAAAAGGAGGGTTACATCGTTCAAATGAACTGTATACAGATCGTGCTCTGAGCATCGTACACTTTCTTACACAGTGATTAATCATCTTGTACGATAGAGGGATGAAAGTAACGGGAGAGATGAGAAACCATGGATGTGCCGGATTTTGTGGTTTAAATTTACAATTCAATAATATGCAGCGTCGAGTCTGCCGTGAAAAATAATGCTTCTGCGAATTATAAATTATAAATACACGTAATACAAATTTGCACGGACCAAAGATGATTTTATAAGGTAACAAATGTTATTATGGTAGAAAAATAATTAATATGCGCATCTCCATCATGTTGCAAACAGATATGAAGGCAAATTAAAGTCACATGTGCAAATGAAAGCCGGTTGCATCCGTATAAAGTTGCAAAATCAGATAACTTTCGTCCGAGCACTCAGTATGCAAATCTATAATTAATATCGTAACCGTAACCGTTTTGTCTCCGCAAGTTTCGTCGCAGATTACCGATTTGGTTTTGGTACACGTAGGTACGTCTTGCTTTGTGGCTCGCCATTGCGAACACGATGTAACGTACGTGTATCTCAAACTTCGTAACTGCAAGTTTCGCGTCCAAGTTTGACACATCTCGCTCCTTTCTAATTACGCATTCAGATATGCACGTCGAAATGTACGTTAGAACATTACATCACTTAAACCATTAGTGTCGTATGCGATATGATTGATCGCAATTAAATCTCATTTTGCCTTCTCGAAGATTTGTAATGCAGATCACCTCTCTTTCATCACATCTCTCAATTTTCCACAATTAATTACATTTCGAGATATTTTTTGCCCTTCAGTCGGTATCTAAAGTAGTCGGTCGGGGTTCGCCCCGTGTAACTCTCCAAATTATGCATGTGGTGGAATAAATTATCAGACGGCGCGGCGGCTGCTTTAAATTCCGCATAAATGCGCGATTACGGAAATCGCGCAGAATCTCTTTTATCAAAGAATTTCTGTATTAAATATTCCGCCATGCCACCTCATTTTCGGCCGAATTGTTGACGGTACACGAAATACGTGCAAATTCCGCTGGAACATTCAAATAGCACTGGCATACTTCCTTGTACGCGAGATACTTTGTTATCATCTCGAAAACTTTCTCCGTCCCCATCTGCGGGCACGAGCTCAGGTGGCAGCTCTAATACAATTTTCTTAGATCACTTCATTGCCCCTAAACGGGTTCTATGATACGTAAATAAATTGTCCAAACGGTGAAATACGACCGTACGAAATTACATTAAGACAAGTACGTAAATAGAGTTTTTGACCAAATTTTTTTTGCGTCTTTAAATTTTTATTTACTTAATTAATGAACAGAGAGCATAAAACATATTATATTGTCAATATTTTGCAAAACCTTGTAATAATAAATAAATATCTGGTTTAATGTTGTTTAAACAAATAAAAATAAATATTTAAATAAAAGAGCTTGTGTGTGCATGTTTACCTATTTACTCGGTAGAACATAAATAATGCTATATCAGGGGGAAGACTACAAATTTAAAAAATAAACATATAACTTACCACGAGATTACGACAGATATTTTATGAATATTTATATTCTCCTCTTTACAATTGATACAAATGTGTAATAATACTAATAATAGATATATGTATATCATTTTTTATTATTATCTATAACGTTAAATATAAAATTTGTGCATTATTGATCTGTCACATGAAATATATTTTTTGCCTTCTTTGAATTTTACATCCGATCTTTACGCGCTTATAGAAACATGAAGCTCGGAAAGTTTGAAAGAGATTGAAACCTGATTATACAGGTACATTTAGCGAGTAATGGTAGATCCCTTTTTTTTTGGAGGCCTCTCTTTTATCGTCAGACCCAGGTGGACTACTTTATACTTTTTTCTTTCTTTATTAGCATTTCTCACGCCTGCAAGCGGGACCATCGCTCATAGTCTGTTAAAACTCGCTCGGTAATTTAATCTTTAAGTTGGCTCGAAAGTATGTCTACATCAATAAATCGAATTTAATGCACAATGCAGTATTGGAAAAAATAATTAATATTTATAGGCCGCACGCGCCGGATGAGAAAGAAGAAAGACCGACAGGAATGTAATCTAGGCTGAAAATTAACTGCCTACGCGCGTGCTGTCGTGCTCAATAACTCAAAATCTACAATTGCGCGCGAGTTAATTAACCCGAGCCCTGATGTGAGTCCATCTGGGAAAACGCTGGCGCGCGAGTCTATAAACTTTCCATCGTTAATTCATAACGCTTTCCGTTACCTCAAAATGAAATTCCAAAGCGATAGAAAATCTGGATCGTGCGGATCGCGCAGAGGAAGAGAGATTTCGAATTGGATCGAAAGTCCGAGAAAGCCGGAACCGGCACCCTTCTTATGTGCGTCCATCGTGAAGGCGGACTCCTAGTCGCTTCACTCTCTCCAATCGCGCCGGGTGTGTAGGTAAACGCGTCTGCGAATAAAGGACATCGATCGCGATCGGAAATAGCAACACAGCTTTTTAACCTTTTTGAATCGATCACTTGTCAGAAAGGCGATCGTCGCGAAAAGGTCGTCGTTGTGGTCAATTAAATCAAGGCGCGAGGTCGACGTCAGCATCGACACGCTGTGATACAATCTCATTTCCCTTCGCCCCATTATCGAGGCAACAATCATGTTAATATCATTAGCGATATGCATCGAGGATATGTCTCTGTGCGTATATGTATACAGATATGCGGGTTACGACTTGTGTCAGTAACAGCTTCTCTCCCTATACATACATCTGTGTGTGTGTGTGTGTGTGTGTGTGTGTGTGTGTGTGTGTGTGTGTGTGTGTATGTTACACGAATCTCCTGATAAAAATTCTTAAAAGAGAAATATCCTATCATACTATAAAATACATAAATCAAATATTTGTTCACAAGTGATTTAGTAAGCTGGCGTTGTGGGACAAAAATCGGTATATAGGCGGATTTTAAATGGCTGGAAAGATTCGAAAATAGGTATAAACGTCTAATTTCAGGACGTGAGCTTTCGTTAGATTGCATCTATCTGAAACGCTTTTTCTCAAAAAGAAAAAAACTCGTTTCTCTCAAAATTAAATTCAGAAAAAAACGCGATTTAATTGCAAACACAATTGTGTGTATCAAAAGAATGTTGTGCAATGTTTATACCTGGGTACGATTTTTTAAATATACATATAATAATATATAAATTCTGATAATGACATATTCATTATCAGAAACCATTTCTGGTAAAAACACGAGCCCAAGTATAAATATTACAGAAAAATTCTTCTAATAGATACAATTTGTGTTTGAGATTATCCACGTTCGGATAAATAATTTGTTTTGCAATCCGACGGAATTTCATACTCTGAAATTCAACGTTTATGCCTACTTTCGAATCTTTCTAGCCACTCAGAGTTCGTCTGCCGATTTCGAACGGCAAATATAGAGGACTCGTGGCAAGAGATACTCTCGGTGGGTTGCTATTTACTTTCCGAGGGCGATCGAAGAAAAACCGACGATTATTAGCCGGATTTGAACTCGGATCTTTGGCTCATTAGAGCAGCGCAACATTTCTCTGCTCCACGATCGCCACAACTGTTAAGCTTCACAAAATAAAATAAATACGGAATCATAATGAGAAATTTTCCCCGGATTACGTAAAGAAAGATGTATGAATAGGTGTGATTTGTATTTATACTCAAAATAACATTCTACCAGATTTTTATCAATCTCGTAACGCCGTTTCTAAACGAAGATAACGCATAAGAAATAATTATAAAGGGCTGCAAAATGTGTTTTGGTCAGATACTTTTCAATTTTGCAACGCGATAAGTATATAAGTCGAAGCTGATATGTGATGACAATTTATTACATATACGACGACGCTACAGTTTCTATGCTGTAGTTTGCGAAATTCTCATTCGAGGGAAAGTTGGATTGGTCCGATCTCGTCTAGCAACTATTCCTATCGGAATATTCAGATAGTAAGAGAATTTCGATAGTTCTCCTGTTACAGAGTATCGAATGCGATGAGCTACTCGTATAACTCGTCGAATGAGTTTCGTAGTGATTTTCCGCAACCTGTAGCGATTACGCCTCGGAGTTGTTAATGAAACTCTGTTTCCTCTCTGACGTTATAAAGAATCAATTGACGTTAACTGTTTTAACTTTCAAGCCGTAATCGTAATTGCTTTTCTTGATATGGTCGCTTTTACTTTTCACCGTTTATTACCTGCCATATTGTATTTTGTTTCAATAACTTCTCTCATAATAACGACTAAGAATAATATTTTGTTCGTAGTGTGTATACTACTGAGAATATAACAGTAACATCAAAGTATTGTGATACGCGATAAATGCGTACGTGTACGTTCCTTTGTATTCTCCATTTTACCGTTCGTCTTTTATTTCGATCCGAAAAGCGTGAGCGTCAAAAAGAGTTTCGGTCTGCTACACTGCTACGCAGAGAACCAATCCGATCCGATTATTTTGCCCTTTGAATACTAACGAAAAAACAATCGCTTTTAATGACGTACTTTGTCCTCCTTAGTTACGTTATCTTCCTTTTATTAGTCATCGCAATGACATCGTAGGCGGCCGTGACAATCACGAATCACGGATTATTCAGATAGAAAGAATGCGCAAAACTGAATGGCGTTTTACGAATCTGGCAGTTTCGTCACGTTTCTGCAGAAATTTTGCTGTCTTGGAACTTTTCTCTGCGAAGCTTTGGAAAAAATTCATGCAAACCAGTGTAGCTAAATAAATTTTCAAAATCAAATTGGTTATATTAAGTGCCATGACCATTACGATAACAAAATAGAAAATGTGCCAATATAGTAATTTGCTAAGTGAAAAATGTATATAAAACGCGAAAAATATTATTAATATACATTATATTTAATATCAAAACAAGGTAGATTTAAACTGTTTTCGTATAATTATAAAATTATGTATATAAATAATGCCGCTGGCGCGAATACTTGGCGCGAGACACTACCGTGTCTCTTGATTTCCACAGCAATACCAAAATACATGTCATTCTAATAAACATGAAAATATAAACATGATATATTATGAAAGTTTAACTATTTAAAAGTTTAACTAATTTGTACAGCAATACCAAAATGTTATTCTAATAAACATGAAAATATAAACATGATATATTGGGTAAGGTTAATTTGTTCTATTTGATTAATTTATTTCTATCTGCGTTAATCATACTATAGCTATACTTATGTTTACATAATGTTATTATATAGTATAATTCATAATTACACAAGATAAACTATTGTCTATTAAATTAAAGAGATAAGAGAGACAATTCACTTGACAAGTATTTATTTATACATTGTACCGAACGAGAAGATTGTCAATCAATGAAAGGGAACATCTATAAAATATTTTAAGATCGTCCGAAAATTCGCCCATTCAGAACTGCAAGCTCGGCGATATCGCACGTTTGCCGACCAATGTTCCGCCGAAAAAAATATATAGAGTTACTTTATGATCCAATTAATCATTCAGGTTAATCTTACTTGAGAATTTTTTTTAATAAAAACGCTTTTAGGGCTTTTTTCGACAGCCACTTATGTTCTGTTATTTGTTAATTATAATACTCAAGAGCAAATAAATGTTGACCACAAAAATCGAACGTTGAAAGGTATTTAAAACGATATACAATTATTTATTAATCCATGGTTGATCACTATATATTCGCGCGACATAAATTGAGGTCACACCGCTTTGCAAGCGAATCAGATTGGTTGCCGCGTGTTTATCCGGTAACAAAACAAATGAGCAATTATTTGGGTTCGCCGCTAGCTCCGCCATTATTAATTCGCAGGAACGCGGAGATATTCAGCGGTATAATTAACTCCGAGCAATATCGACGAAAGTTTTAAAGTTGTTCGTTTCTTAATTTACGTCGACGACCTAACCAACCTAACGGATGCGTTTCATCGCGGAATGTGAAGACACCCATCATGCTCGATAAAGAATTGGGCCGTCCCTCCTGTTGCTGAGAATCCCGTTTCCGTGAAACGAAAGGTTTCGATGGTGAATCGTAAACCGGATCTGTCATCCAATAGACGTGAAAACGTCTGCGTACGGGCCCGCGTTCTTTCATTTGATTGAAATTCAATATCTTACTCGCGCGCCGGCTTTTGCAAAAATTGTCAAGATACTTGGGTCGAAATACCCGCAAGCTCCTTGATTCCGTCGAGGAAGCACTTCGCTTTCTGATGGAAATGAGACGGTCTCACAAATGCGATCTTCCGCATCGGAATGACGAGTCGCGATAATCAATAAATTTTCTGCGATTATTGCTTGTGACTTGCGTATGCCAATATCGCGCTTAATGTTAGATTGCATGTCGCGCTGCCCACGCGCCCGTATCAACGTTCGCTCGGAAATTCATGCAGAAATCGAGGATTAATTACGCCCGCGGCAGCTAAAAATTACCTCTCGGATACGCGATGCTGATGAACGAGTCGAATGCAGAGATTTGCGAGAAAGATCAATCACAGCATCAGGTTAGTTATGCCCTGCTCGAATCTGTTCGAATTGTATATTTCGTGTAATTCGATTAAGTCGAGTCAGCTTTGCTAATTCATTTCGACGGTTGTTAATTAAATATATCAAAATCCGGATATATGAAACGAAATTGCATTAACACATATGTATTAGGTTGACGTTAATAGCGCACATCACGAAGAAAATGACAGAACATTAGTAAAACAGGAAGTAATCAACGAGGCCGGGCTCGGTGAATCCTGGCTATCTCCGAGTGAGTCAATCAATTTCCAACTTCCATGCTGCATATTTGTCGCGTACTAAATTTCCAGATAATCTCGGGCATATACGAGAGTATGAGGAATCAGCTGTGTGCTTTTAATTAATTAATTTATGCCCGAATTAAAAATACTTTATTAATTAGTTAATATTTCTGTTTACAAGACGAGAAAAAACCGACTAAATAATTTATATTGTTTGTAAAATTATAACATATCTGTTATTATGATTAATTACTTTCCTTTCATATGCAACTCACAATGCTCTCTCTATTTTCTTCTCTCTTTCTCTACACAAAAATATTGAGTGAAAATAATTATATAGGCAACCACGAAGAATCTTGAAATGCACACGCATATCTTTTCCTCGCGTAGCAATCGACCTCTCTCAATTCCGATGTGTGTTTTTAATTTCATTTCACTTAAAATACATTGAGAAATTATCATCCAACTCGTTTGAATTCATCTAGTCATCTGTTTATTTTAATCGACACTCCGTATTGATACGAATGATACGTCCGTCGTCGCGCATTCGTCAAAACAAAGATCAAATTTAACGCAGAGTTTAAGTAATTTTCTTTTCTCGCTACTCTTTGTGCAGCGATGAAAAACACATATGTGCGCGCCGGGGTAAAGTTTTGCGAGAAGAATAGAGAGATAAGATCGCGGAAAATGTTGGCTTGGAAAACGAGATTCCGTTTGAAATTTCCGCATTCGTACTCGATATGAAACTTTGAAGGAGTTATTCCGTGATTTATTTCTTTGCACCATCTGCGGCTCGATAAAAAACGTGTCCGTCCGACCATGCAAGTGTAATTTCCCTGACCTTTCGGTCGCGGTGACGAATGAGATTACTTTCGTTTGATCTTTCCTCTCAAAAAGTTACATTGGTGTAGCATATAAACCTGCATCCGCGAATCGTGTTTCAATCGCGAGACTCATTCGTATTTATTACCGCTGTATTTATTGCTATGTGATATAAGCGGACTAGATATCGATCGATTGGCCAATCGCGATATACAGAACGATGGTTTAATTAGAAAGATATAAACCGCGAATTGCGACCGGTTGGTACGTGTTGACATTGCATTGTACATTTGTGTTTGTGTTTGTATGTGATTTCGAGTATTATATTTCATAATATTATAAACACTAACAAATGTCACCGATTATCTATAGAAAAAATATTCAATATATCATATATATGTATATATCGATCTCTCTTTTGCAGAATTTGTTTATTAATATAACAGATGCCATAATTAATGTAAGAGACACCACATTTTATAAAGTAAAATATATTATAGTTTCCGAAACGACGACAGATTCTGCCAACGCTCGGCGAAGCATCCTATCAGGATCAAGGGAATCACCGGAATTATCTCGAACAACGTCGAGGACTGAAGCCGTTAGGCAAGATGTCAGGAGGTTGAAGAGCGTCACGCTGGATAGAATGGGGAAGATGTTTAAGGCGCGTACGCCTGCCGTGGGAAGATCATGTTTGGGCTTGGACACCGTAAGTGATTTGAATCCTCGGGGCGTCATGTTTCACAAACGTAAGGTGCATCTGGAGGCGTGTGCGAGCTTCAGTAATATCGCATGATATATGAAGAAAGTTTTAATCCCCTAAGAATGTCAGAATAGTGAAAACGAATTGTAACACATACCGACTACGTATAACCACATGAACGTGTTGTCTTAATAAGTTTCGTGTGCCTACGCCCTACACGTTATGCGTTCCGCGTTTCGTATCTGTAATCGATTACTTCAAAAGTCTTTGCGTGTTTTTTATTAACTTCTTGAAAATAAACTTATAAAGAAATAAATTTGATTGACAATTTTTTTTTATTTTGAATAACTTGTTTCGCTAAATAATTGATCGTTTAAGAAATTTAATTAGTTCTGAATTAAACAATTAATGTATCGAGTTTATTGCTGTTGTGTTAATAACTGAACCGTGTTTACTAAATAATATGAAAGATTTTTCTAACAATCTAATTTATCTCTAAATTTACCGGTAATTTCGTTAACCTACAACAAACGTAATGTTGATTGTTTAATTAGAACCGGTGAAATGCATGTCAATGTAATAACTGCTGTAGATTTGATCATAAAATAGCAATAATTAATCAAGATTACATGTTGATTACTATTAAAAATAATTCGATATTTAATATAATAAATTAGTTTTATATAATGACGTTATTCTTATATGTAATTTTAATAAGTAGGCGCAAAAAGTTCTAATGATTTATACGATTAGTGTCACTGGCTCTTCTATTTAGAATGTGACAAACGTTGATGATTATGACGAAAAAGCATCGAGGAAAGAAAAGACAAACTCTCTGGGAAGGATGCTTAAGTTTGTCGACAAAGGTGGTTCGCCTAGGAAACTTTTTGCCCATCCCCGGGCAGGATCGCTGAGTCGTATACTACGTAGGCATCCTCATAACGAGGACAATGGAATTATCGATAAACCTACGGCGGACACCGGGCGTGGAATTTTCTCTAGAATGCTTAGCCAACTGAGAGGAAAGTAAAGATTCAAAGAAACTTGTCAAGCGAATCTTTATTAGTGGACAGGCGTGACTCGTCGTCGCGACCTCGGACTTTAATCGATGACTCTTTAGAGTGCAGACTAAATACTTTCCTTTTAAGCAAACTTTAGCCTCTTTATTTTATCGGAAGCATTGCTGCAACATTTATAATATTGTTAGCTTTCTTTAAAATTATAAAAAGCCGATTTTAAGCCGTTAAGCAGTTTAATGCAACATAAATCGCTTACGCTTTAAATATAATTTCATATATTTTAAAATAAAAATTTAATAATACATGTTAATTGTAGGTCGTCCCATAAGCGGAACTACCACTAAGCCCGTCGATGCACATAAGCGCAACAAACTTAATTCTTCATTAGAATTGCCATCAGAAGTGCCATTAAATTCGAAGAGAACATAATGTAGGCGTCATTATGTAGACGTCATTAGCATCTAGAGAATCAGCCTAGGACATTGTTCAAGAGAAACATTTGTAGATATTAATATTGACTTTATTGTGATAAAATTTTTTAAAAATTATTTAATACGCCGAAATATTAAATGGAAACAACTCTATTATATATTCAAAATAAAAAATAAATATAATTTACTAAAAAATCTTTTTACATAATTTTCTTACATTTTATCTACTTATTATGTATCGATCTAGTTGATGGTGAGGATGCAAAATGAGAGGGATACAAAATGAGGCAAAGAGAAAAGAGAGAAATTACTGGAAGAGCCACGTTTATTATGCAAGCGTGTCCCTTCTTTTTCGTATGCTTGTATAATGTGATATTGCGAGACAGCCCGTGTCTCTTCGTGCTTCGCACGTGTTGTACAAATTCTCAGATACATACTAATATGTATTACGATGTTACGTGACAGAAATAACTGTATGAGTAAATTTGCGAGCCGTGTCGTTGCGAGGGATGAGGTGAGGATGAGATTCTTTATTCGTGAAGCCACCCTCGTGCAACGAACTGGCAGCCGGTATAAAATGTATTTACAAAAGGGATTATAGACCTACCTATGCGCTTGTGTAAACTTGTCGATTTCTCGTGAAAAATTGCAGCGAAACTACGGAAGCAGCGATTTCCCCTCTCGTTTTTTGCTTGCATCAAATACTTGTCGCGGATACTTGTTCCGTATCGCCCTGTATCGAGTCGTCATGATGACACAGTCACCATGACTTCGCCGTCAGGTATCTCGGTCGAAAAGAGTATCTCGTGATCGATACGCTCCAAGTAAATTTCCCTCGTACAGTATTGCCGCTATTCTTCACAGAGAATCGCTTTTGAGGGCGACGATTCGTGGATAAATCCGACACATAAAAAATTCTCTATAATCTAAAATTATATACAATGTCGTCCTGCAGACGTACGCTTCGGCACGCGGTACATTAACATCTCGTCCCGCAAGTTTTCGGATCTCGATGTCAATGATTGATTCAACAGCAACGATTGGCACGTATTAACGCGAGCGGTAAAAACGACTTCACTATTAATTCGTTTGGGAAGACCTACCGCATTTGTGCCGGATCAATCTTTTGTTCTTCGTCTTTGATCAACGATCATGATTTATCACAGAATAAAATAATGCAAAATAGTCCAAGCGCTAAACTATTTGTAAATTTGATGGATTAGAATTCAATGCGTGTTATTCCCGTCCTTAACTTCGTCTCTAGATTAGAACCTAACAAATCCTATGATACTTTAACTATGAAAGAACAGCGATTGCACAAAATTGCTGGATTCTTTGCGAGTTATTCACGTGCAGATTTGTCTGCGCATTTAAATGTGAGATATAATGTTATTTCTTGTTTATAATTAATAATCTGTCCTCATTTTTTAAAAAGAATACTACACAATTAATGTCCGAGTACATTATTGTGAAGAATTTTAGATCAATTAATAAAACGAAAGATAATTTTTAATATTGGTGACGTTATTGCAAATAATAACCCTCTAAACTAATTATAATTTTTACGAAGAATTTTTTAACGTTAAGTATAGATAAATAATTATAAGTTTCTAATTTAAAGTCATATAATAGTTTTTAAATCGTAGTCTATAATTTAAAAAGAGTATATTTGATACAACGATAACAAAAAATAGAAAATATTTGAGCTCAGTTATTAATACAAAGATCTAATTATAAATAATCATCTATTTAACTAGGAATTGCAAGTACACTATATTATAGCGTGAGGAAATGTACAAGATATGAATTCGTTCATACTTTACATGTTCAATAACGTCAACACATTATGTTATCGTTAGGTAAAATACAACCTTCTGTCCAGTAGATCAGATCTTAAATTAAACATATAAAAATGAAAAGCTGCAATACAGATATCGGGTATATAAATTTATATCCCGCGGAAAAAAACGTTAATAATATTTATATCGCACAAAAATATAATTAAAAAAATTGTCTCTCTAGCTAGAAAACTCTTGTTTGAGTATTAAGTAGGATCATCGACCGTCGAATTATTTCAAAATAATAGCATTTTAATGCTCTTTCTTCTTTCCCTAAATTTTTTAGATAAGCAATACAAGCGGCAGGGATTGAAGTTAGCGGAATTGCTAGAATTCGGTATCGCTCGCCTCGTGTCTTTCTCTAATATGTTTTCCGGATCTTTCGCGAATAATCTGACATCGATAGCGATCTGCATATCAACAGCACAATTACTATCAACGTGCATACGTACAGTTACATAAGATTATCATACAGATAATTTCGATGAATCACGCAGAATTTTTATTAATCCGCCTTAAACAATTTAAAAATATTAAAAGTATCGCACTTTCGAAAAAATTTCATTTAAAATATATAACGTCTCACATTAACTATTCCAATTTCTTTCATTATTACACACATGTCATTAGTGTTCATAAGCGAATAGCGGATTAATATAAATCCTGGGTAGCGCTTATACTGCAAAATGTAAATTTTTAACAGCCCCTGCAATCGTTTGTAGATTCGCGGTTCACAATGTGACCGGTGTAAAAATGCTCATCCAAAAATACAGCATCGAATCGATGAACACGAAATTCTTTCTCCCATTTTTCTTTAAATTTAATCTTTTTGAAGAATGACGGAGGAAATTCAACTAACCCTGATTGTGAAACTAAGTTTGCCTACGTCGTGCAATCAGTTACGTTTTGTCACACTCTTATCGAGAATACAAAATTAAGTACATGTATTTGTATATCACCGCAAAAGCGACATTAAATACTGGAAATGATTATTCGATTTTTCTATGTGTCTTGCGAATGGTCACCGTTGAGGCTCAACTACGAATTGTGAAATTAAGGTCTATCTATCTGAAGCTATTTGGAACTAGGGATTATCGCGATGTGACGGTTACCTATATCTACGAAGTTCTATTGCTTTTCAACGGCGATCGCGATTTGCGATGATAAGAGAGGATAATGCATAACGTTAATCGATTATCCCTCGATTATTTAGTTTACATACACGCGCGCACACATCTACACGCATACGCACATATACACACATGCTCTGACTCCTTCCAAAAAATGATATGGCTTCTACGAAAATGCGAGTTTCTTGTTCCCACTGATATCGTTTCGCTCATCTCAGAAAGAAGAATCGATTAAAAGCTCCGCACACCTACACCCGCTCGTCCTTCCGAATCTTTTTCCCCCTAGTTAATTCGCTTTAATATTAACATTATTATTTATCAAATCATCGTCTAGCACGCGTATGGCTCTTGGACGGACGGTTCGTCATTTCGAACGATAACTCAATCAGCGTGATCGTCGAGTACTTTGCGTCTCGCTTTTGCAAGGAATCGCTTTTAAGTTTTATCCGACCGCATTACGTTAATTCTGGAAAAGATAATTAAGAGAACGTAGGATAATCTTTTACGCGTCCGTTCGAATAGAACGCGAAATATGAACAAAGTGTTATTGGTGGTAATCTCAGAAGAATGTTTGCATCGGGAGAGGAACCAAGACGCCAGTTCGCAATGTCTGCACAATCCAATCGATCTAAAATGCTATCTGTCTTACATATTGCGACTTAACAAAGACGTTCGATAGACTCATTGCGGATGCGATGTGGTCCGAGGCCTCATCGTGACACAACCAGTGGAATATGCATCTCTGCACTCGTTATAACATATACGATCTACATCTATCAATATCGCGCGCCTTATCAGTTTCCTGCTACTTATATAGATATGTAGACATGAGTTATATATTAATAAAAACGTAATCTCTCCGACCGTTGCATGACGCGTATAAAACATCGCGCATGCATTTGATTCGTAATCCCACACTTGGCAGCATATTCGGCTTGACATCGTTTTTTTTTTCACGTCCCCTTCAGTTATTGCCCTTTTCGGCACACTTTTTACACTTTCCTGATAATTATCTTAGTCGTGAAACTATTCTAACGCGTATCACGGATTGAACACGCTTAACTTCGATATGCAGCTGACAGAGAAATGAAGACACGTGTTCGTTCGTTGCTTAACGCTAAAACGCTTCTTCCAGGAGATATCTTCCATTGATTATCCTATCGCACGCGACTTAATTGTCCAAATGATTATTGTTGCGTTGCTCGCTGTCGTCTTTACCTGATTTGGACTGTTATCTCTCTGTTTTTATATTTTTCTTTTCCAAGGAAACTTGAAAAATCCTGGGGATTCAAGCACCTTTGGAAAACGAGATTCGCTCTTGTCGCCATCAATCATTACCCCTAACCAGCAATCGAACCATCACATCCCTGACTCGGCTATCCCTTCGTCATCTGCAAAAGAGACTAAATTAGGAGGAATTCGAATTATGATAATTGCTGTTTGTCATATACATTGCGATCATGCTCGATGCAAGCTACATTATTATTTTTGTGAATGCAAACAAATCGATATTATTTTATCAAATTATTAATAAAATTTAATAAAAATACACTTTTTTATTTTAAATAAATCTTTCGAAAAAACATTTGAATATATTCTATACTTGGTTTGCTAATTAGAAAAAAATCATGTAGTGACAAATTGCGCATAATAAACTTCAATTTGAGCAAGACAAAATATTAATATGTAACATATTAATAAGACAAAATTAGAAAAAAATATGTTATAAATCAATCTTCTTGGCAATTGATCATTTTGATCATTGCGATTATTCCGCTGAAATTTGTACGGAAAACTAAGTAGTAATTAAATGGTGTAAACACAGTCAAGCATTCTCACCACAAAACACACCATCAGTGTTTAATGAAACACATACTGTTATTTTGTTCTCACATGCAACGTACATAATTAGTATACAAATTCGGTATTTGGTAGCATGTGTAACATGTAGATTCATGCAGGGAAGAAGAAAAGCAACGATCGAAATTACCCTCGATGCAGGAGTCGCTGTTCGAAGGTCACCTCTCCTTCTCAGCCTCGGCAGGACTCTTAGTGCTTTCGACCGAGCTTCGATTTTTGCCTGAATACAAAGGTCGCAAAAGATTGCAGAAAGGGAGGGTGTGAATTACCAGGCGGAGGAAGTGATAACGTTTTACAAAAAGGGTTTTTACACCATTTATGTTTTCAATTACAGGATAAATTAACGTGTGCTTATAACCATCACCACCGCCTGCACCCATAAATAATCAACTAATTTGTTCTTGATATATTTTTTCGCCCTTTATAAAATATTCCGCTATCTTTTCATTAATACCATTTTATTAATAATAATATTCCTGATAACATATTTAACTTATTTCCGTGCAAGGGGAAACTCAGTACGAGGAAACAAGTGACAAATTACAGATATTCCATTTAGAACCCCTTCCAATACATGCACTACCGATCGATTCCCTTCAAATTTTCAACAATTGACATTTCGATTACCCATCGTGACGGATTCTCTAAGTCGCACTTCGTGATTGATCACCCAACTTGTTCCGCAATTGTCTCAATTAATTCAGAATATCTTGTGAAGGTAATAGAATTAGGGTGTACCTTCGAATCCCTGATTGTCATGAATTTCTCGTGGTGGTCCAGTGGTATCCTGTCCCTCCAGAACGGCCAAGAGACATTGATGGATGCAGATATACTGCTGCTCCGTCTGAACCATCCAGACCCGCTCTTTCCTCATCGCCCAGACAATCCCGAAGATATCAACGTACTTCGATACGAGAATTTGCTGCAGTATTCTGTCTAAGGTGATGAAGGTGCCACTACGACCTACGCCGGCGCTGCAATGAACGACTATAGGCCGCTGATCGGGCCTGACACGTTCCCTAAACGCACGCACGAACCTCGCCAAAGTTTGCGGTGGGCTGGGAACGCCGAAATCTGGCCAGGTAGTGAAGTGGAAGTGTTGTATCACTCTCTTCACATCACCCTGCGGCACATTATTTTTTATCTCAGTCGGAGGATCGGAAAATTTAATCACCTGATAAATTATACATTTGGAAGAAAAGTTTGTTAAAACAAGCAATCACTCACTCTGCACAACATAAATTCGGTGATACTCCAATCCGGATAATGCGTCTCGTTGAGTATCGTGACGCAGATATCTCCGTAATAAACCGGCAAGGTGTCCATCGGCCAATAGTGATCGCACTTTTCTCTGCCTTTCTCAATGCATCTCGTTAGCATTACAATCGCCCTGCTGTTGCTCTCCCATACCATTCGCCAGAAATCGTCGCGAGTCGAATGCAACGGTCCTTGAGTCACAATAAACTCCCGTGGCGAATTGTGACCCTATTGTGCCATAAAAAAATATTAAAGGAATTGTTCTCGTTCGAACATAAAAATTAAATGGTTTTAAATATTTAACTGCTTAAATAGTTTTAAAAGAAATATTAGTTTTTATGTACCGGAACGTAATTGGCATTGATGTAATCGGAGCCCTCTTCATCATCGACAGGTTGAAGCTTGAATCTACTGTGATCGTATGGAAGAATATTCGTGAAGCGATTTTTCGGCCTGTTACAAGGCAAATCCGCCGCAGTGCACGGTTGATCTCTTCCGACGTGCTTCAATTCTTCAAACTCTTCCGAGAATCGGAAATCGGAGTCCGCCGACATAGTGCGATAGTGCTCGGCAAAATCTTCGACTTTGATGGGCCGGCTAAATGTAACAATAAATATTATAAATAATAATCATCTTATTGAAAATATTACAAATTATGATTTTAAAAACATTTCTAATACAAATTTTCTTCCAACACAAGCTACAGAAAAGTCTCTTTTTTTAAATTGTAACAATTAAAATTAATCTCTTGCTAATTAATCTTTGTAGACTAAATAACAAGTTCGTAGTCTTCAATTAATTTTATCTTAACAAAATATTAATCTAACGTTTGATCATAATATTTAAAAAAAAAGGTACAAAAGAAATTGTGCGTAAATTTTAAAAAAGATTGACTTCAAGTTAATCGACAATTCGATAACTAAAATTTAAAATTTTTTAATATCTGTATTTCTTGAAAAATAAATGTATTTCATAATCTTCGTGCAAACTTATTGTTAAAATCTCAATTTGGTGAAATCGAGATAAAATATTGTAATTTCTTGGCACCTAGTCTCAATAACGCTATCCGGCAATGATAAATTATCGGTTGCCCTGGTTTCTGTTGTTTTGCGACCCTGGCTTCTTCTCCTTCGCATAAATAGCCCGATGCCCAATAGAAACAGTAGCAAGGCTATGGCGACGGTGACACCGACTATGATGGCCGTGTTGTCCTTATCTGTTCGACACGCACAGCGAATTTTGAGTGTTACAATGAGTCAGACAATCGCCAAGAATAATCGCGTTAGATACGTTCGTTTGTTAAAAAGAAGAGTCACACTTATCACGCGGCGTGGCTAAAGCTTTGAACTTCCATTTTGAAATCTTACCTGCCAGCAGCAATCCTTGGGCAGACATGTACACGAAATAACGAGGCATGAATTTAGCGAGGCTTTCACTACATGCGCAGTGTGCCTCTATTTTATAAACCAGTTATCGCATCGGATGAATCGTTATTACATTATTATATTATTTCTACATACAATTATTATTTCTACAAACTCACATATACTTAAGTTTGCACTACTTCATAAAAGAGAAAGAGAGAGTGAAAGAGCGAGACATCAGATGCGTTAATGGCACGCGATTTTTCTCACGTCTTAAGACTTTTCACGCGATCGCTCTCACCTGTTTGAATGGGGAAGCTGTAGCTGGTGTCCGTAAATTTGTCCGGTGCTGTAAACGCGCGCACTTTCACCCGATAAGTAGATCCTGACTTCAACGGTCCATTACAGTATCCAATTTTGTTGTCGCAGTTCTCGGAACCGATCGTAAAGTCCTCTACAGATCCATTTTTGAAAGGGTAATATGGTTCCATTACCTACAAATTTTATTACAACAAAATATGTATATTATTGTGAAATAATTAACAGTGGCTTGATAGTTACGTTGAAGTAATAGATAGACATTATACATCTATTCTGTTGTATCATTGTATAATCTAGTAAATAATATAATAATAATTGATACAAATTTTCTTTAAGTGCTAATTAAATCAATCGTTTTCTTAATTTATTTATCGTAAAGCTCGTTTTTATATCTTTAAATATTTTCATGATTAAGTTTTGCTAAAAATCAAAATAAAATATCTAAATGAGACAACTACCTTTTTATGATTACAAATTTATCTATATATGTACAGAACGCGTATATGTATATCGTTTTTATAAACACCTGCATGATCATCTTCTTGGTGTTCGAAATTAAGCCGTTCAGAATATCCATGTTCATAGCTTCTGAATTTCATAACTAAAATTTGATCACAATTTTCGGTGCCATACATTCCATGATAAACTTTACTTTTACTTTGCTACGCAGTTTCTTTAATAGAACGTTAACATTGGTAATATCGAAGAATACGAAGAATCGGTCATAAGAGACCGCAGACGATTAGCTTAATATCCGTTGAACAATCCGTAATTTTCAAAGTTGATACAATCTGTATTACATTTTTATAATTTTGTACATTATTTTCAAATAAGTGAGAGAATAAATAAGAACTCGAGGTCTGGTAATAATGCTATAAAGAAGTCGAATTAAAATACATTTAAAGTTTCGTAAATTCAGAGTGCACCATCCTTTTTTAAATTTTATTAAATTCGGTTCACACACGCACTGCTTTTCTCTCCGCGATCACAACAACGTGTAGACAGTTAAATACAATTCTACGATTTAACTTTTTAAAATGTCCATGTCACGGTGTGACCACATCTGCGTCATTGCAGTTTCAGATCGCAACTAGATTACACGTATCCTTCATTCCGCACATAACACTCTGTTCGCAGCTCGCGGGCCGTTTATACGTGTTTGCGAATCTACGTCATAACGCATACATTTTACGACAATTGTCCATGATCTTGCAAGTCAATAAGTACAGCGTGTCATAATCTGCTGCATTAATTATTTTAAACGATTCTTTTTACTGCCTATTCTCTTGGCATATTTTGTATGCATTGAATCGAGAATGACGTTGTTAATTTTGCAATAAAACCATTTTACCGCGCATTTATTTTGTTATTTAAATTTAATGCTGCGTCAGCTTTAAAATATTTATTTCACATAATATTTTACAATCTGCCGTATATTCGCTCATCTTAAGAACAGTTTGAAATTCGATACGATGTCTGAATATTTTAATCTTGTGAAACAACTACTTTATCTCAATTAAATCGGCATGCTTCGTAATTACGACTATCGAGACTATGTAATAAACGAAAAACAAAGTTTACCTGATAGGGTGGCCAAATGCTGTAGGCCTGGACATCTCTCCAACTGGGCATCTCCAGTCCAGAAGCGTTCTTGCTATCGTCTTCGGCAACGATGATACTGTACGACGTGACCGCGCCATTCTGCTCGCTGAAGTAGTTTTTTCTGAACCTAATTTGGATTGTCGTGCTACTTCTACAGACTTCGGTTGGCACCACTTGCGTGGATGGCTTCGGCGGCGCCAATATCGGCATCTTCTGCTTCCAGCTCACCTCGGGACCAAAGCCGATCTTTGTCTCCGCTTGAATCCGGAAGATATAGGTCTTGCCAGGTATGAGAGACTTGATAACACCACGAAACTCGTTCGGCCTGAAGTCCTGCATCTGGGTGTGAGTCGAACCCTAGTGGAACCGCGAGAAAACATCCGTGTAGTTTAAAACGTTGCATAACATATTTTTCACCGCATGAAGAAATACGAAATAGCTTCATCCGTTACGATACGTTTCAGGTATTTTTTTCAATCCAATTAAGAATTTAATCGACTGTACTGGCAATGATTATAATCGTCGCGACAAATCGTCACCGCGTTTCGACCAAGAATTCTGGTTATTCTAAAATTGATGTAATTTTAGATGCTTATAATATAAGCATCTTAATTAAATAATTAAATTTATTGCGAAAAATATTACCTCAGCCAGGGTTCGAATCTGGAACCTCCCTCATTCCGTGACGGGTGTCGTACCAATTCGACCACTGAGGCATGTGGTAATATTTATCGCAATAACATGTATTAAGACAAACAATAATAAGATAGAAAACACCAATTTTCAGTCAAAGGTGTATATTCAAACCGAATTTTTTTCAAGTTGTATGTAAACGCAAATCTCTCATATTTAAAAAGGAATCTTACTTCTAAACCGTAAGTGATGCTGAATTTTCTAATGATGCCATTTTGCTCCTGGCTGGGCAGAGACCATACGAAGCTGATGTCACTCGGTTGAATGTCGATAGGATGAAACTTCTCCACTTTTCCTGGATACGATTCGCTGGTGGTGAAACTGGCGCTGAGCGGATTTGAGACTCTCAAGTAAGAGGATTCTGTGCCCGAACGTACAACCAATGTGAACGTATAATTTCTATGCGGCTTCAGATCAAAGATGGTAATCACGTTGACCGAGGTTATATTTTGGTTATAGTTTCCTTCCGTATTTATGTACTGTACTTCAAAAGTATCATACTCTCCGTGCGGGATGTCCCAGGTCAAGGTGATCCTCGTATCATTTACGTCAATCGCGTGGATCGCAGTGATCGGTTCAGGATCTAAAAGTCATATTTATCTTCGGGCTAATAAAAAGTTATAGTATAAAACGAGTGCCTGATCGTTTTTACGTAAATATTAAAAGAAGATTTTTATTTGCGCAGATAAACATCTATTAAGTAGATATTAGGGCTGCTATAGAAATATTGTCGATATGAAAGAAAGTACGAAATGTTATAATGTCATATTATTATTTTTATTTAATTCCTTCACTGCGATCTTTTCACAGTTATCATTAAAATAATTACGATGTTATATCACAAAACAATATGCAGGTATAGTATTTTAAAAGAGAAAATATAATGGTACCACGCTTTTAAGTGGACTATTTGTAAATTCGTACGGTCTTTAAGTACGTTACGTTAGATACGGAATAAAAAATTCCATCCCTTTTTACTTTACAACAACAATTTAAGCAAATGCAACGTTCACTCGTGTATCAATTACATTAGCGTTTAATCTTCGAGAATTGTTTTAACACACGCTGTATCGCGTGGATACTCACAGAGTCGGTCTTGCCGGAGGAGAGGTCTGCTCTCCACATTATCGCTTACTGTCCAAACAGTTACGTTGTACAGTCTGCCAGGTGTTAATCCAACAAATGAAACCTTGGTGTCAACGTCATCCACCATACGCTCCTTCGTGGTGTTATTCTCATCGCTAATCCTGAACCGGTATAGATCGAACCTTGAAGACTGAATCGGCGTCGGCGTATATCTCAACGTCAATGTTCCTGGTTGATCCCGATCGACCACTACGACGACTTCGGACTGGATCAGTGGCACTAGATTTCAAAGTTTCGTTTTTGTTTGCCTAGTTACCAGTCGACCTACCATGATCTTAATCACGTCCTTAACTGCCCGTCAGACTTCGAACGAAATCGTTAAGTAGATACAAAATTCTGACAAACAAATGTAGTAGAAATATGTAGTGGAAAGCACATGATAATATGAGTAAGATTAATAACTGGCAGTTAGGATGTCGTATATCCGTTAGCATTCATGCGAAATTTGTTAATTAGCTGTTAAACAGCGGAAAATAATGGATTAATATAACTTCGCTCATCATCGCTGACAAGTGAAGCTGATGTACTCACTCGTTCTCGTGGTTAAATTGGTGATGTCGCTGACTAGATCATACGAGATCGTGTAGACGACGAAGAAGTACTGTACTCCAGGCATCAGGTCGCTCACCAGGATCCTCTCGGTTTGCACAGCGTTCTCTTCGAAACTGATATCGGGTACATCGTTGGTCTCGCTGACGTTCTTCGTCCTGGAATCCTCTGGGTTCTCCACTGGCCACCATCTTATAACGTAGGTCTCAATACGACCCTCAGGCCGCGGCCATTCGAGAGTTACATTGGTAGAATCGATAACCGGAGTGATATTTAGAACTGGATTAGGCCCTAAAATGACAAGGAGATATATTGTAAGTCTGAGTTTCAAATCGCTGTTTATTTCAGTTACTATCATTAATCATTATCAAAAAATTATGTAATAATTCACGATGTACTTACTGACTGTGTGATTCACTTGTAACGGATACAAACTTTCGACACCATAACTGACGGTGTTCACTTGGATAGTATATTTCTCGCCGGGCGTCATATCCGCCACTTCCGCTTCCGTGTCGCGCACGCTGGGGAGTTTGACCCACCTGGGGTCATCTTCCGTACGATATCTGATGGAGTATTCGGTGAATATCGAATCCGTCGGCGCTTCCCAATGCACAACAACGGTGTTGCTCGTGACTTTTTCGATACTGAGATTCTTCGGTGGATGAGGTACTAAAAAATAATTCAATGAATCGTTAATAAATTATAAATAAACTTCTACGAACGATTTTGAATGAAAAACAATAACGTAAGGAACTAATTAAATTTATTACTTACAGACGGCTTGTAAGTAATCGTGCGGCTCGCTTCGAAGTCCATGGCTAATGGCAAAGACCTTGACCTCATATGCTGCACCAGGATAAAGATCTTCCAAGACAATATGCGATTCCGTAGTCAGAGTGGTCGCACTCTCTCCAGTATCATTTCTGTTGTGGGTTACTTCGAATTTCTCTTGTTTAGAGTTGACGTCGCTCTTCCAGGAAATATTTAAACCCTTTTCAATAGGCTTCAGATCTTCAATTACAGGACTAGCAGGACGTGTCGCTTGGTACAGGACGGTTTCGTTCGACTCGACTTTATTGCTAATTGCTTGAATTATTATGGAATAATTTCTACCTGGCAGCAGAGCTTCCAGCGTGACCTATCAATTTAACAATTATGTCAGAAAGTATATAAAAGAAACGAAGGCTGTACAGGATTTTTCTCATTTAACAATACGCTCACCTTTGTTTTATCAATCGTCAAAGTGTTACTATCACCGCCAATCGATGTTTCCACTTCATGGTATTGTAGCTTGTAACTATCCTGCGTACTTGAATTCTCTGGACTCCAAGAGACTTCTACCATGCCAGTTTTCTCATCGATCACTGCCCTGAGGTCGTGAACAGGTAGCGGCTCTATAAATATAACAAAGAATGAAGAAACAATGTAGCTGTAATGTAAATAAATAATTGCGCGCGCTATTTTCAGCGAGTACTGTACATATTAACGAATAGGCAATGAACACGTACTCAGAGTAACGTCTCCGCTAGCCGGCCAACTGGTGACTTTGCCAGAAACCGTCTTCACCACCACTTGATATGTTTTACCGGGCTCCAAGTCCTTGAACTCCCATCTGTTCTCATCGTCCCGGTTTCGCGTAACCGGCGCAAGCCTCCGATTACTACCGAGCGATATTTGATACTTGTCGAACTCAGATGTGCCGTTGGGAGGGTTCCAAAACATACGAAAGGAAGTCGATGTCACGGAGGATTTGTCGAAGGTCACGTTGAGTGGACGCAGTGGTACCGTACGATATTGGGCCGTGGTGGGCGCAGACGTTTCATCCTCGGAAACGGTCTGAACGGAAATATTGTACGCTCTGCCTGTAATCGGAAATGCAAACAATTTAGAGGAATAAAACGCAATTTTTACTTTAAATTTACTTTTATTTTAAAAAGAGTGATTTTATTTTTATATTTTGAAAAACGCTTTTTTAAGAATCAAGTAGTTTCTCTTCGATCTTTTGCCATCAGGTTTTTTCCTATTGCACAATTTTACTGCTTTCTAAGAAACACGTATACTAATTGTGATAACAAATTCCATTGCGTGTTTATATAATCAGGCGAATTAAATATAGACAACAAAATTTAACATTTAATACACAAGTTAATAAAACAAGTACTTTTGTAATTAATTCTCTGTTATTTATAAATAAATTATAATCTCTAAAATAAGAAACTTTCTTTGACGAGTCTGTTTACGTTCTATTAAATAAATAGACCTTAATTTTGTTCTTAATGTTAGAAAAGATAAATATTGATACAATTGTGAAATTTATTCGTCTTGCAACTCATGCACTGCTCTATTTACAGCAGATGCATACTTTCTCTGCGATTCTACTTCAGGTAGCTCCGTTTCGTGTGTCTAGAAAGAGGGAATGAAGTTGATTTGACTTTGATGCGCAAACAACATGAAAATTACTTGTTTGCAACTTGAAACACAATTTCTGCTCAAGATTAATTTCTCACGGAATGTAATATATTTTGAAACATGTAATAGAATTTGGTGTGTCTGAAAGTTCCATAATATGCGCGTGCGATTACATGATAGCAAACAGCTGACCTGGAACAAGTCCTTTGAAAGCTGCCTGTGCAGGACCAGGTGGCTCGCCTTCCTTCTCCACATAGAGAACGGATTCTATCGCGTCAGATGGATCTATGCTAACTTTGTAGTGTGTGTATATCCCGGCCGGATAAGGCGGTTGCCATAGCACCAGCAGCGTCGTCTCGTTCCTGAACCAGACGATGAACTTTCCCGGGGTGTTCGGTTCTACAAATAACCCAACGCTAGATACATCGATCTTTACGAAACATTTGTAACTCTCAAGATATTTATATACTTGTCGTAAAATTCCTGCTGGTATAAGCGACGCTCTCTTTTGCGTCCAATACGGTGAAGAGTTGAAGCGAGTACGTGGCACCAGGCGTGAGATCACGTAGAGTGTAGGGCACCGAGTCAACAGGGATGACGGTGGTCTTGGGATTTCCGGTATCACTAAAGCTCTGCGTCCGCAACCGGAAACCGGAATAATTCCCCTGGGCCGGAGGCGACCAATATACGATCGCGGTCTTTCCATTTCGCACTGATACCGTCAAATTTGACGGAGGATCGGGTGCTAATAAATTAAATTACATTAATTGACTCTCCAGAGAGACTCGGCAAATCAGGCAACTGTTTGTTTGTCTGTGACTTTGCGTTTGCAATTATAATCATACGGCGGTTAATTTATAAAATTACTTTTAACTATTAAAGTAAATCACCATGTAAAGCACTTAGATGATAATAGCTACAAAAACAAGTAGCCATATTTAATCAAACGCGTTCTACTTAATTTTATATCGTTATATCTTTAAAAAGCATACTGTTAAAGATAATTATTGCGTTAAATAGAATCAGATTATCATACGTGTTGTGATTGACGCGGTCCACGTCAGCCAATCGTGAAGAGTGCTGTTGCTATAGTACAGCCAGTACTCATATCTCGTTCCAGGCAGACCGTCCCTGAACTTTATGACATCACCGATGTCAGTGGCGGCTATGGTGGTGTTCGGCGGTGGAGAGCCGACGGGTGGGCTGTAATCCAAACGGTACCAGGAACCACCCTGGCTCAGATTGCCTGGTATCTCGATCGCGAGATCGGCCGAGTATGTGACCTAAGGTGAAACACACAGAAACCGCCGTTAATTCGCACGCTCGTATCATCATTTGTGTAATTAATACTTCCGCAGTAATATAAAATTTGTATCAACAATGTGTTTAGTACACGAAGGAAAGAAACTAATGAAACGTATATCATGCTATCGTATTAAATTTTGCTATTCTTGAACAGCAAAAATGTTCAGAGAATACTAATTTTATTTACTGAAAATAGTTTTCCTGGTACTTTAGGTTATTTCACTAAAACAAATTGATTTTTATTTTATCAGCAAAATAATAAAATACATTTGCTAGAATATTTCGTCAGCAAATTAAATTTTTGTTTACCGCAGATCTACGTTTTCGCGAACAAATTTACGCAGTAAATTTTTTTTATTTTACCAAGAAAATAAATTTGGATTGTAATATCAAATAATTGATAGAAAATTTAATTCGTTTCACGTCGAATATAAAGTAGCAGTAACGATTCTGCTGCAACGGCAAATTTCCTTTCCTCCGCGTGTATGTGCGTTATTAATTTATAATTTGATCCACATGCGTACATGTAAGTTAATTATAGAGCAAGGTATAAAGGGGCTCGATTACGTTTGAATAGAATTGGATTATGCGGTGTCCTTATGCAACAACCTGGTTCTATGAGAACATGCGTACGTCTAACTGTTTCGTACTCATCTCGACGCTTGTATGCTTTTACGGCTTCACCACGCAATGTCGTAACCGTGATCCGTGAGTCGAGCTCGTGTTAGTAAGGACCGTTATAAAAGCGATGTATCTTGGATTTCAAGGTTCCATCCTTAAAGATAATCAAGAAACTGAAAGAGGGTCATTTATCGCGTCATCGATCCCTCATCTATTTTTATTTCCGTCGATGTAAAGATAATACCTATGATAGCAAGAGGCTTGTGCCCTCTCACATATAGTAACGGTTATTCGATTCGGTACGTCTGATACTCGCGCGATATCGTGATTCCCACAGTGTGAAACAAACTCTAAGTTTATGGACGGCTTTTAACGAGGCTCACGACCTCCGTTCAGCGCTTCGCTTTCTCCACCGCGAAATATTGGCCATTAACTTGCGAATGCACGACCGTCCAGTCCCTTGTACCAAACGTTTTTGTCCATTTTCCCAACCGCGTGTCTACAGCACGCGTTTAGTCACTAAATCGTTTCAAATAAAAATTTTCGAAAGCCATTCAGACGTTATTTTGTCAAATTTATGGCATAACAATATGTGCGCGAAATTTTTGTGAATCGAAGAAAAATTGACTCAATCTATATTGATATCAGAAATATCTCATTGTCAGTTGGATGTGAAAGATTGAAATGATGGTTGTGGGAAATGACGCAAACGGTATGTTGATTTTAAATAGCTGTACTCGCGGCTACTCATAGCTATGAATTCTTATGAACTACTGACAGACAGCATATGTGCACGACATATATACTGAGAGCCAACGCGTTCCCAGACGTGGGAAAGATAGCGCACCGCAAACCTATAACGCTGTCGTTGACACGTAATAGAGAGCTCACTGGAGCTGATGTCCAATATACCATACCGTCCGTACCGTCCAATATCCAATAGGAAAATTTTATTTGTAAGAAGAAAAATATCGCTAGCTAAAATTCCCGAAATATAATTTCTTTTATTAAATATTGAATCTTATAACGAATTGAACGCAAATCAATCTGTGGTATATAGAATATAAAAAGCGGTACCATGGGGCAAAATCGCAGTAATCAAGTATCGATTAAGGTTGTTGGAGGAACAATTTGCCAGTCATCAATATCCATTTGTAACTGGCATGACGGGAAACTGTTTGAGATATGAGAAAGGAAAATTATAAATTACTTGGCTCCTCAATAAGTCTTAATGTAATTTGACATTTAACTTATTAATAAATCACGCACTATACACAAAAACTCGAAAGCAACTTGATCAGCTTGGACTATTGATAACATTACGATGAATCTTTCAACATCCATTCAGGTCTAAAGTGATGAAATATCTTTTCCTACAACCGTTCGCGACAGTGAGGTGCATATTGATCCCTGCTCTATCTCCCTCTAACGCAACGTCTCTTTTCCCACCTTCCCTTCGTTTCTCTCAATCGTATACCCCCCACAGGCGGCCTATCCCTCGCGCTTGACGTCGACACGGACGACGACAAAAACTCCTAATTGTACAAAGAAGGCACGAATAGCATGCCGGCTTGGCAGAGATAATCGGGAAATACGTGGCTGAGGCACGCGAGAATTTCGTTTGCCTCGTGCTTCGAAGGAAATAAATTCACTTCGTGGTTGGAGATATTTGCCGCGCGATGATTAAACGCGGCATGCCGACAACGTGGTGAATTATGCGGTGCATTTTATACAAAAAGCGAGGAAAAAATTTAATAATGGGAGATTTAGCGATTCGTCGTGGTAAAAAGGGATGTTTACATTTTTTACAGAAGTACATTTTGCATTTGCAAAGAGAATCGTCGTTGGCACTTAGAAAGTACTTAAAATACATTTACCTCGATTCTTTGAAAATTTATATGAGTAATACACAAGTACCAATTTGCGTATTTACATTGTTCGAGAAAAAGAAACAATTTGCAAATGTAATTATATTACGATTAAATCATTGTATGACACGCAATATCGCAATGTAAAACATATCTGGCAGGACCTATTCCATTACACATATCTGTTTGTCACGGAATTCTCAAATAATGTTGGGTGAACCGACGTAGTTGCATTTATGCATTTTTAAGTAAATCGTCGTGAGAAGAAAAAGACTGCATTCTAGAACATCCATATCGCGTATAATATCGCTTTAAAAATACTTCGACATTTCTTTCTACATAACCACATCAAATTTTGAAGGATTTCAAGTATTGGAAAGTTTAGATTATAATATCTATATCATCACTTCAATATGTCGCTTAAAAAATGTTTCGACATTTCTTTCTATCTGCGTCCAGTTTTAAAAAGTAATTTTTATTTTTTCTATAACCACATTTTACCGGAATGTTTGGTTTAAGTAGCAACGACGCGCGGCTTATTGCTTCCAGTTAAGATTTTGAAAGTAGAAAGTAGCACCCAGCGACTTTCCGTGAAGTATGCGTGGCTCTCGATCGCTATGTTTGAGGTCTAGCACGTGCGTCATTTCCGGTTGACCGTTGTCACGCGCCTTAGCGTATTTCCGACCTTGCGAGTGGTTTTCGTTCACGTTCAATGTAGTAGTACATGGAAGTAGGTGGAAGAGGTGGAAGTAACGTGTCCGTGACACCCCATCAGCGTCGCGTCCGTGACACTTTGCAGCTGATTTGCTGTCCGTCACCCTGTCTTATCTGCCTTGGTATCCTATTATTAGAGTACTGAATAAGTTTCCTTTTAAGTGGACATTAAGCGGGCCATGTGCAAAAAAATCTGTCCATATATGATAAGATTGAGTTGCTTCGAAAGATCCTCTTACAAAATTTTAATTTTTCTATGTTATGCGTAACGTTTGAATAATCGAAAGAGAGAAGCTTTCTTTTCTTGAATATTAAAATATTATTTTACAAAAATATTGATATAGTTTTTAAACAAGTTGTTCAAGAGCTCATGCAAGATAATATCGATTTCAATAAAATAAGTATAGCAAGCGTGATGAATCATGATTACTCGCCTTCCGGTGCATTATGTCAACATCGGAATTAACTGACTGCCTCCTCTACCACATTTGTATCATGCATTATCTTTGTCGGTGTGTATCGTCATTTCCTCTTCTCTCGTAAAGTTTCTATCAGCAAGAATTATTTATGAGGCTGGTAACAAAAGTATTAGCTAGGGATAATATAAAAATGAGAGATTCTCAGGTAAATGCCCTCGACTTGGCTTTGTCTCGTGCCGAGACTATAAGGGTGAGATAAATTCTTGTTCGAAATCCCATTTTGTACCATTTTACGCATTAGCTTACGAACGGCAGGTGGTTATAGTCGATATAGCGCGACAGAAATCCGATATTTCCTTTGTTTCAGTCACAAGCTAGGAAGGTATATCAAAGGTACAAATGTGTGAAACGCATTCTGGTTCACGAACGGGCTCCGAATCCGTAAATAAGTGAGAACGTGATCGTGCATAGAATATCGTGCAGCGGACAAGCCGACGAGTCTCGGAAAAAATTCCAAGCTTAAACGTAGGCAAACAACGTTGGGAACAAAATAAACGTCCCGAGGCTGTCCTTACAGCGGCGGTTTTAAAAATGAGGCCGTCTTACGAGCCCACAAAATAACGGCGGCAACAGATATTTCGTACGTAAAATGTGTTTTCTCGTTTGCTAATTTTGCAAAACATATAAATATAAGATGTGTGCTATCATCTCGTTTCTCCATGTTCTTGTTACGAGCGCACTCAGGAAAATATTCAGTGTATCGTAAATCCAACGAACGTTTTATTCACACAAAGAGACTAAAGAAAGGCACTCGTTTCGAATGTGCACTCGGGAGATTCTAACTAAGTAGCTTGCGTGCTTCGCCATTTTTGCCCCTTGCAAAACCTGTTGCACGACCTTGTTCGATTTGTGCACCGATGGCCTTCCCTTTCTTCCCTTTTAATCGCCACTCAATGTCCTCATGTCTATTTTTAAACAATTATATATATATCTCTATCTTTTTAAGCTCTGCTGGAGTCTAACTGCCTTCCGTTATCTGTTTCGCGATAATATTTATGTCACAAAAATGTGTGATGCGGGTATTTACAATGCACCAGGATGGAAAAAGCTACTGCAAAAGCTATTTATAATGTTCACTATTCGGAAAATTATGATATAAATAGCGCAAACCGCGCTTCGCGATAATTAATAGAGCGTGATTAATTAAACGAGAGTACTTTAATTGCTAATGGCCGGACAACTAAATTATAACAGCGAGATAAATCAGCGATAATAATGAAATGCATGTTGCTCTTAGATAATCGCTATACCGACGTCACGCACGTCTCGCGTGACAAACTCTCCACGCCGTTATCGATCGTTTGTCAAAACGGATTTGTACATTTCTAAACATTACTAAATATACATAGAATTTAAACAAGAAATTAAAAACAATTTTTAAAAAATAAAACACTTTGAAATGTAAATGTTTATCTATATATATTCGAATAAAAATGAATGACTGAATACTCGATTTTCAATCTTCATGCGCAAAGATTCGAATTAAATGTCAAGGAAAATTAAAAAAAAAATAATGTTTATTATAAATAACTTTTTTGTTCTTTTTCTTACAATATATTGTCTAGATTTATTTTACTATTTTAGTTGACTATTCACGGATCTCCGG
Organism: Temnothorax nylanderi; assembly: GCF_030848795.1. Classification (NCBI taxonomy): domain Eukaryota; kingdom Metazoa; phylum Arthropoda; class Insecta; order Hymenoptera; family Formicidae; genus Temnothorax; species Temnothorax nylanderi. The sequence goes on along the minus strand of NW_027249092.1, from coordinate 1,244,910 downwards.
AAAAATTCGTATACTATTTTAGTTGACTATTCACGGATCTCCGGAAAAATTCGTATAATTTAAAATCCGAGCAAAAGAATTATTCGACCGTTCGGAAAATTTCGAGCGCTACAACGTATTCTGCCGAGTGTGATGCGGCATTTTAGAATGTACAGCGAATATTCTATTGTATTCGCTCTGCCAGTAAATTGCTCACGGATGCGTATTGTACGTCTACATTTGATCGACCACAAATCGACCCACATTCCGGTGTATCGTCCGCGAACAAGCGCAGCGTTTCTTGCGCCAGCACGTAAACAAGCAAAGCTGTAAATTTATAGCCGGACGTTGCATTAACGCTTCTCTGCTGATTATGTAACTTTTACAGCATGTAACGTGCGTCACGTGATCATCCGTTACATTGTCCGCGTCATTGACGAAGCGTGGCACTGAAACGGCCGTTTGGGACGCAACAGGAAGAAAAAAAACGGTCGGTAATGACCGTAATGCAATTACCGCGTAATTGGGAACGGAATCATTACGATAATTTTCCACTGACGTGTTGTCGAGATCCGCCTGCGAGCAAATCGGAAACGCGACGGGACTGTTAAACAGAAATACCGTCTCGGTCGCGCAATGCGCGGCGTTAAAATCTCTCGTTCGCCATTGCAGTCATCGCATTTCCACAACGTGAACGACATAGCAAATCGACGAGCTTGACATTTTTTATTCCCGTCGGAATAGCTTTTATATTTTTAGCACACAAGCTATTTACAATTGCCGGATATTTTTATCGTTGAATTTGAAACTAATACTCGAAACGATAAGTCGGTGACTATGCGATTATACGAGCGTCGACGAAAAATCCTTATCAACCAGGCGCTCGTAACATTCCGAGCAGCGATAACGTTACTTATGTTTAGCTATCGCATTCGATAATCTGTTTTCAGTATTATTTCTTCTTGCACTCATGTGACAACGAAAATACAGCGTCTTTTAAAACGGTAGAAATGTTAGCCTCGATGAACGCAGCGAAAAATGTGCTTCTGGAAAACAACGGCGAAATAATATTGTCCAATGAGCAATATGTCACGTACATGTTAAAAACAAACGACGTATTTTACGATAATGTGTTCGGCCAATTTTTTCTTTCCAAAGAAATGATAAATGCGGCGTGTCATATCGAGCGTAATATAACGCTTCATTAATTGCTTGGCAAATCGCTTTGACGTTTTTTGTAGGAACAACTAAAAGATCCGGTCGAGAAAAGACCGGTTGTGAAAACGTTTCCATGTTAAACAGAAATTGAAAAATATTTCGCCGTCGTTCAACATACTCCGCGTTTTATTAATCATTATAGATTTAATTTGTTAATTAATTTTTTTTCTTTCTCAAAATTTAACAAAAATAAACATGAAAAGATACACGTTGATATATATGTGTAATGCGACCATGTTTCTGCACCCTAAAATAATTAACAATTGCAATTGTTTGTCAGCAAGTAATTGCTGGACATATGTTTGCAATTATAGATTGAAGATGAGCCACGATGCATCAGGTGAATGGTATGCTAATCGCATTGTACTCTTACATGTATATAAATGTTATGCAAATGCATCATTGCTGCATGTGAAATGTATTTTTTTTGGTTCTTGAAGTTTTCATCGACAACAGAGATGCACACTAAGTAAAGAAATCACTTATTATAATTATTAATAGCTAGCGAATGCAGAAATGTTGTTTTCCCGTAATAGCTGGCATTGTTAGAATTTCATTCCACTAAAGGAATTTACTACCTCAAGCTTATCTGCGAGTACTAATAGTTTCCGAGAGAAACATCAACTACAACTGTCGTGAAATAAAAAAGTAATTTACACGAAGCGGACAATTATATCTGCCAAAAAATTACTGCAATTCGTCGAATCTATCAGTTATATAACGAAGGAGTTGCATTTATCTGGTAAAATCAGCCTCTGGCGAAGATTTATCTCGAGCCGCTTACAATTAGTTATTCATAGCTGCGATTCTCTTGATTGTTGCTATCAAAGAAAAAAGATATGATAGCATCGAAGATGCATCTGGCAATAACATGGCATTTGCATAAATTCCATCTTCGTCCCGATCCGATATTTTTCATAGTAACAATTCGACGTGCACCTGCCGGTGCGCATTCAGTACACCGTAGGATAAACCTAGATAAGATCCGCGTACACTTAACGATCTCGCTTCCTGTTTACCAAATGCCTGCGGCTTCTCGACGGTAATTCGAGTCTTTGCGCGGCCACGGCGAATCGCTGTGAAAAAGTATTTACCTGCGCGCGAGGTGATTGATGATTGCGTAACTCGAGATACAGACGTTGTAGGTGATCGTTAGGTCGCTCGCCAGGCTTGGATGCCTCTACCTACGTACCGAAAGTCTAGAGAGTGCAATATCTCACACAGTGATAATATCCTATCGGATTTATTTGCGTTAGCATGATCGTGGCGATTCTCTCTCCAAATGCGAAACAAAGGAGCATAGTATTGTGCGCTTCTTTTCTAAAAAGGACAACCATTGTATAAACCATGTAAAATAAGAAGTTTCAATGTTTAAATAAAGCCAAATAGAGATAATAAAAATATTTGAAGGGCATCGTAAAAACATCTGAGAAATGCTCTGAGTTTTTTTGAGACTTCAGTTGTGGTTATCAAAAGAGAGTTGGTGAACTTTTAACTTTCTGGCGACAGCAACTGGCAATCGGCAACCGAAAATAGCACTTTTTAACCAGTAATTGCAGCTATCCTTCGCGACTGACGACGGCTACGCGACGGTGCGTTTGCGACATATTGGCTGCGTTCGGTTTGGGTGCTTTCGTGCTGTGAAAGCATCACTCCATCTTTTTTCAACATATAATGAGCAATTAAGATAGACTGACGCTTTCAGCACGAAAGCGCCCAAAGCAAACGCAGCCATTGTAGAATGGCCTTTATTCGCACGGTCGTAATATTACTTAAACGATTTTTTGCGAATTATTTATTCGAATGAGTTGATGCGAAAATATGCAGCCGCTTGCGGCGCCCGTCGGTCGCGATCGTTTCTTACATTTTAAAATCAGATATCTGTCAAAATGACGTTTTAAAAATTTTAAACGGACAGCGCGATAATTATTTACTTGAAGTATTGATATTCTTGGACACTGCTTTAACATGTATATGTTACAGATCAACGCAGGGATACAACTCCGCTGTTGCGCATCGGCCGGTGAGTTTTTTATTTCCATGTCGAGATAATGGATTTGTAAAAATTATATTATTAACGTAAGTAAAATATATGTATGAGAAATAAGATATAAAAGAGTTATGAACAGTATATGGATAGACTCTAGAATCTAAAATGTATTTTTATAATTTATGTAAATAAAAGTAAGGATAGGCTGACTAGAGACACGGGTGTGCTCGGTGTACCTAGTCAATCTCCCACTCCATCCTTACCTCTCATGTTGCCGAGAAGCCGTGGCCCCAGTAGTATCACTGGATAGGACTTTGATGCGTTTAATCGAGAAAGGAATACACTTCGCTGTAACTTGGTCATTGCAAACTCATTTGGACATAAACGCGTGCTCTCGGCTATCCATGACGCATTTATGTGCCGCGCAACTTTTGACTTTGCCTAATTAAGGCTTGCGTCATCGTTCTCGTGATTATATTACTCTTAGGGCGAGCGAACACAAAAGTTTGGCGTTTAACTTTTCAGCGTTACGAATCATTGTAAAATTGTACACTCACATGTATTTGTAATAATTAACTTATTTTTAATGATCGAATCCGTTTGTTATGTAAAATAATTGAAGATTATCTAAGATTTTATTTTTAATATATAAAGAATTATTAATTATTGAGATTACTGAACGATCTAACTAAAATAACAATATAGTATCTAATACTTTGCATCATTAATGAGCAATCATGATATAAATTGCAATTTGTATTGTAAAGCTGTTTAGAAACAATTATCGCCGATCTTTTAGAAAATTTTATACGTTTTGAATATAAATTAAAAGTAATTAATGTATCCGGGATTTGTTGATTCGCATGATAAATGAACGCTTCTCGGACACGATATCGCGATTTCTATTTTTACATCCGGATGGCCGTTTTGAATAAATGTGTCTGCGAATTTGTAAAAGTTCAGTCGTGACCTTTAATTAAAATTCATAAAAAATTAACTCCTATGTATTTCGAGGAGACTTTTTAATTAATAACGACGTGTGAGTTTGACAAATAATACAATAATGCATGAGGGAACTATTGCAGTGCTTTACGGTAAGTAACTCTAACTTTTAATTGCCAATGGATTGATCTATGATTTATCTATCTATGTAAATATTAACATCTGCAAAGATATATGCGACCATACCGACAATATTCTATGGATTATTTGTTAATTGCATTTGCTAATACGATAATTTCATTTCAATGATGTATTTTGCTACATGTTTTAGCTATAATTATAATTAGCGAAATTGGGCTTTAGAAATAACAGGGAAACGTAACAATATTTGTGTACCGATATAAAACCGTTTTGATTCGCTCTAAATCAACACACCACAATTAAACGAACTCAATCGCGTGAACTTCTTATGTCTGCACATAAATTTCTGCAATGCGTATTTTTACGTTTTTTGATATTTCTGTCAGATATTGAATCATACTACGTCTTACGATACGATAGTATTAATGTATATTAATGCAAAAAATTGAGAAAAAGCATTCTTTTCATCGTAAACATGGAGAAAAGGAATTTTGTTATCGCAGCGAAAAATCGCTGCTACTGCATATCTGACGTGAAAGCGGCCAAAGATCGTTATCATTACTAATTATTCGATATTACAACAGAACCTCGTTTTGTTAGTTTTGTAAAAAAAAATTTACTAAATGTATTTTTTATTGTCACAGCACTGTGGCCGATTTGCAGATAAAATAAGAATTAAAATATTATTATAAGATAATTTTGCAAATTTAGTGAAATTATTTTTCCAGTAAATTAGTACTCATAATCAAATTTTTTGCTATTTATACAATAATTGGCAAAATTGATTGCAACAGTAAAGTATGCTGCGCTAACTTTCTTTTTTCGTGTAACCAAAAATTTTGCTCACGTTTTACAGAAGTCTTATCAATACAATTACGCAACCGTTACTTTCTTGAACCGTTACTTTCTTGAACATTGTGAAAATTGAATGTATACACAACCAATAAGAGATCTATGTAAAATTAACTGCCTATCGTATAAACATCATTTATCTTTGCAACAAGGTAAACTCGAAGATTTTCTGTATAAATCGCAGTTACTACACATCGACGCGTATAGGATAAATCAACGTAGGATGAAGCAGGATGTAAGGTACAACTCGCTTTAATTAAGACGCGATCTTGAAAAAAAAAAAAACACAACAACGTTGCATCTGCAATCCTTGAACACAAAAGAGATGCCACCGACAGCAGAATGACGTCAAGCGTATGGTTTTCTCAATAGCGCGATGTACAATTTATCCAAATGCATTCGGACGGATGCGTGCAACAATGAGAAAGAACGAGGAGAGAAAGCAGGAGTGAAACTGCAAGTGTATTCACGCGGATGCGACCAAGAGGCAGAGGGATGAGTCGGGATGCGCCAAAAAAGCCACCAAGCTGTCTCTTTTCTTTTATACCCAACGACGTCAGAGAGCCGTGTGCGTAGTACACCATCACGCGTATTTTTGTCCCTTATTCCGGGTCTTTTTTACACGACGCGCGAGAAAACGAATGAACAAACGGATTAAACGCGTGAGTAAAATCGCGGATGTTTATTTGCACTGAAAAGCTTTAGAGAACCATCGAGATAATTGCTAAGAGTTGACATATTAATTATCTATATGGCGATGATAGCAAAAATATAACAAATTATTTAATTACGTAAATAATTATCTATAAAAGGAAACCGCGCGGAAAATCCGAAATATGATATATGGAGTTAAGCGGAAAATTTATATTAATAAATCTAGTTTGCAAATTATTTCTACAATTAATGTACATGATTTTGACAGCACAATCTACGAGTGTTTAATAATAGAGACAGAGAAAATTAATATAACAGTTGCGGTTCAATAAAGAATAGATTATATAAAAAGATAATTTAAAAAGAGAAATCTCACAATACAATGTCAAATCCAATATTCAAGAAAATATCGGAATCGTTACTTACGTAAACGTTTACTAAGAATTAGAACTAGGAAGATTGAAGTGAAGATCGAGCAAAGTTAAACTAATGAGAAAAATCTTTTAATATTATTGATTTTAATATTTTATATAATAAATAATATTAGAAATATATGTATGTAAAATTTATATTCTTTGTTTTTTAAGATTTACAACAAAAATGGAAAGATCATAAACTCTGCGGATTAGAATAAATTGTTCAAATCTTTTATTTTAGACTTGAAATATGTATGTAAATGTTACGTGTTTACTTTCTTATACATTTATCTAATTAGATTGAATTGAAACCTTTCAGCTTTTAACTCAATTACGAAGAAAGTTGGGGAAAGTGAGATCTGTGTGTGTGTGTGTGTGTGTTTCTATGCTATAAAAATCTAATTCCATCAATCTGTTATCATCTGTAATATTTTTGTATTATCGAGTATAATCCGAGTATGGCTAACATGTGTATTATACATAATTTCAATAATCCTGTTTTTTTTGTGCTTGTGGATTGCTTCAATTTTAATTCTTACACGCCATTCACGATAGCTAGACGCGATTGAAGGCCTCGGATATGGCTTAGACGAGTGAACGGTGATTCATTTCTCCCGTCTGCTCTATTTTCGTAACATGTGCAGCCGTATTTTCCCAGGCTAGTCCAGGATATAGTCGCACATCCGGATGAACCGTAGTCGTTTGACACTCAGCAGAGCACCACGTGCGGCTTGTCCTTGCCTTTGCGAGACGCCGTTTCCGGTAAGCCGCAACCGTGACGGAATAAAGAAATTATTAAGCTTACTATCTTCGGCTTATTTCGAGTGTCGTTTTAAACTTTAATAGATTAAATCATTATTATTCTTAACGCTTCAGATATTTACGATAATTAATATTTACAGACTTTTATCTTTATTTAGTAGTAATTACATATTAGACTTGGTTGCAATAATAATTGCAATAAATGTTATATTATTAACTACACTGTCTTAATTGTTTATTTAATATTCCAATAACTCATTATATAAACTATTAACTACTAAGCAATTTATAACGCGAGTATTTTAAATAGCGTTATTTTTATTCCGAATAATTGCATACAATTGTGTTTAATCGAGATATGTATGCATGAAGTTTTCATAGAAAGCACGCACGTTGCGTTCCTTGTAATATTTAAACGAGCCAATATTTCGATCTCTACTCAGTCAAAACAAATATCCGATAACTGCATATTCATTCGAAATTCGGAATAAAACTCGGATGAAACTGGCTTTATAAATGTCGACGAGAACTTCCATAGTATAGGAAAACCATCGGAGACGATTTTTTGTTTGCGATGGACTAACCAACGATGTGCTCGCGTGTCAACGTAACTTATCGCATATGTAGCGTAACGTCCGACTTAAAAATGACGACGCCGGCTATTTGCGAGACATTCGGCGAACAGGGTCTCCGCGGTAAGAGTTTAATATAGCGCGGTCATGAGCCTCGAATTCTGGGCCAATAATGTCATGATTTTGTCGCACCCACTCTTCTTTCCTAGAAACACGCAAAAAACAGAAGAATTGAATCGAATCGTATCATACGAGTTAAATTATTACCTAAAAAGAAATATAATTCTTATTAGTTTTATTATATTTATTTCTAATTTATAGGGTACACGCCTTATTGTGCACTTGTATGTCGTAAAATAAAATAAAATAATATATATGTATAGCAAAAAATAAAATAATTTAATAAAACGTAAGAAATTATAAAGTTTATTCATCTATTTATATCTATCTGCAAAAGGATATCGGTATAGCGGAAACCCATTGTGATTCTACCCAGTAGTTTAGAAAATTTTAACTCTCTCAGCGGAAGAGCGGATGTAAATTTTGCGAACGATGGATGAACGTTGATGTAAAATAAACGAGCATTCGGTGTACTTGACCGTGTTGCAAAAATAATGTAGAGTACCACGCAAAGCGGATTTATGAACAGAAAGCTTAGTGGAACTGGAAATAGCATTGGAAGAATTAAAACCTACTGTAAATTTGATTCAATTTTGTTCTGTGTATTCTAATTTTATATCTTACTACATAATGTTATGCTAATTCAATAGCTATGCTAATTAAACTTACGATTGATAAGATTCCTAATTAATACTTTATCACAAGAAAAGGATTAATAGTTTCTCTATGTCACGTAAGCTCGATTTCTCATACTTTTGCGAAATTGACTGCATTTCGAAATATCGCTAACAATTTGTTACTTCTTTTATGATTTATTTGATTAATTACTCGATTTACAAAATTACTGGCTTTTAATTAACGAGTGTCTAAATGGAAAGTATTTCTTTCGCAAAATGCATATATATATATATACACGATATGATGATATCAATGCTGGGGGCCATATGTTGCATGAATATATCTTTTATATATTACATCATATCTTTTTCATGGGTACTTATCACTTTGCATGACTCACTCTGTGATCAAATAAAACAACACCATTTGATGTTACATAAATGATTTGTATGTTTCTCGATATATAGCTAAATATAAACGTAGACAAATTTTTTTTTATTTTTCATTCTACCAGAAATTATGTCCAATTAGTTTTGCAATCAGAATATCTATTGTATTTTTCCAATGGTGATATCGGTGAGACAGACATCAAGATTAATGACAAAGCGATGATCAATTTTTCTAATAGATAATAGAGGATGTTCCATGGCAATGAAATTGATATCACATCGATTTCGCGTAGAACAGTATCATATAACGGTCGTTAAATGGGCGTTGACTTCCTTTTGTTACATAGAACATTTAGACGGATCATTTTGTCCATTATGAACTTCATTAGATATGACGCGACGTACTTTCGCCAAACTTTCCTTTAGTCAATAAACCGTAACTCATAGCTATAATAAACCGTGATCCTCTTTCTTCCCCGTATTGAATCAACAAATAATTGAATCTATATACAATCTTGAAGCAATCTCTGCATTATATTTTCTATAAAGTTTTATAAATATAATAATATCGAATGTACAATCTAAAGAAACAAAATATATTATTCAATGTAATACTTTTCAAAACGTGATCATAAATATCTAATAAAAAATTTAAAAATTAATATCTTTTTACACAGGTAAATGCATAGCGTTGTGGTTATCACGTGAACGCATTATCTCGTATTATTTCGAAAAATGACATTCTCGTAACGCATAACGCTCCGTTCGTCTGTTGTATAATGAAATCACTAGCTCCCGGAGAGATAATAAAAACTCATTTACGTAATTCCCGCACTCTGCAGTGCATTAAATATTTAAATTACCCGGAAAGGTAGATCCTCTCTCGCCGAGAGGGAGGAAAATCTCGTAATCCGCGGTCTAACCATCGGCAAACGATCCCGACAACTAATCATTTCGATTATCTACGGCAGACACTTAAGCCTCTTTAATCCGCTACTGCTGGTGTCCGACTGAATGTGTCGTGCTTGCGCAAAAACGAATAAAATATTGAAATTTGTTCCGTTCGAGTTGAAAACATTAATTTAACGCTAGAGAGAGAAAATAAGTTATTATTACATCTGAGAGTTTCTTCTTTAAAGAAATACGTATGCAGTAGACACATATATTCTAATGACACTAATACGATTGGATATTCGCCGTACTGACGGATACAGGAGTCAGTAGACACATCGGCATTCGAAGTAAGCAATGTATTCGCGGTTGAGAAAGCCAGGCGGTGTTTCGCAATGTCAAGATACGATTCGATCGAGCAAAGAAGACTGGATGTCGGTCACGTTCCCCTTCACCAATCAGTTGACCAGAACTCAAACTCTGACTCCAATCTGTCGCAAAAGTACATAATCTCTTCGCCGATATTAATATATTTCTTCGCTTATTTCCGAGTATACATTCAGATTTCTAAGTCTCTTTCTTTTGACGGAAATCTCAGTGAACAGTGGATCTATTCTGTAACTCTTAACGATAGTTTCGTTATCGTTATATTTGCGTTGCGCAGATATTATATATATGGTAAAGAAGCTGCGCAACGACAATATAATGAAACTGTCGTTAAGAGTTACAGAATAGGCCCACACATGAATCTAACGATTTAGTGTAGATTCCTTATGTTCCTTACCTATTTGTTATTCATTTGTATTGATCCAAAATATTGTATCAAACATATTTATAAATTTTATATTATTCACATATGGTATAGATTAATCAAGAAACAAGAAATTTGAAAGTGAACTTTTAATTTGTGCTGACTTTTATATAAAGTTGTTTATTCAGCATGTTAAGCTTAATATCGGATTCATAAATTTAAATTTGCAAGTTTATGCAATACGCTTCTATACGTCATCGCCTCTAGATTGCCTCAAGTACGTACGTTTCAGTGTAAAAGGACATTCTCCGGAGTGGAATGTCCTAGATCGAGATCATTATTTAACCGCTCTATATGCCCCAGTGATAGTAAGAATAGAAGTTCAGTGAAATAATGCAAGGACGATAAATCTCCATCATTTTCACACTAAGACAAAGAAGAATTAAGACGAAGTGCATTCAAAATGAATTAGTGCATAAATAAGTGATAGAAAGTAATAGTATAACTGTAATTCTTGAGTACTCCATACAAATTGTGAAACGCTCAAATAACTGTAATTGTTAAATATTAGCCTGACAAATTTTGAATTAAAAATTTTATTATTTATAGGGAAATTTAAAATAACGAAAATTTGAGTTAAATATTAATAACGATACATCTTTCGAAAGCATCAGAAAAAAGAAACAATTTTATAATTTCACAAACATGTACGCATGTTACCAATGCGCGTCCTTCGCGCTAATACCCACGTCTCTAGCGTAAAACAATACTCTATCGACATGTCCCATATCCATGTGGTTATCGGCACTCACCTCGGTTAAAAGAATCAACAGCAGCAGAAGGATGCTGCTGAATTTGGATACTGGTTGTGGAGAGAAGACTTTACGGTCCGTCATCTTCGATGAGTGCGAAATCTACCAACGTCGAAACCTCCTTGTTCTCGGAGCAATCGCTCTTGGTCCACCCTTCACCCAGACACTCACTGACACCTCACGGAATATAACACCCACGAAGACACCTTCGGCGTCCAGTTAAGTAACGAGGAATGCGCGAGGAATGTGCGTGTCACATCGATCGATCGACGGCACTAGGACTTACTTCTTCGAGTCGCGCCGTGCGTGTGGTATCACAAGAAATCGCGTGTCCCACTCCGGGTACCTCGCGGTAACACCTGTTCGGTTGTTTGACAGCTACGCCGGTACCGGAGGTAGTGACGGCGACGATGGCGGAGGAGCCGAGGGATCGCGGTGGCAGGAAGGTCGGCTGCTGCCATATCAGTCGGCGAGCCGCGTGTCGCCGAGCCTTCTGCTTGACTGAAGCTAACGCGTTATCACGAATCCAAAACACCAGGAAACGATGACTCGGTTAATGCGCGACTCTCGCACGTCGCTGCTCTTGGTTCTCAGGCTCCCCTCCTCGGGTCTGGCACATCCGCTGTGTCAGGTGCATCAGAGTTATGTAAATTTCCCGGAATAAAAAAAATTAATGGATCATTTTCCTGCAGTGTCTTAGCGCTCGTTATCCATTAAATTCTGCTTCAACAAATCGCACAGTCCTCGTGCCGGATTGAAGTAGGTCGATTTAGTTTCGAGCATTCAATTTTGTTCTTTTTTTTTTTTAAATCTAGATGTGGAATGCTTCTTGCATTAATTTGATTGTTGCGCAATGTTTCTTTCATATAAAATTACTTTAGAAAACGGAAGCTTAATTGGTACAGACATCTAATATAATTTTCATTACTTTATTACAGCTGCTTTTCACATTTTGACATCTATCTGACGTTGAAAATGTATGTCAACGACCGGTACATATACATAGACGACTATGCTAACAAAGAAAGTATAATAGGCGTGCCTCTCTACTTTATCTCTCGCACATATCGTGTCTTTTTGTTCTGCCTTTCTTCATGTTGTTCTTAAATAGAATACCGGTTCTTTCGCTCATCAGGCACCTTTGTCTTCCTCGATGTTATTCTTGAAGTATGTGACGTAAAGAAATCACATAATACATTAATGTAGTAACGAACCGAAGAAGAATTAGAAAATTACTTTGCTTTCTTATAAAGAAAACATATTGTGTTATTTTTACTTCTATTTTATACTCTCGTTTTTAAATACATTTCTCTCTATCGCATCTGTCTATTCATCGAACGAAAAATGCGATATCATTTCTGGACTGGATTAGTTTCCTCCCTTCGTTACTCCGCGATTTGAATGCTCCGAAGTGTGGAACGGAATAACGAACTAGGGGTTGCACCCTTCGGCGCGGTCAACGTGACAACAATGAGGTAACGAAGCAAGCTTCACAAAACATTGAAAATAGCCGAGAGATTGCTCGGTGATCGGAAACGCGTGATTTTGTCCGGAGAAAGGTCTGTGCCCGATCGATTTTTTCCTTGCACTTATCACTATACAATATACTTTGTTTTAGTTTTTTCGCGATAATATTTAATTATGTCGTTCGACGATGAGATCCTTATTTTACAAAATTTAAAAAATCTCAATAATTCCGACTTTTTTATACATCAAGCTCGTACGTGTGTTCTGCAGCCAATAGATCTCTTCTATCTTGACTTCGCTTCATCCGATGTCGCTGATGAAATACAAGTTCAACCGCACGACGGAAACTTTATATGAAATATGAGTTATGGCTGGATTAGTACTGAGCAGATTAAACCGTTCTGCGGTTTTATGCGTCCACTTACCGAGGAGACTTCCTTCCGTTACTCTATCGCAATTCACGCGCGAAAATATCACGCGTGAGAAGAACCACCGCGCGAAACGTCACAGTTAATGATACGAGGCTATCCCTGAATCATCCATCGGGACGAAAATTATGAGAAACAAGAGATTCCGAGTAGTTAAGCAGAATACAAACGCTCCGTCTTGATTAACAAAGGAGCACACACCTGAGCATTACTCCGAATCCATTGTCTCTGCCGCTCCCTAGGCCCTCATTAAGCCACCGAGGAAGGAGCTACACGCGTCATAAAAGAGAACGAAGCCCGGATTTCAAAATAAACACCGTAAAACAACACCAACTTTCTAATTAAAAGCACAAAAGGAGAGTCTCTCTTATCCGAGGTCACCACCCTAGGGTGTCAATCAGAAACCAGGCCACTGACCGCGCTTCTTCACCCGCCCCGATCACGATTCCTCGACGAGAAAGAGAGCGACATCCCTTAAACGCGCGATCTCGTTCATCAGCGGAGTCGCCGATCCAGCTAGACGTCCGCCTGTCACCTCTGTCATCCTGCGATCCCGGTGAATCCGACTGGGAAACGTCTCAGGAGGTGCGCCAATGCGCCGGTCGCCGCGTGTCAACGTGTCGTGCTCCGAAAACGGACGGAGGCGCGACGGCGAGGAAGGGCCGGGAAATGGGCAGCAAACGAAGCGTTCAGCGTGCTCTCGTACGGCTGTAGGTGCGCACGGTCGACTGGCGCGCTTTCATGACGCCTCACCCGGTGCGGGCCGACCACCAGGGCCAACGGGACCTCGGTTGTTCTCTCGACACTCCACTCGTGGCTACGACCGAGGCAGCGCCAGGCTAAGCCGCTCTTCGCCTTCGCCCCTCACCCCTGCCACCCCGTCCGGCAACCTGGCTGTCTTTCCATTCCGATTCTGGCTCTCTCTCCTACCCACGTCGTCCGTCTCCCTCGCTCCTCCGACCTGGCCTGCTCCGGCTGGTTATCCAACGCAGCCGCCATCACTACTGCATCCGCTGCCTCAACTCCCACCAACTGACGGTCTGCCTTTCCCTTCTAGTTATCGCTCCCTCTCGCTCGCTCTTGTTGCATACATTGTATAAATGTACCTGGTATATGTTATGTACAAACAAGAATGATTCAGTTGTGTGCGAGGAAGCCCAGTAGCGTAGCTACATGACACGAATTAATACATATTGTGAGCAAAACAATTAAGTTCGATTAATCGTGAATGTGTTCTTTTTTATTTTTATAGTGCAATCTTGATACGAATAATCCATAGTATTTACTATGGATGCATCTAATTTCATCTTTTGAAATACTTTGTTAGCAACCTACTAAAAATGGTAGGTATCTATAAAATCTATAAAAATAGTATCTGTAAAATATGCAAATATCATATAATGGGAACGCTAAAGTAGATAGACAACGCTTCCTTTTAAGAAACTTTTCTTAAAACAGTGAGAAGCAATGTTGTTTCAAAGGAGAGTATTGTAGAAGAATATACGTCGTTGTCACCTTGTTAATAACTACAAAATTATTCTAGTCGCATCCATTTTTTAAATTTATTTTATTCCAGCTTATATATATTTCTTTACACTTCTTGTCATATCTTTTCTTTTATTGGTCTCTCAAATGCTAGAATCTATTTAAATTGGCATCTAAAATATATTTATAAAAAGAAGATATATTAGAAAAATATTTTTAATTCAAATAAAATTAAAAATGCAGTTCTCATACACTCTCTCTTCATGCTTTAATTAAGAATTTAAATTCTGTATAGAACTATTATAACTGATATGTTTAGAAATAATTAGATACAATTTCATAAGAAATTTATTTATCAAAAGATTAGATTTGCTTGATGGATATGGTAAATACAGCAATCGATAGCTTCCATTTCTCAATCGCGAAACGCATTGCACGTGTCAACGTCAAACGATAGATGGGAAGGCTCTCCCATAGACCGTGTCAATTCCACGCGATGGCATTTAAATGGATGGCAACGCCTCCGCGGATCTGGAAAATCCCGAACGGCACCTGCGATTTCACAGTCATGTTGACATCGCGCATCTTCTTTTATATCTTTCTTTTCCCCGGGTAACATCATTCCCCGCCCTTCCCTGGCGCACACCCGAAGTAAGGTAAGACTAATACATTCGCATCCCCACGTTCGCTTGTGCGGACACGTCGCTCACACACGCGTAAAATAACGACTACACACATACATCTTCTGTTTCTTCCTTTCTACCGGCATCTCTTGCTACAGCCTCCTTTAACCCTCACCACACTTCGCTGTTCCCCCCGGCCTTTGCCCTCCGCAGCGTTGTTCCTGAACCGACAGTCGCCACCTGATACGTGCGCGCGTGCGCGCGCACACGTGCGTGCACACGTGCATATGCACATACACGTAGACAAATCTCTATCGGTGTATCATCTTTATTCATAGAAATTGTCGCTCTTCTACGCCTACGCAGGTATTCTGTAGCTTTGAAGTCAGAGACGTGGTTAGTATAATTAGTACCCTGCTGTAGGCAACAATAAATATTAGAATTTATAATTACGCGCGTGTTACTTCGAAAAGCCAACAGAAGACGGAAAAATCAATAACATGACAACGACTCAAGTACTTTATCTATTCTGGCGTTTTTATGTCATCTACAATGAAAGCATGAGTATTGCAAATACAGCAGCGTTTCGACAAACTTTCTATATTACGTTTTCTTAAAAATTATCTAGCATGTTGCTAATACAGCAACTTGATGAATAACAAAATAATAAGTCAGTCGACTGTCACTTAGTTGTAGCACGTAGAAAATGCGTTCTAATTTACGTCATCGGAGTCACGTTACTTTCACCGTATCCCTGACATATCTTCTGACACAAAAGTGATACTTAAATGCAAGTATAAATTTGGGAGAAAAGACGCAGCAAATTCATCCTTCTTTCCTACGTTTAATGTGTAAAAAAATTTCCATGTAGATTTAAAAAGAAGTATTAACTGCTATAAATGTAACCATGTAAATTATATTTACAAATTGTTATTAACAATAAATATGACAACGCTAATATGACGCACTTTATCAAAACTAAAAATCACTTTTTAAAAATGCATATAAATGAAATCTACATCGTGGATATGAAGAAACACAGTAAGAATCACGTAGCGAACACAGGAATCTATTTTACATTCTATTATACAATTCTGATAAATAAAATGGTTGTATTAGTGACATCTATTGTCATATTAGCGAGCAACATCATCTTCTACTATGACAATTGTTGGTTGAAGAACGCAAAAGATGAAAAAAATCTATAACTTAATTTATTTATAATCGAGATTTCTTTTTAATAGTAATAAAGTAGAATACTAATAATTCATAAATTTTTATTTTATATTTTTCTTCAACGCTTCTTCTTTAACAGCCGACGGTAAGAGATACTCGTACTTGTGATCCAGAATAAACGCGACGATCAATGAAGCGATTTCGTCATTTTCGTCAATGACAACTATAGCTATATGTTCGACTACCCACATTCAAATAAATATGCATGCCTGCGATAGTATGACGAGGGCAAACTGACGTCAGCAGCAGGTTGAGGTGTCTTTTGTCATCTTTCATCTCTCTTGGTCATGATGTCATCGTCGGCTGTTGGTCCGCAAACCTTTTAAGAAAAAGTCCTCACCAACAGCTCAAGAATTACAAGAAAAATGATCCGCACATCAATTTTTTATGCCTTTTTTTATTTTACACTAAACTATTTTACACTAATAATAAAAAAAATGAAAAAGAATATACTAAATAATTGTTATACAAATGTAATGATTAAATAAAATATATTATTGTCTAACGTCATCAACAATAATTATTGGAATAACTTTGTATTATAAAATTGTAATTTCCTTTATATCTCATTAATAGACTTTTAATTTGACTATATTTACCAGTGATATAAACTATTATAGTTTAAATATAGTATGGAAGGTAAACATAGCGCATTAATTTGTAACAGAATATTTCTTAAAGCTATATATTACATTGACGGAAGTGATTATGGATCAATTTATATTTATCTTGTGTAACTTGATATGTATCGTCATTAAAGCATTTTATAAGCTTTGTTATTACCATAAATCTTGATTTCTAGTTTAGCAGTCACAAGGTTGCATAACGTGAGCGAAAGGAAAGGATAAGCAAGAATTTATACATCCAACAGATCTAAAAGAAGAGTCTTTTGAAGTAACATTGTAATCTCGCACAAAATTTTATGCAAAAATTATATCAAATTGAAATTTGTTTAAAAAATAAGTTTATGTTTCAACAAATCTAAATATATTTGATTTTTCAAACAAATCTCAATGTAAGTAAATAATTGTTTAAATGATATTTTATTGAATCGTTATTTAGAAAATTACAAATTACGAAAAAATATTGTTTAAATTAATTTGATGAAAATTATTGCAATTATTGCAATATTATTAAGCAACATAATAATAATTTTAGAATATTGACGATAGCATTTTGTAGATATAATAATTATGTTAATCTTATTAATTGCATAATGCATCCTTGGATATAAAATTAATGCAAATTCCGTGAATACCTTGGCCAGACAATTTGTGACTTTCTTACAAAATTAATTGAGTGCACTCATATATGACAGAGATGACAATGTTCAGATTGGTAAACACAATTGTTAAACAATTTTTAATCGTATTATTATCCAATTTCACATGTTTTAAATCCAGACAAATCTTATTGAAATTTTTATTGCAATGAAAATCATCGTTGATCTGATCTTGAATTCATTAGACGTCAGGTTTCGTAATATCGATGATCTCTCGATCTTGAAGTACGACGATTGAAGGTTTCCACGGGTCGGGGACACCTAACAATTCGCGATCCATCGCGCATGCGCACGCCCTGGTCCTGTCTACCCACAACGGATTCTGGCGAGTAGCGCAGCAAGTGTATGTAACCAGTCCTGGACGGACGGTCAATCTGGTGTCTTGTGAACCGCTCGCTCGGTCAGGATTGATCGGTTGGATTCGACGCGTGAGCAAAGTCGCCGGGAAGAAAACGAGACGGAGGAAAAAAGTGATCTAACCGGTGTGCAAATTTTGGATTACCCTTTTCTCGCGAGGTAAGAATGGCCACATTTTATAACATCTCTTCAGACTTCTCTAATTGGAAATATGATCTAAATTCGTTTAGTTTTATTTAATGTATTACATTTAATGTATTTAATGTATTTAATATATTTCATTTATTCAATGTATTACGCATAGGTATTTTGTAAATATATCGATTCTGTGTTAAAAGTATTTGTCGAATTGCACGAAAATTTATGTAAATGTATAATAAATTTTTAAACATTTTTAAATTGATAGCACACAGATGGTCATACAGATGCCTTGTTTTAAATTAAATATCGTAAAAAATCAAAAACTGAAAGTATTGCGCATAAATCAGAAGAGCATTTAAATTAATAATAAAAATTATTTAAACAATCTGGACGTGAACAAATAAAGGATAATACATGGTGTAAATAAATTAAATATAATTTACTAATTGCCAGCCGGCGAATTAGCGGCGTCAGAATCGCCAATTAACATTAATTATCTTAGCATAGAAGTGCCTTTGCAATTATGTTTCTGTTTGTATTGAATTACTATTAGTGCGCTACCCGCCGCACTATCGGTCCCATGTAGCAATTAATCTTCCGTCACTGAAAATGCCTCAGTGCCTTTGAATGACTGCAAACAGCGACCGTCATTATGCCGCACATGTCATTGGTTAACACGCCATGATTCCTGATGTTACCAGGTTAAAAAAAGTTCCCTTCAACTCGATGATCGTTTGGAAATTTTCATTCCGACTCGTTATAACGCTCTTAGAATACTTAGTAGAAAATGATTTCTTTCTGAAACTGTTACATGTTGTACAAAACTTTTGTTAAATTTTCATATGTGGGACATGTCATTTTTAAAATTAATTAAAATTAAGTAATTTTATAACTCTAATCTTATATTAGAAGTGAAGATAATTAAAGATATTTCTACGTTTATCTATGAATGTTAAATGCAATGTGTGTGTATATGTGGCGGAAACTTATATTAAAAATTATTTCTGCAACGTCAAATTTAAAAATTATAACGTACAAACTTTTTACATAAACTTTAAGTTTCCACATATTTATTGTGAATTGTATATAAAATATTTTATTATTTCATTAAAGTTAAAATATAATTTTACAAAATAAGCATATTATTTTAATAGGACGTATAAGGAAATCCGATTTTATTTTATAAGAGTCTTCCATAAAACTTAAATTTTCAAATCACGCGACAATATCATATGGAGCAGTTTTTGACACTAATTACATATCCGCAATCGACTGGAACTTGTCTCTTCAAGCATACGTAATACGGTGAGCAGATGATTGGAGATAGGCGGAAGGTCAAATCCCACTTTCCGTCTCCGCGGATCTCTCAGCCATGTTAGGTGCGTTTTAAAGACCACTCAGAATAAATACCAATATGCATAATTCATGCGTCACTACGAATGCTACAACGTTCATTAAGAGCTTCGTAAGCGATGCATTATACATAAGAATAACATTCAAGAATAAATGGGAATTCTTTGACACAGTGCAATATTTTAACACAGTTGTAAATTATCTCATCTTCATTAACGTGATGTTTAATTAAGGAAAACCGACAAGAGCGAATTGTTGAGATAAAACAAAATCGTAACTCTTGAAATTGTTTCTCGTTTTCAATCTACTGTTTTTCTGATTTATCTCTATCGGCTGCGCTATTTGGCAGGCGGCATATTTTTACACGAAATTGACTTGTAAAAAAATTAATAAGACATTTGTACAACTGAAATGAAGAAAAAATGGGGACGAAAGTAGATATAAAAATGGGCGTAAAGCCAAAAACATATTGGCTCATAGCTCATAAAGCTTCTTACCGTTGGGTTGACGCGCCAAAAATACAACCGTATATTTTTTGTCACGTTTTTTTTACGATGTTAGCAAAACAATAAATTTTAGAAATTTTAATTTTATAATATTGCAAAATTTTGTTTAAAGTCGGAACTCCGTTGAGATAAAATTTCCGTAGAAAATTATTCAATTAAAATATGAAATGATATACTGTCATGTTTTTATACGTTTAAATCATTACGGAGCTGGTTAAATCACACGCAGCTGCTGAAAACAGTTAATGGCAATCACGTGCAATTTCATATTGGCACTATGCAGACGCCAAAATTCACGGTTCGTTTGTGCACGTTTGCAAAACAGCATTAACAAGCAATCGTCAAAATGCCATTAAAAATGTACTATTCACGTAAAATGCGCCGACAGAAAATCTGTTAGTCGGGGTGTAAATAACGGCATAAAGGTGGATAGGTTATATTTAAACTGGTTAAACAAAGAACGGGGAATGGCGGCGGACGAAGAAGGAGATGAGAAAGAGAGATGAGATGAGATGAGATTCCGGGCGCCAGTTGGCTGGACCGTTGCCACCCACGTGATGTCAAATGTCATCTTTAAATTTGTATGAGATTGGATTTTATATTTTTTTCTTATCTTTCATACACGTGTACACGCGTAACGTTAACCGATATAATTTATTGATGTTCCAACAAATTACTTGAAAAAGATAGTACTATTTTTAATATTTTTTTCAAATTCGTTGAATATCTTTTTACAACAAAAAATTAAAGATTAAAAAAAGACATAATCAGTAATTTAAGTAATTACATCTTATACCTCGTTTTTTAGCTTTATTTGAAAAGAAAGATTTAAGGTTCAAAATTGAAAAAAATTATATTGTATTTAGCGTATTTAGCGCTAAATTATATTTAGCGAACTATAATCATGACTTTATTATTTCTGTCAACCTCCATAGTTGACAAGAAAATTCGATATTATCTAAACTCATATGTTTACGTGTTGCATTAATCAGACTCGCCAAGACAAACTTGAAACTTTTGTACTCTTTCTTTTTCACACACATGAATGACTATACTTGTACAAAACACCAAGACTTCAGACACGCGAGAACTTCTCTTTGAATCGTGAACTTAATAATCATTCACGCACGTAATCAGCAGTAATATCACGTTTCAATTACATTCGAATTACCGATTCTACATAATACGGTGTAAGAATTTAAATCAATAGTTTCAATATCGAGTACTGTAAGATGAAAAGAAACTTTTTAGCATGACAAAAATTGTAAAATTAATTATCAAAATAAAAAATTAACTCTTCATAGAATAATCTTAAATTTGACAGAACCCATGAAAAGTATCGTAACTATAGAATTTTTTAGAATTATGTGGGAAAATCGTTTTAATCATAGAAGTATCCGAGAGAATACTGTACCTTCATATAATATTTTTATCAATATCGATTTCATAAATATTTCATAAATGTTCTCGGCACAAATATTAGAGAAAAACATTTTATAAATATTTCCAAAATTCAATGAATATCTAATAGGAGAAACTTATTCTATGAGGTTTGTGATATTCGTGTTTATAGTCGTTTGCGCAATTGTGTTGTGAATGCAAACACAGGGGACTTTCTCCCGTTGACACGGTTGTAATTCTGTATCGTTTATATGTTTTCACCATTCCATGTACGTTCAATAAAATCGGCACTATATAATCGGTGTGATGCCGCAATTAATAGTACCAGACATCAGATATCGTTGTGTAAGATATATTTGGATGTAATACGTAGGACAGTAGCGTTCGTACCGCAGCATTACAGAAACGTTGCGACGTATCAATATACCAGCAGTAACGACGTAACATAATCACGCAGTTGCAACACGATCTCTTATAGTGTTTAGAATAGTAATGCACTTCTTCGTACTCTAGTTCCTTTCTTCTCCGAGTGATTCTTATTTATTCTCCAGGAATAGAGAATTCATTCTTTAAAATAAAATATTGTTAACATGTTGATACATAATCGCACGTTAAATTTTGAATTTTGATAATCTTGACTGTTGCAAATCTGTAAATCACTTCGTTCGAAAGTATTTCGCTATTTTACAATCGAATTTCGCCTCTTCGAGACGAAAATACATATGATCTCGTAGCCTTCCGACATGGTTTATTTTATTTACAAATTGTATACATCTGTGAAAAGCTCTCGCCGTGAAATAGAGCATATGAGTCACGGATTTGTTCTCGCTCGTAACACGCTTTAAAATACTTCTTATATTGATGCCAGCACAATCAATCTAATTTCGTCGAATTGGCCAGCAAGATAAATCTTTCTACAGCTTTTATACTTATTAGCTCTATTTCATAATTTATTTTAGTTTCTCTTCTTGCTTGATCAATTGAATTTTATCGCACTGATTTTGGAAATTATGTTCGTTTATAATCCGATGAAGTAGCTTGACGTAATACAGAAAAGAATTAAAATTACTGCGATATTCGTTATACGTTATAAAATACGCACGTTAACGAAAGCGATAACATTTAATCTTTCAATCTTTGGATTTTATATTAACGTGATCTATAGGGAAGAATATCGCGTTTCTGTCAATAAAAAGAAGCATATCAAATTTTTTGATAGATCGCATTGTGGGTTAACAGCGATATAAGGTAGTGTAAATGATTTTTTTGTTTCTCCTCTCACTGCACGCAAGCTCTTTATATTTAAACGAGATGAAAGTGATTGCGCAAGAATCGCGATCAGTAACGCGCAGGTGCATTTTGCAAGCTGAAATTATTACTCCACCACCCGATGGCCAAGAATACATTTGCGTGAATGCAAATTAGATTCACAATTAAAAAGACGGGCAAATAAAACATCGCGACTGGCGGGATGAAAGCTCTATATCTATCGGATCTTAAGCGCTAACTCGAGCAGAGTCACGATTAGGTAGCCTTCTTGGAATTAAACGAATCGCAGTCATCGTCGTTTCGATTGACACGATAGCCTTGGAGGGCACGATACAATGTCACTGACGATGACCGGCTAACTGTCTGCTTAAAGCAGTTACATCGTCCGTTATCAGTGGCGTAACGTTGCGGTTGACAAATGTACGATCACACGAAAAGCATTTAGAATTCCAATTTAGGCTTCTGATTGTATTGTTTAAAAACTGCATTTATTTTATCATTTTATGGACTATTATCCGCCCTTCACGTATATTTTGCAAACATGGTACAGCCATTATTATCACGATAAATTAACTTTATATCATACGATTTCTTTTTCTATCGAGCAACTCGTCACATTTTAATTACGCCACTGCAACCGATACTGCTTATTCGAGCTGATCAAGTAGTTACGTGTGCTCTATATTAAACAGGAATGACGCGGTGTGCTTTGAAGTCAACTTATAACGCCGTCTGAAAACGAAATTGTGCGATAAAATCCGAGTATGAATGGTCTCGTTATCGCCTTTTTTGCTCTTGAATTCTTTCACAAATATATCTACTGTAATTACGCGTATTATTTATAAACATTATGTCACACACATCACTAACAGTGATATATTATAACAAATCACCAAAATTACAAAATATATAGCAAAAATATAATCTTTTGTACACTAATCATTACGATGTTAATGTGTATAAGTTTTATATGTATATATATGTAGATATATACACATATACATAAATTAATAATGCATCCACTTTGTTAATACTCGAAATAGTTTATATGTTGTCATCATTGTTGATACGTCTGTCTTTCCTGGGAGTAAACTGTCTTTAATGGTAATCTTGATAATACGAGTGCAGTGTCATTAAGAACTCGTATATCACAATCAAGGCGATATTCGACTCGCGATCTCGCGAAGGCATGCACAATACTGTAATTGACCTTGATCTGCATTTAACTGACCTTGGACCAATTCGCCCAAACTCGCCTCCAATAAGAGGCGCCTGCTATTACCAAATTTGGATCGCAACTTTTTCTTTCTTCTTGTATTACGATTGATTACCAGAGTTACTTGCGCAATAGTCGCTAGAATACACATTCCAGAAACGGTCCCGACTAACACCGTGCGTTTCGAGGTTTTGGAGGAGATCATATGAATGCGTACCTCTTTAGCTGCCGATTCTTGGAAGGCCTCCTTGGCCCCCTGGCCTCATTCGCATTGGTGCCTCCACCGGAATAAGTATGAGACCATTTCCGCCGATTTTGTTCCCAGAAACTGATCTCATCCCTTTATCTGGTCTCATATATTTTGAACGGATCAGTTTTCACAGAATATTATCGCTTTAACGTCGCTTTCATAACGCGAACGTTTCGTAATGTGCGTGAAATGTAAAATAAAATTTAAGTCTATGCATATTTTTCTCGAAAAAATTTTGTCAAATCGCCAACGGTACGTTGAGAAACTGCTTTTACGACTAAGATAAAAATCGTGCATGCGCGACGGAAATCAGGAACCTACACCCACTCGAGCCTAAAACTGGCCGGCCTGGTCACGGTTGTTGCGCGAGTCTTGTAAACCGGCTTCGAGTGGTGCGAAAGTTTCTGCGAAAGTCCATAGCTCTCTACAGAGATCCGAATCCTCTAATATCAATTCTATTTATAACTTCACACTTCTATAAGTAGCGCGTTGCAGCAAGAAATATCTTATCCAATCCATGTCTATGCTGCCGGCGCGTCGTTCCAGTTACTCGACATGTTCCAGTACTCGACATGTTCCAGAGATCTTGTTATACCTAAATATTCATAATGAGACAGATTAATGATAGGTTACAATAAAATTAATTGAGACACCAATCAACGCCTTCCTCGTTATCCGTTATAGATTTCGTGAGGCAGGGCTTAAGAGGAACACAATGTCAGCAGCCGTGAGGGAGCGAACGTCGACGCACACCAGCAGAAAGATTGTGAGTCATGGCGGTCCTATATCTGGCCACAGAGACGGAGCAGCCACGGCCAGCAGCCTCGAAAACAACTTGGGTAAACCTTTAAATGTGCCACCAGAGGTGTAACTCTATCCATCCGTTGTTCATTTCCGCTCCTCTCTTTTTCTGTCGAACGAGTCCGCGATCATTTTACTCACAATGTTTTCATAGCAAATTTTAGGGACTAAATTAGTTACGCGCGCGACACGAACAATTTATCAAACTTTTGATGATGTAATTATCTTGAGTTTTCCTCTCCACTGCTGATTGATAGTGATACTCTTGAAACAAAATTTATGTAATGCGTTTAAAATTGTATCTAAAGTGATATAAAAGACTAATGTTAAATGTGATAACATTTTAATTAAGGTCGATCGTAATCGTTTATTAGATACTCGGACTCATTTTCTCATCTCTATTCTTCGTTAAAACACCGATGGCGTGTTAAATTGATTTATTCGGCTCTTTCAGACGCACTTCTCGAGGATCTGCAGACGAGTGTTTCGAGAAGTGCTACTCCTAGCCGAGACAGAACACTCTTGCCCCAAGTCGAATATAGGGTAGCTGCCAACCCTACCAGAGTGATCTCGGAGGGCAGGTGAGAGAACAACAAGTTATACGATAATCCGTAATGGTGCATCACTTACGCAATTAGTGTCCTTTCAAATGTAAAAATACATTATAATAAATATTCGGATTAAAAATTATTTTTCAGACCCATGTCTCCGTCTCGTTCGAAAGTGACTACCACTGAAAAATTCGTTAGTACCGGTCCAACTGGAACGGCAAGCGGTATCCCGGGCCTGGAACATCTGGACGCGGAGCTGCAAGATGTGAGTTCTTAAACTGAAATGACGCGTTATTAGAATATCGTAAGCTAAATTCGATACTGTTTATTCGATACATTGGAAAGTATAATATCAAGGCCCATATTAATTTGAAAACAATTCTGGACTTATACAGTTCTAGAGAGAAATCTTATTGCACGAATAAGTCTCTTTTCTGAAAAATGTTATAGTTTTGCAAGGTTTCTTGTCATTTGGTATCATTTAATATCACATTACTCTACTTCGCAAATAAATAAATACACATTTACAATTAATTGAAGATCATATAAAAGAAACATATAAAAACCAAATCTAAAGTGTGAGTTATAGTTTCCTTATTATTGCTGGGGTGAAAAATGGATAATAGCCCAGGGATAAAATCTAGGAACACAGGAAAGAACGATAATCACGCATCGGATGAAATCACGTCGACGTCGACGGTCCTGGTTCTTAAACAAAAAAACGAATGCGTTGCGTGATTAATGCATGCAAGAAACTAGTTTCGCATGCCGCCATGCTCATGCGCCCTTGCCGAGCTCGCTGGATGTGCTGTTGAACAGAAAACGACTATTTCGATCATCTGATGTTAATTGAGTGAAGCTACTTAACAGCACATAAAAAATCTTGGTACTTGAAATGACCGAGCCAAAAGCACGAATTCGACAACACGAACTGTATTATTTAACTAATATACAATTTTCTCAAGATTCTCGAGTCGGAAAAAAATTATAATATTTAATTTTAATCAATTTAATCAATTTAAAGATTTATTTATGTATTTTTTATATCTCGAACAAAAATATAAAATTAGATATTTGTGGCCAATATGCATACAGTTTAGCTATTTCAAAGTCGTAAATAAATAAAATATTTTTATTCCAAGAAATAAATATAAGAATTAATATTATTCATTGCGGTAAAACGTAGATCAATAGAAAATCGATTAGCATCAGTAAATCGTACCGCGTGTTCATTTATCAGCAACATTAATCAACGACATTATTATTAACAGCGGATCTATACAACACCCGCCGTACTATATAAATCAGGCGCAATAGATTGTTAGATGCAAAGTGTATGAAATCACTTCCACGTTAACGTTCACCGAGCTTTATGCGTCCCGCTGGACGCTGCGGCTCCAATTATACGCCACGCAGATTGCATCGTTCATGCATTTGCCCCCGGGTTGCAAATGCCAGTGCATCTAGCGAATGTTCAATGCTGCCTCTCGCTACATTAGACACCGTGAGGAATAAGCCAGATCACTTTTATATTTGAAATCGCCATGTCCCCTAGAATCGATCTGGTATTGAGCAAAAATAGATCGTCGGTCGTGTAATTGCATTGTAATAGTCGCCCGCTCAGCTGTCTAATTTGAAGCCAAATTATGATCGCTCGATGACCGTAATTACGCCACTCCCTCACTTTCGTATTTATCCATTGACCTTTAGCCTTCACGCGAAGTTTCGAAGAATGTTTTAATAAATGAGGAGGAGAATAATGGAGAAAAATTAAACGGCAAAATGTTAATACAAATTTCAGATTTTATTTTTATAATTATTGTAAAAATTAAAATCTGTCCTCCTTTTTTCTATTAATTTTCTAATATATACACGACGGTATCTTTTACGATTTAAATGCACGATGTGGCGTGACTCCTCACTTTCTAAAATACTTGCGAATAACGAAACATTCCTCGTACGTTCTCATGATTTTGGCCCTGGTCTTCTGACCAGATAAGAGAGAAAATGGAGAAATGCGTTAAAACGTTCTGCTAGGTAATGATGTTCGAGACAGCTACGTAATTGTAGTAATAATATTACCATTTTACGCGATATACTGAACATTAGACGCATCACGGCGAGGCACAGAATCAGTCTTGCGTGTAACGGGGGCCCCGAGGTAGGTAATTGCAGCGTTCGCTAGTCGTATGGCTTGTAATCCGACGTTCAATGAAAATAAATTGGTTTGCTCTTACACTCCTTGCACACCAGCCGGATATATGTTCAAACTAATGGGCTTCAAGATCTTTAAGCGACACTGTCTATCATCATCTGCAACGGTATATAGAATGTAACGAAATAATCTTTAAAATTTCCATATGTCTTATTTGCATATTCTTGCAGTTCGTGAAATCATGTGCTAAAGTCATGTATTAAAGATCATACGCAAAGTAGCTCACGATGCGCGTGCATATATTCAGATAAAAAATAGAGAATTATAATTTATTTAAGATCGAAATATAATTTATTCTATATACGTAATATTCTGGTAACTCCACTGCATAGCTGGATTTTGCAGTTGAAACAATCCTCGACCGTGAGTTGCTCCGCGGAATTCAGATGTTGTTACCGATCCGCCCATGCGTTTTACACGTGGGACAGTCGTAATCAGAGTCTTATAAGGAGAGTCCGGCGCTGACGCTGCCCACGCATTACTCGCACTAATTTGTTACGATCGGATCGTTGCTATAAAAACGGATGACCTGAATGCCTATGCATACAAATGCGAGATTCTGCATTCGTGACGTTCATCTTCTTGCGCTTGCAGGTCCAACCCGGTCAAACTAAAACGGTAGCCTACAAGCAAGTGTCGTACCACTACAATAAGGATTTGGACGGGAAACCAGGTGAGGAAAATCCACGTTTTTTATTAAATTATACACACGACGCGAGTAATTTAACAAATAAAATATAATTATGTAATATTGCTGAGTATTGTGCTGTGTACGTAGCTATAGAGCATCCCGTAGAGTTTAGCGTACTGTCGCTGTAGCAAAGCGGATTCTTATCGGATTCCTTGAACTAACCGAGACAAGTAACACCGCGGAGTCGCGGTGAATAGCTCGCGAACGTGAAACGATCAAGGAAGGTAGGGGAGCCGGTTGCTCGTGTCACGCCTTTTAAGGCGCGCAACGGCCTTGCTGGTTTACGGTTAATTGATAATGAAAAAATCGGGTGGATCGAATTTGAGCGTTATTCGCATCTTCAGCGCGATTCTAGCTCCTACACGACGCGAAGAATATTATAATCGCGAAATATAAGCGCGATATCACGTCGCGCTCATATTTCAGTTATCGTTGCTTTCGAAAGAAAGCAAACAGGGACTGAAGTTCTGAAAAGTCGCGTCTCGTATTTTCATAAAATTTTTAGTAAAGATATTCTCAAATATATACGTGTGGAAGAATTCTTAACACAAATAAAAACTTTGATAAAAGCGATGTTGAAATAATGGGTGAATGTTTAAATTGTTTAAATTAGAGGGTATCTTCAGAAATTTGGTATTTTTATACAAACATATTTTCGCCTCATTACATAAGCGAAGCGATCATCCATCACCTCGTACTTTTCGTGCAAAGTACAAATATTACCTACGTTTCTCCATCATTAAATTTTATCCGCGCCAAAAATCTTTTCAAATACATTCGTTTGCGTCAATTTTTGAGCATTCTCGTTGAATATTACGAAAATCGAAGAGGTGGGAGACTTTCTCGAAACTTTATTCATCTCCGCTGTAAAGAAGCATGTTGGGAGCAAGAAGGTCTTCCCTGTATCTCTGTATTTGGCAGAGACGGCACGGTCGTAGCTCATGTTCTTTGCGGTCACGCATAACACACAAGCGTAGCCATATTAGGACCGCTTATGGCAGAAGGCTGACCCGATTTCTTCGTATCTCCGCTGCTCTCCCGAAAGAAAGAATGAAAGGTAAGAGAGAAAGACCGCGGGGGAGGTGTAGAGCTAGTAGAGGATAGACTCAAGTTACATACTGGAAGGACAAGGACTGTTGGTGAGAATATTCGTTGTGACCAGAGATATTCGTACCAGCCAATAAAATCTACTATTGGAGTAGTTAACGTTATGACTCTCATAAGATCAAAACAACAATGTAAATCACTGCAACTTATTGGCACTTTATTATTTCGTGTACTTTATTATAAATTGACATTAATTTAGGAATTTTGATTACTCTGTTATTCTAAACTTATTATCGCGGTTTTGACAATCACAATGATAATGTACTCGTTGATTTATTGTTCTAGATTCATGGGTCATATCAGAAAGCAAACAGCCTCTCACTGGCGCGCCCTTGATGTAAGTACACAATTCTGTTTCTCGTAAGATCCAAAATACCTTCGTTTTCTGAATGGATGCCAAGCGACTCGGTCAAGTAACATATATTTTAAAATAGAAATAAACTTATACATTTCTCAATTGCATGTAATTTATGTGAAAGAAATTTATTGCAGACGATGCAAATGATTCGTCTACTATTTTAGTAGTTAAGTAACCGCTACAGTACTGTACTTAACTACTTATTTTTATAACTACTAAAATTTCGAAATATATAAATGTACAATAAATTAATATGTAGTATAAATGTAAAAAGTGTGTAGTATGCAGTACAAATGTAAAAAAAATTAATATTTACAGGGACGACAGCCATGAAAGAACTTATGAGGAGACTAAAAGTTCAGCGAGTCCATATTCATATCAAAGTCCAGAACCGATTATTAAAAAATCAGTTGTCAATAGAGAATTGGTGAGTACAATTATACCATTACGAATATTTTCAAACATCGATTCGTCGATGTTTTTAAGTAATATTAAATAAAATGGACAATTAGCGTTAATATAATTATATTTATTAGGTCTATGGTGACAGCTCGTCTCGTTCGAAACAAACTTCCCCTTTACCAGGAACTCAGAGAGATGTCAAGTTTGTTCACGAAACCAGTACGTAATTTATATAAAATTATAACTATTTTCCAAATTTTGACATTCAAAGTAAACGAACGACTTTTCCTAAGATTATCAAACTGAACCACGACCGACTCAAAGCACGCAAGAATACATCGAGTATACCGTACCGGTCTCGTCAAGTCCATCGATACCGATCAATCTGACACCCGGTCCCAACACAAAAGTGACCACCACCATCAAGACGTACACCTACGAACTACCGGGATCGCCGGAGACGTATCTACCAGGTGGCAGCGTGCCAGGGAGTGTCGTGCTGCCCGGTGATCAAACGATCACGTACACCCTACCAAGAACCAGCGGAACCGCCACTACAGACAAGATGGTCACCTATCAGACCGTGACGGATGTACCGGGACATCCTGGCACGCCGATCAGATATTCGCCGACCGATGTTACTGAGAAGTCGAAAATCATGCACAAGGAGGCGAAGTTCTATCGCGAGGAGCACCATGGCCAACCGACACAGCCTTCCTATTATCGCAGCGCTCCGCCGACGAACTTGGAGACCAAGACCACCGTGAGCGAGAAGTATTACCATGTCGACGGTAATTTTCCTAATGGTCACGGACCGGGTGATCGTCCGGACTATTCTACGACTATATATCAAAATCAACCGCCTGCCGTAAGCGAAACGCACACCAGAACCGTTAATCGATTCGAAGAATATAGATCTGGTAGATCACCGTCCAGCGGACGTTATCCCGACAAACCAGACACTCCGACCAGGATTTATAAATTCTCGAATACTACGACGACAGTACCGCCGAACAAGAACGCCGACGACCACGAGGTTCTCCTGCCGAGACCGTTTCCAACTGGTACTCAAGTATATCCCGCTAAGCCGATTACCAATGGCGAAGGCCCACCGACGAAACTGGAGGACCTCATGGCTTCGTTCTCTGATTCTGAGGTAAAGTAATTGATACTATATTATTTGCATGATAACAGTTCTATGTATGTATTTCATTTGTTCAGCGAGAGGTATTGGACGATATAGAGAGGCAAGAGCGTAAGAGCAAAAGGGAATCATCGGCTACGAAGAAAAAAGAAGTTGATTTTGTCCCGCATACACCACCAAAAGTCAAAAGCAAGAATGTTGCTGGGCCGCCAGTCTATTATCCTCCTGGTTCGGCGGAATTCACCAAGAAAGAAGAATCTGGCGCAGCCATGTCACAAGCTAGCGTAAGTCATTATATGACTTTATGTGGGAAATACTTAATGTATTATATGATCCTAAATTCGCGATATTTTATTATTTGATCTTCTTATTCATTATTTTTTTCAGGGAGGGTGGGAAAAGGCTAGCGGAAAATACGAGTACGAGGCTTCTAGCAAAAGTAAAAGCAAAAGTAGCAAAGGAGGTGCCGTTGTCCCAGTTTGTCTCCCGTTATGCTGCGCGTTGCCATGCGTCATTATGTAACTTATTATTATATTAACAAATTAATTATATTATATTAACAATTAATGAAGCACATGACATACACACACACGCGATATACATTTGTTATCATAATATAATTAAAAGAAATTAGAGAAGTTAATGCAAAAATAAGTGTAGTCTTACAATTAGAGCAGAGTTTTATAAATTTCATAATTTTTCCTTGCCAATATAAGGTTCGTTCACTTGACTTGCACGTTACGCTTTTTCTTCTTTCTTTCTTTTTCTCTCTTTGCTTGCGTTTGTTTATTCCCAATAACTCTCAATGTGAATAAACGAACGCAGGCTTTAAGTCATATCTATTTCACTTTGCAGTTCGTATGTGTTAATATTTAATATATGATACGTTATGTAATAAGCAAGTAATCAAAACAAATCGTGCTGTTACATGACAGTGAACATCGTTAATGCGTTATGTTAACATATTTAGAAATATAGCAGGAATATTTTGGGAAGCTATTTATTTTATTTTTATTATTACAAGTATTATTTTTCTCAGTGGAAAATTTTAAAAAATTTTTTTATGTACTGCAGTATAACATTTGTTATAATAGAATGTAGATATAATACGAAATGTTATATCTAGTGCCTTCTGTACATTTTTCACGTTTAATATTACATATTTAAAGAAAATAAATAATAAAATTAATTAATAGCACATAATAAATTATTTTATTAATAAATTAAAATTTTATTAATGCGTAAATATTTTTTTGTATTTTTATTCACATTGCCTGCTGCAATGTATATCTTTCATGCGAAAAACGTAAATTATACACCATAGCATTGGCAATTAACTATCTAAATCAAACTGTAAAATATTCTTATTTTTCAAAACAGTAAAATTCCTTAACACTTAACAAATAAATTTTATTAATGTCATTTTATATACAAAATATATTAAACTTTAAATTATCTATAAATTATTTCTTAAAAAACTGACTTGCTAAAAATAAAAAATAAAGTGAATAAATCAAATATTGTAACAAGTAGGATAAATAAATTTTAATTAACTATACTACCGTGAATTATGGTGCTATAATAATTTTAGTACATAAGAAAGAACCATGTAAAATGGAAAATATCACTGCTAGAACTATCATGCACATACCATTGTATATGGCTATAAATATTATCTGTAATTATATGTAAAAATTGTCATATCATGACATATAACATTGCGTTGCATATGTATCAATGTATGGTAATAATAGGTTGTATTTTAATAAATTTACTGTCGTTTCTAAACAATATTTTTCCATACATGCGCTTCGTCCACATATACACATTTATTTTCCAGAAAAAATTTCTTTTAATAAAAATAAACTGCATATACTATAGCCGCGCAAAATATAGTATCCTGAAAAATAACATTCAATTAAGTCAGAAAGAACATAAAAATAAGATATCTGGACATTGTACGAATGTACGAGTAAGTCGAACTAAAACATTTATCTCTTTCTTACATTAATAAAGCTATCACAGGCATATGTATCAGCTTCTGCATCCCAAATACATCTTGTACCTATTTTTACACCAGCACCATGTTGCTGTCCCAAAACCACGTTAACAATATATTTGTACCTCTTAAACTGTAAGTCTGTAAATATATCAAAAAGTTGTCAAATAAATATTCATACAGAACTTCAAGTATAATAATAATTAATATAAAATTAAATTGTACATGCACATATAAAAAAGATAAGCATTACCTTTCATTTTTCTTTTAATAATATCCGCTATATCTTTAGTCCATTGAGTAGCTGCCTGGGCATCATATGATTTCGTAGCGAGTTGATCAAACAGCACATCATGTATTATCTCCTTCGCACTTAGAGGCTTAAACCTATGTTAAAGGCATAAAAATTTAGACTCTAACAAAATGCTATGAACTATGTTAAATATACCATCAGTTTCACTAAGTTCTGTTAATTACTAAAGAATAAATTAATCTTATAATTCTGTCACGCAAACTATACTATTCGTGAACATAAGATAAATCGACGTACGTACTTTTCGTGAAGATGTGGTCGAATTTGATAAACCGGTTGCTGAGCTGTCTCCTCATCATCCTCGAGAGTTTCCAAATTCACGTGTTTCTTTTCTTCCTCCTCCTGTACTATGTCCACTGCTTCTTGCACCGGGTTATGTCTCACAGAATGTTGCATTCGCTTCGCCTCTGCCATTTATGATATTGGATAATTTCCCGTCAGATCATCCCACTGATCGTGGGCATGTTCCAAGTTGTTTATATCTACAATGGCAATTGGCAACCAGTGGCAACAATATCACATAAGACAAAACATAACCAATAAAGATCCAGCATGCCTATACATTTTGCTATAGTATGTACACGTTAAGCTAGGTATAGGACCAGGACGATGAGGGAAAAGGAGGCAAACATCGGACAATTTTTATCCTTTACTACGCTCAACGATTTGACATGGGAATGTATGGAACAAACAACTGAACATACAGGGTCATGTTCCAAAACTCACTCTAGTTAACTAAAATGCTATAGTGTACGTGACGTAAACTATAGATTTTAGTGACTCTGGTGTTCATAAGTTCTTATCAAATTATTCTTTAAAAAGAGAATAATATTTAATATTTCCTGTGAAAACATTGCTACATATAAAGCATGAGGAGGTGCAGTGCTTGTAGTTACTGAAAGACACCTGACGAGTGACGAGCAATAAATATCTTTTCATAAAAATAAATGAAATATTACAATCTATAATTAAAATTTGATACATAAATGCTAATACATTTAATTTAATATAACAAACATATTATATAGACATTTAAAACATATAGGGGAACGGGGGGTAGCCCCGGACATTATTAGGCGCGTTCAGCAGACACAACTGTTGAGTCTCGTCTTATCAACAATCTGCGTTGATTGGTTGGTTCTAAAAGTAAGAGCCAATCACGTTCGACTGCTACTGAGCGGCTTGATCTGCTGAACGCGACCATTGAAATTTAGTATTCTTCATTCTGCATATGTCGAGATACGCAGAAGGGCATATTAGAATGTTTAAACAATGGCCATAGATACGCGGTATACTTAAATTTCAATAATGTCCGGGGCTACCCACTGTCCGGGGCTACCCCCCGTTCCCCTAATATAGTATAATATACGTAGATACGATTTACATATTATATGAATTTTAAATAATTCTCCTTGTTACACATTGTGCGTATATTTAATTTATTAAAATCCAGACAAGTCCGTGGTAGAAGGGAAGAATGAACGCAGTAGTTGGCCTCGTTCTTTGTCTATGTACAAAGTCTTCCGTTTTACCATTATTTCATGTTCAAGAGTGCCTCTTGCCTTGACTAATTCCGCCTGAGATTCCTCAGCGCGTTTTAATTCTGCCAACATAGCAGAAGTATGTTCGCCAAGTGATTTTACTTCTTCAACAAGACTAAATAAAATAAAAATGTTTTTGTTAATAATACACTTTTTTGTTATCAATGCTATTTGTTAGATAACCATTTCCTCTTTATTCAAGGACTTACCCAAATTGAGGTATATCTCGACAACTTTCAACATTGCGTCGATTCAATCTATTATCTAATCTTGTTTGTGCTAATTTCATAGCATTGTTTAATCCCTTCGTTGAATCCCGAAGTTCCTCAATCAGCTTTTCCGTACTTGCTAGTTCATGCAAGCACTAAAAATAAAAATGTTTCTTCCGTTATATTTCACATAATCTTTTGCATGTCCTGTTTATTGTTGCGTTCACAGATCTTACGCGAAGTAATTCCTTTTCTAGTTGCTGAAGGCAATCTTGCGTGAGTTTCACGTTTTCTGCAAGTGCAATGTCAACGCGAGTCGCTTGATCGCGTAGATCTTTAATGGACTTAGCGTATATATCGTTCAAAGTGGATCTTAATTTTATTGATCTTTGTTTAGCAGTCTCGCCAGCGGTTAATACTTCTCGCGTGAAGTGTTCGTAGCTTGTAGGAGTTGATTGACTAAAAAAAAAAAGAAAAATATCGATTATATAAACTGATTACAGCAGAAATTGAACGCTGAAAGCAGCAAAGTTGTATTATCTCGAAACAGCAAAAAATAAAGCAACTTCACGGATACGTTTATTAATCGTTACTATTAATTACCACTGTTTCTTAAATTTGAATTTTAAATTTTAAAAAACGAGAAGTTAAAATTTTTCTATTAGTGACGTTCTTTCGTCAGCCTAGCACATATAAAATAAATGCAAACTCACTCGGCTGGAAATCTCGTAGCTCCAGCTTTCCATAATAAAAGCGGAGAATCGTTAGACAAATTCACACATACGGAGTCTAGATTGTAAGTATGAATTTTGTCGGACCAATCATTCTCCGCCCGCGCTTTCGCGGACTTCAGTTCGACCATCTGCATCTCGATCTGCTCGCGGGTTCTGTTTAGCAAATCTCGTATCTCGGAACAAAGCGCTATTTCCTGGAAACGTAACGCGAATTAAGACGCGAGGAGACGGCATTTCGATGAATTAATCCGAGATTCAACCTTCGTGAGTTGCTCTTCGACGTTATCGCGAACGAGATCAGAGTCCAGGCGAGAGGAGCGTAATTGCAAAAAATCGCTCGCGATCGATACAGGGATGGTCAATATCGATAAAGAACGCTGTACACGACGATGCTCGGCCTCTAACAATTCCATCTCTTCCGCAATGGTAGCGATAATATGTTCTAATTCCGCCTTCCAACGATACACCACATTAGCCCGTGTCTTCAAATGTTCCGTCGTTTCCGCTTGCACCTTGTCGGCTGCCGCATACGCTCGATCCACACATTGTCTTGCAGCACTGGCCGTAACTCTATTTATGATAATAAATAGTAAGTACTCAACTTTTAGGAAAAATTACGGAATATAATCCTCCACTAATGGATCCTCGAATAAAATTCTAAATGCAATTTTTAATAATCGCAGATTATATTGAATCACGTACTGGGATACGCGAATTTTCTCATTCGATTGCTGAAAGATACTCAAATTGTGCGCGCGCCATTCACTTGGTCCGTAGCGAGTGATGGAATATTGATCTGCGACTGGTCTCAAACCCGTTATTCCACCCTCGCGAGAACAGGTTACTCTGCCCGTAGCCCATGGACCAAGAGGTCCCATTGTGTGTTCCGGCTTTGAGGGATATTCATCCTCAGGCTGAGGTAAATAAAGCGGAGGTTTCTCGACGTTGTCCCCGCAGCCACATTCGTGCTCCATCGCAAGGCACGGTTCTGTCTTCTAGTTCGAAATTTATCATATGAGATGAAAACAGTAGATTGCGTACGTGTGTATATGTGTGTAATAAAATAATGAATAAATACAATTTTTTTCGCAACTTTACACGCCGTCCAGCATTCGCTTTCCATACATACATTAGTTCTTTTAAGAATAGCCAATTTATGCATATATTAGTGATACATTTATTACTGTCATGTCAGTCATGTGTATCGGTATGTGTAATTTATGTAAATTAGTGACCCCTTACAGATAGAACTTACCTCAGTTTGTTGTTGCGAAATGTGCTGCGGGCTATCAGCAGAATAATCATGTTCGTTCGGAATATCCAACATTTCGTAGGATAATCGAAAAAGCGAAGTAGTTAATGTACGTAGCGTATTTTACTTATATTTTAAAGAGGTATACTGAACATAGGATACAGTTGAATTGTACATTTAGGCGCAGTAGAATTTCTGTGAATTTAAGCTGTCGTCCGTAAACACGCCTGCTAAACCGGACTTATCGATTTAATACGCACAGCTGAACGAATCGCATCATTCTTCTAAAGAAGGGGTGATGTTTTTAACCTAGTTCGTTTCCTTTCTGTCAAAGAAAATTTATTAATTAAAAAATTTAAAATATATGCAAGTGACTAAGTTCAAGATATTACATATCTTTCTATAATATTAAAATGAATTATCCCGTCATAAAGATGTTTACGTATTTCTCCATTTATGCAATATGTTCTTTTAACGTGGAATAATACACGAAATGCATCCGATTAAATGTCTATTAAAAGATTATTATGCTACTCATGTAGGCATTTTTTTATGTAACCTGTATGCGAAAATATTGATGACCCGGTGTTATCCTATCAAAGTTGGGGCACACGCAAAGATGCCCTATGTAAAAATTTGTTTGCCAATACTCAGATTACCGAGTCGGACAGTCTTACATTATTTGATAAGAAATTTCTTGATAAATTCGAACTGATAAAGTCGAATTAATTAAACTCGAAAGGATATATCTAGAGAAATGTGATTTAATCAGCAACTGTTACATGACTAAACAGCAGATAATTTGAAAAAGAACTATATACACACTATTCCCAAAATAGATCAAGAACTACTATACTTAGCGAAGTTTCGGGAGGAAACAGAATACGTATTCTGCTACCGAGAAATAACTGCATTGCATTATTTTTAATACATTGATTCACACAATTTAATTATTATGTCATGTTGTAGAACAATATATAAAGAATTGTAAAATAACAAAGAAATATCTTTTTTGGGATTAGAAAAAATGGCTCCAACTAATTGCAGAAATATGAGAAGATAATAATAAAAACAACACAGACATTGCACTAGTGATGTCGTTTGTTATATTTGCATATATTAACAATATTTATTATATTAACATTTCAAGTTTTGCGTTTATTACATTAATATTAATATTATAGGACGTATCGATATAATATATTTTTTTAATTTCCTTTTCAGTAAATTGTAAAGATTTGAAAGAGATACAGAAACGGATACAAATACGGTTAGCGTTGAGTTGATGTTTATAAGCAATCTTATCACGTGCCGGAAATAATCTCTCAACGATGGTAGCGACGTAGTCTCTATAAACGCTGCTCAAGCACTTAGCCGTGGGATTTACCGGTCGACTGTTGTCAAGTGTAGACATCACCGAGAAGAAAATGGCAAAGCAAGTCCAAATTAAATATACCCAAGTAAGTTAATATCTCGCATTGTTTCATTTATGCGCAACGACTCATTGTTTTTTAATTAAATATATAGATTCACACTAAATCACAAAATATTTGATCGCAAAGATTTACTAATAGAAAAATGCTTGAGTTAGAAACTACACAAAGGAACTTTTCAAGTGTTGTTTAAAGAATATATCAACTTTTATTTAAAATAGTCAAAAACATGAATTTAAATAATTTTAGTGAGTTGAGAATGGGATAAATCTAGAACGTTTTAATTTGACTTTATCAATATTTCAACTACTTATCAAGACTTTTTAAATCAGCAAGCTATTTGTATTTCATTATTAATAATATCAAATACTTTTTATAGCTATTCATTGACAATGAATTTGTGGATGCAGTGAGTGGTCGTAAATTTCCCACAATAAATCCTGCCAATGGTAAAGTCATCGCTGAAATCTCCGAAGGAGATAAGGTAAAAGACATCATATCAATTATATCACGTAGATTGTAGAACATAAGAATTGCACATAAAAGAACACAGAAAATAAAATTAACAGACAACTATAGATCGGGATCCAATAAATCTCCATACTATTATTTCAGTTGTAAACCTTTGATTACAAGATAGCTAATATTTAAAATTTTTATTTGCTTTAAATCGATTTAAGATTTAATATCAATAATGATTTAATATAGCACTGGAAAATAATTATATAAATATAAATACTATAATTTAAATCAGATTTCTTGCATTTATTCACTAAATTCCCATAGTAATCCCCGTTGTAATTTAGGCGAAGAATTTAAGACTTAGATGAATATTAAACTGAATAAAAAAATTACGTAACTTAATTGGCGTAGCTCGAAAGATTCAACTGTATATGGTTTTCGATTTTGACACAGGTGATTTGGTGTTGTTTAACTGTGCTGCAAGATGAGTATCAAAGTGTTATCTTATCATATTATTTGTATTTTGCTATCTACTTCGCGTTTTTACATCTACAAGAAACAATATTTACAGATGTCTACATGTATACGTCTATTATATGCACAGATATTTACAGCCTCCTTTTCTTCTTTCTTTCAATGTATATATTTCACAACTTTATATGTATAAAAATTGTTACAATTTAATCAATATTGCAGGCTTTTTAAGGTTTAAATTCTTTTTTTAAACATGTAAAATTTTTAAATGTAATAGAAGATTGTATAAAGATTATATAAAGTAATAATGACAGTAAGCTAATAGAAAAATTTTGCGCATTAGTTGCGTGTCACTATTAAATTTTCTTTCACCTAATACTTAGATGTTAAAAATTAGTAATATTAAAAATTGATTGACTGTAATTTAATAGAATAAATTTCTTTTCAGGCTGATGTAGATAAAGCAGTGGAAGCTGCTAAACGGGCCTTTAATAGAAATTCGGAATGGCGTACGATGAATCCACATGTCCGTGGACAACTCATGCACAAGGTAAAATTTTATGTAAAATTTATGTAAAATTTTTATACTTAATGCAAACACTAACTGCATATTAAATGTAAGTCAATAAAATAGTTCGCAGATCTCGTTACACGCGATTTAGATTATATCGCTACTCTCGATACTCTTGATAATGGAAAAACGTATGCAAGTGCTGTTGAGGATATTCAATTTGGTATTGCTGTTCTTCGTTACTATGCAGGCTGGTGTGATAAGATACTTGGAACTACTATTCCGACAGGTATTTGTTTTAAAATGGATTGTTATTTTTATAGATAATTAGTTAGATAATTACTTACATACATACATTACCGGTCAAAAGATAGCACACACAAGACACGTATGCTATCTTCTTATTCGAGAGTGTATGTGGAGAGCATTACAGCATATTAATATATTTTATTAAATTTCGCGTATCAATTATTACTTTTTCACTGTGATAGATATAATATGAATTATAAATTTAGTAACAATAAGTAATTCTATTTATTATCTGACTAGGCGACACTAGCGTTACATTGACACGAAAAGAGCCAGTCGGCGTTGTAGGACAAATCATCCCTTGGAATTATCCGTTCGTGATGGTGGCTTGGAAATGGGGCCCTGCATTGGCTACTGGATGTACTTTGGTCTTAAAGCCAGCGGAGCAAACACCTTTGTCCGCGCTTTACGCAGCCGCCCTGGCTAAGGAAGCAGGATTTCCAGCCGGTGTCGTAAATGTCATTCCAGGTTACGGTCCAACTGCTGGCGCAGCTATTGCTGAACATCCAGAAATTCGTAAAGTTGCTTTTACCGGATCCACCGAGGTATTTATATTTTATACAATATGATTGTATTAATAAAAATGTATGTATCGATATAAATTAAGTTCCTTCTCTAGGTCGGACATGCCATAATGGTAGCTGCTGGTAAAAGTAATCTTAAGCGTGTCAGCCTTGAATTAGGTGGCAAGAGCCCGCTCGTTGTTTTCGATGATGTTGACGGTACGTTGTCGGAATAATTAGGTATTTCGATACACTTTGTTGGACAATTATATTTATATCACGTTGCCTATATTTATAGTGAAAGAAGCTGCAATAATCGCGTACAATGCGATATTTGCGAATCATGGGCAAAACTGTTGCGCGGGATCGCGAACATTTGTACATTCTAAGATATACGACGAATTCGTGAAGCATGCTAAAAAGCTGGCGCTCGATAGAAAAGTGGGAGATCCATTTGATTCTAAAACCGATCAAGGCCCGCAGATCGATCAAGAGATGTTAGACAAGGTCCTGGGCTTAATCAATTCCGGCAAACAACAGGGCGCTGTTGTGGAAGCCGGTGGAAATCGCAAAGGTGACACCGGTTATTTTGTACAACCTACAGTCTTTTCAAACGTTACCGATGATATGAGGATTGCCAAAGAAGAAATTTTTGGTCCGGTTCAAACAATCTTGAAATTTGATACCATGAATGAAGTAATTGAACGTGCGAATCGCACTAACTATGGTCTTGCTGCTGGTGTAATTACCAAAGATATTAATAAAGCTTTGGAATTTGCCCAGGCTGTAGAAGCGGGTAGCGTTTGGTAAGTATACAAGAAATATGTGATAATACTTTGCTGCATGTACAGTTATGTATGTTTAATTTAATAATTTCCAGGGTAAACTGTTACGATGCTGTCGCACCCCAAACACCATTTGGCGGTTTCAAACAATCTGGCATAGGACGTGAATTGTAAGTGATAATTGATTAAACTGAACTGATTTAAATTCTGTGTTATAAAACTCGTATTTTTTTCAGGGGAGAAGAAGGCTTGAAAGAATATCTCGAGATCAAAACAATCTCCATCAATGTCACGAAGGGAAATTAATACACGAGTTATGCATGGATATATAAGCTCTTAATTTTCATTATACTTTTGTTGAAAATGTCTTAAATGAAACTTTTGTAAAAGAATATTAAAGTGATATATGCGATGAGATATATTATTCATGATATTAAAGTTTGGGAAACCAATGTACATACATCTGCTTATTTCGCTCCTTTTCTACCGTAAAGCATAGAAGAATTTATATATATTTGAGACATGTATATCTCAAAAATTAGGAGAATATATTTATATAACATAAGGTTGTAATGGATAAGAAACCAAATAATTGCATTTGAATTTTGTAAACATAACACTTTTATTCTATGTAAATGTTAAAACCTTGCAGATTCTTATCTTGGTATAATGATAAATATTTTTTACCTTTATGTAATATGGTTGTAAAATTATCTATGTCGTACGAGTCGCGGGCTCAGTATAATCATCCGGAGGTATACCTAATTCCTCGTCTGTCCACTGGGATGGATCTGGATATGGGAACTCTCCCTGAATGTAAAAAGAAATTGTTGCACTGACATATCACAGATATTAGAAATATACGAGACAAATATTAAAAATTACGTGATACTCACGACAATGTGGCCAAAGTCGTGCCAGAAATGCCATAATACCCACCACCACATAACGCCTCCGAAAATTTCAGCTATGAATACCCATTTCTTGTCTTCTTGCGGGAAATCGCGGTATACTCCATGACTAATATAAGAAAATAATGGAGTAAATTATAATAGGCACATAATGCTGCATATATTCTTTTCGTGTAAGATGCTTTCGCGTAACGAAATGCATTTGTATTGAACAATAACGAAACATTGGAACATAACCTATAACGCAGAGTTACATAATAATTCTATTTACCCGTGAGACAGCCTAACGGAGCGCAGATTTGTCGCCGCGAATTTACTTGGGCTTCTTTTATAGGCGACTTTTAATAAATTCAATCCTCGTGAAATTATCATTATTACAAATAAATCGCCACTGCCAAGCGGCACTCACAGAACTGCGTGACGTTGACGTTAATAATCGCACTCGCGCTCTCTCTCGCGCAGTCCGGCAGTCGGCGCAGTGTGAGCAGTGTCACGCATTCGATAGCTCGAGATTCTCGAGATTCTCGAGAATCGCAATGTCGACACTGTCGACAGATGTCGCGTAGTCACGGGACTCACGGGACGTGCCGAAAGCCAATGGCCAAGACGACCGTTGAAACGTGTTCAAACTGCTCCGCTGATTTTTCGCAGTTATTAGTCCAAAAAGTGAATCACAAGCGCGAAGATAACGAAAAGATTATCGCGAGCGTTACCGTGAGGTGCCGGATGTTCGTCATAATGCGTGGAACGTCACGCACAATCGCCGTCACGCCACTACACCGACATCGTGATTTCGTATCGTGATCAGGTATTGGCAATTTGATTCTCTACGCGTCTCGAATCCATCGAAATCGTCCTCGTATTCGAATTGACTTTAATCGAGTACAAAAGGACAGTGAGAGCGGTATCGGGAGTGCCGGAGAAAGTGTCGGGCGACTGTCATATTATGCGCAGATACGGTATATATCGCGTTGGTGAGAACACTCGATAGTTTCGTCAAATAAACTCCGC
Organism: Temnothorax nylanderi; assembly: GCF_030848795.1. Lineage (NCBI taxonomy): Eukaryota > Metazoa > Arthropoda > Insecta > Hymenoptera > Formicidae > Temnothorax > Temnothorax nylanderi. The sequence continues at coordinate 1,201,073 of NW_027249092.1, read as the reverse complement.
GCGACCATAGTATCCGTACGTGTGAATTTTCCACAGGTATACGCGCGCGCGCACGCGAGTTAAGCGTAATAAACGTAGTCTTCGTACGCGTCATAAAACGTAAATTTTATTATATGCATAGTAATTAATCGAAAGACTTTCCTTTTCATATATTTTATGTAACTTTTAGATCGAAATATACAATAATAGCTAGCCGTGATTAAATCGTGGTGTTAATATATTATACTGCAACAGTTATAAAAATCTCATGTTTCTATATATTTCATATTTATGTGTAATTCTATATTTTCTATATTTGAGAGAATCAATTCTAAGAAGACGGCTTTTACTAAATTATTTTACGGCAATTACAAGAATAATTATCTTGATTCGGAAGTCCTTTTGAGGTACGCGTCTAATAAAAATATCGTGTTTAAAAATAAATCCTTTCAGCGGAAAATTCAGAAAGTGATCGTCTCGTAATAAAATGCATCGCATATACATCAACTGTTACAACACAAGGGGAGCTTTCCAGCAAGCGGGCGGATACAAATCGACACAAGTGTCGTTTTGTCTTTGTTACTCATTACCAAAAAAGAAAGATAGAATGACGTTTGTGTCGACTTGTGTCGCTTGCTGGAAAGCTCCAATTGTATCCGCGATCCACTTTTATGTAGGTATCACAAAGTCGCGTATTTTTTCTGTTCGAATACATCGAAAGTACAATAGGTTCGTGATTATCTCGCCAGCTGTGAATTTATGTTATTTTATAAAAAAAATTATGTCTTTTATTACTTAGATTTCTTTCTCTTTATTATATCTTTTACCTTTTATAATATTTGAATAGCGTTGAGAGTATATGCTCTTTGCGCATTGATGAAACGTTATAAAAGCCGTAATATATTTCGAATTTTAATTAAATCAAATATTTTTATTTTCTAAAGGTTTTAGATTAATATCTATTAATAACTATGAAAAATAAAAATCTTTTACCAATTATTTATGTAAAAGTATTAAGTAAAGATATTGGCCAAACGCCAAAATAATAATATAAATTTTCGAATATTATTTTGCGTTTTTCGTGTTCAACATTA